>NC_037687.1:9848661-9987161 GCF_003255815.1 Theropithecus gelada
GTCAAAAAAAAAAAAAAAAAAAAAAAAGGCCAGGCGTGGTGGCTCACGCCTGTAATCCCAGCACTTTGGGAGGCCAAAGCAGGCGGATCACGAGGTCAGGAGATTAAGACCATCCTGGCTAACATGGTGAAACCCCATCTCTACTAAAAATACAAAACAACAACAACAACAACAATTAGCCAGGCGTAGTGGCAGGCGCCTGTAGTCCCAGCTACTCAGGAGGCTGAGGCAGGAGAATGGCGTAAACCCGGAAGGCAGAGCTTGCAGTGAGCCAAGATCGCGCCACTGCACTCCAGCCTGGGCAACAGAGCAAGACTCCGTCTCAAAAACAAAACAAAAAACAAAAAAAACCCATAGGATAGTAAAATATGTATCATAGTCTACATTATACATATAAAAGTATGATAAAAATGATAGCAGAGGGGCCGGGTGCGGTGGCTCACGCCTGTAATCCCAGCACTTTGGGAGGTTGAGGCGGGCAGATCACTTGAGGTCAGGAGCTCGAGATTAGCCTGGCCAACATAGTGAAACCCCATCCATACCAAAAATACAAAAATTAGCTGGGCGTGGTGGTGCATGCTTGTAATCCCAGCTACTTGGGAGGCTAAGGCAGAAGAATCACTTGAACCTGGGAGGTGGAGGTTGCAGTCAGCCGAGATCACGCCATTGCACTCCAGCCTGGGCGACAAGAGTGAAACTCCATCTCAAAAATATAATAATAACAATAGCAGAGGGTAGCATTCATTGAGTATTTCCCATATGGCAAGACTCCAGGAATTGATTTATTTCATCGCCACAGTGACCTCAGGAGACAGGTCCTGTTATTTATCCCCATTTCACAGACAAACTGAGGATGAAGTCACTTGCTAGGTTCACGAAGCAAGCAGGTGGCAGCTGCGATTTGAACCCTGGCCACCTGGAGTCAGAGTCTGGGCTCTAACATGCCTGTCAGTGGGAACCCAGGAGGCAGGGAGTGGCTTGTCCAAGTCCCCACAGCTGGAAGTGATAGAGCTGGGATTCGAACCCACATCTCTCAGTCCAGATCCCCACCACTTAGCCAAGCACAACGTGGCCTCAAAGGGGCGATGTTGTCACAACACCAACAAGCATGTGGCATTTGCAGGCAGGAAGTGAGTATGGGGGTCAGGCTGGCCTCACTCAGGCAAGCCCTCCCCTAAGCCTCAGTTTCCCCATCTGAGCAATAAGGTAACAGGTGTGCCCACCTCTCAGGGCTGCTATGAGGACAACTGAGGCCACACACCTGGCTCTCAATATGTGGGCAGTGCTCTGTGAGCTCCTGGCGAGCTAGGGGCACCCTATTCTCCTTGCGGCCGGGGCCCTCCCAACACAGCAAATAGGTGGAAAAGAGGCCTGAGGCCCGTCCCAGTTTCTGCCCCTGCTATCTCCACCCAGGATCCACCAGAAGATATGAAACAGGACCGGGACATTCAGGTGAGTTGGTGGCTGGGGCTTGAGATGGGGAAGTGGGGAGGGGGACATCTGCAGGCACGGAAGGATGTCCATTAGGGCAGGAGGGGAGACATTCACTGGGGCAGGAGGGGGACTCATCTGTGGGGAGAGGAGGGCTGATGCTTATGCTGGTGCACAAGGGGTGACCCCCCTCCACCTCATCCCCACCTGCCCCATTCCACAGGCAGTGGCGACCTCCCTCCTGCCGCTGACAGAAGCCAACCTACGCATGTTTCAACGTGCCCAGGACGACCTTATCCCTGCTGTGGACCGGCAGTTTGCCTGCTCCTCCTGCGACCACGTCTGGTGGCGCCGCGTGCCCCAGAGGAAGGAGGTAGTGACCCACAACTTAACCTTGACTTTGACTGTCCCGAACTCCACTCCTGACTCCCATCCTCAGTGACTGTACCTCTGACCTAAGGATTTCCATCACTGACCTCCAAACTCAGAGCTCAGCCTTCATCTCTGATCCCAACCCCTGACCTTAAATGTGAGAAGCCTAATACCTCCTTACCCCAGAGCCTGACCCTTGACCCCACAATTGAACAGCTACTACAGAAATCAAACCTGGCCAGGCGCAGTGGCTCATGGCTGCAATCTCAGTGCTTTGGGAGGCTAAGTGGGGAGGATTGCTTGAACCTAGGAGTTTGAGACCAGCCTGGGTGACAGGGTGAGACCCTGGCTCCAAAAAGATTTTTGTTTTGAAGAGATGGGGTCTCGCCCTGTCGCCCAGGCTGGAGTACAGTGGCGGGATCATAGCTCACTGCAGCCTCCACCTTCTGGGCTCAGATGATCCTCCCCACTCAGCCTCCCAAGTAACTGAGACTACAGGCCTGCGCCACCACACTTGGCTAATTTTTGTATTTTGTGTGTGTGTGTGGAGATGGGGTTTTGCCATGTTGCCCAAGCTGGTCTCAAACTCCTGAGCTCAAGCAATCTACCGCCTCAGCCTCCCAAAGTGCTGGGATTACAGGCATGAGCCACTGCGTCTGGCAAAAAAATTTTTTTTAATTAGCTGGGAGTGGCGGTGTGTGCCTGTGGTCCCAACTACTCAGGAGGCTAAGGTGGGAGGATCGTTTGAGCCTAGGAGGTGGAGGCTGCAGTGAGTCATGATCACAACACTGTATTCCAGCCTGGATGACAGAGTGAGACTCTGTCTCTGAAAAAAGAAAGAAAGAAAGAAAAGAAACCAAATCTGACCTCAAAAACACAGCCCCAAATCTGGCCTCTGAACGTCCTGACCAGTAGTTCGCTTCTGGTCAATGCTTAACTAGTTCTTGCAAAAGAGGCAGGAAAGCAAGATGTGTAGTGTTTGCCAATTTCTGTGGTGTAAGTATTCCCACCATGGTCAATATGAGGCTACCCATGTGAAGTCACTGATTGAGTTGGGTTGCTCAAGCTGAGGCCAGCCACTGCAGCACACTTCTAGCCCTGACCCCAACCTCAGACACCTCTGACAATCCTTGGTCCCCTCTCTGCACGCCCCCCACCACCACCACCAGGTATCCCGGTGCCGGAAATGCCGGAAGCGCTACGAGCCAGTGCCAGCTGACAAGATGTGGGGCCTGGCTGAGTTCCACTGCCCGAAGTGTCGGCACAACTTCCGGTGAGGGCGCTGACCCCCAGCTCCCCCTCAGCCCTGCCCCACCCCAGCCCTGCCCCTCCCTGCCCTGGCCCCACCCTGGCCCAGCCTCGCCCTCGGACCCTCACAGCCCTGCCCGCCCCCAGGGGCTGGGCACAGATGGGGTCCCCGTCCCCCTGCTACGGGTGCGGCTTCCCCGTGTATCCAACACGGATCCTCCCCCCGCGCTGGGACCGGGACCCGGATCGCCGCAGCACCCACACTCACTCCTGCTCGGCCGCCGACTGCTACAACCGGCGAGGTGAGGCTTTTCTCCTCCAACATCCTGGGCAGTCTTTGTCCCCTTCTGTGCCTTTAAGTCCCCAAATCTCCACTCAGTCCACTTCGTCTCCCACAGCAGCAGCCACTGCTTCTACGTGGCCTCCATGGCCCCCCAGTCTCCATGGTCTTGCTCACGAGGCTCTGAGGTTTCACCCCAGTGGCCCATGCCTGAGGGTCTCCATGGCCTCTGCCCCCATGGTCTCTGGGTTTGGGGCCCCTGTTTTGTCCCCTGTAATCTCAGGTGACCCCCATGTCCCCAGGTCTCCTGTATCTTCAACACCCCTGAATGTCCAGTTGTGCTGGTCCCCGTATATTGTGGCCTCAGCTCCTCCCTAGAGCCCCTCGTGGCCTCAGCCCCTCCCTAGAGCCCCTCGTGGCCTCAGCCCCTCCCTAGAGCCCCTCGTGGCCTCAGCCCCCTCCTGCCCAAACTCTTATGGGACCTGGAGTCCCATGTCTGCAGCACCTCTCCCTCCCTAGAGCCCCACGTGCCTGGGACATCCTGTGCTCACCCCAAGAGCCGGAAGCAGAACCACCTGCCCAAAGTGCTCCACCCCAGCAACCCTCACATTAGCAGTGGCTCCACTGTGGCCACCTGCTTGAGCCAGGGCGGCCTCCTGGAAGACCTGGACAACCTCATCCTGGAGGACCTGAAGGAGGAGGAGGAGGAGGAAGAGGAAGAGGTGGAGGACGAGGAGGGCGGGCCCAGGGAGTGACCCCTGCCAGGTGCAGATACAAACCAGACACGGTCTGTGGCTACTTTGTGTTATTATAAGATATGAGCTCAAACCGAGATATGAATGACCTTGGGGAGCCATCTGGGGCCAAGATATTGACAGGGGGGGATTCCTGGGGCCCATTTTCAGCACCCAGGGTCACAGATCCACAGTGGGAGGTTCTGTGGGACACACTGGCACTGAGCCACAAAGAAGGTGTGGCCAGGACAACTTGAGTTCCTGCTGACCAATGTCCCCTGGGGCCTAGGGGACAGAGGAACAGAGAGTCACAGCTTCAGGGGCCGAATGAGCATGGCGGCCTTCCTGAGAGAGTATGCTCCACCACGAAACTCAGCCCAGTAGACACCATCCTGGTAGCGGCTTCGGTAGTGGCCGCCGCGGTGCCACACACCGTTGAGGTTGGAGTGGGCACAGGCATGGTACCACCAGCCTCCCCGCTGGTACAGGGCACAGTTACCTGAGGGGAGAGAGAAAGTCCATGTCCTCTCACCAGAATAAAAGTCTCTACCTGCACCTCACAGTGCAAGGCTTTTGCCAGGTATCCACTGGCCCCTCCCATTCTTATTTAATACAAGCCCTGATCTTCCATCTCCTCAGCAAAAAAATAGGAGCCCTGGCCCCCCAACTTTCTTCGGAGTAATAGCCTTAATTCCTTCCCTATCTCCTTACCAAAGTACGAGTCACACCTTTCCCACTTTTTCTGCAAACTAGGAGTCTACCACTCATTCCTTTATCAAAGAAAAGAAAATTATCTACTTCCTTTCTAGATAAGAGTACTAGCTCTCACCCTCTGCCCTTCACTTGAACAGGAGTCTTGATTCTTTTTTTGCCTCATCAGAGAAGGAATCTGGACTCCCCATACCCCCACCAGGATAAAAGTCCTGACCTTTGTTCTCTTGACAGAATAAAAGCTTGCTTATCCTAATACTTACCAGAGGGGCGTCTTACCTACCCTGCCTCCTTTCATTCCCTCACCAGAACAGAAGTCCCGCCTCCCCTATCCTCCCACCAGAATAAGAGTTCTCCTTACCAGAATAAGAGTCTCGGTCCCTATCCACGGTGCTGAAGGGCTTGTCATTGTGCCAGGAAAGAGAGTCTCCAGCATCACCATGGTACTGGCCAAGCCGCAGGCGGTAGTGATCGCTCTCAGGTTCCAGGGAGAAGCCATCATAGTGGGCACGTGCTCCACGGCCCCCCCAGTCTTCCAGGAGAACCAGCAGCTCATGGTCCCCACGGCTGGTCAGCTGATACACGGGTTCAAGGCCCAGCCAGTATTCTCCGTCTGGCCGCCCAAAGCCCGCCTGGCAGGGCAGGAAAGTCAGGAAGCCAGAACAGGCTCCCTCCCCTTCCCTGCCTCTGCCCACCTGTGCCCACCTTATAGTGCTGCCAGGTAGTGAAGAAGTTGACTGAACCATCTTGCCTCCGCTGGATCACAGTCCAGCCTCCACCCTCCAGCTGCTGCTCACACCATGCTGACACCACATGCCGGCCCACTCGCAGTTCATACACTCCACTCTGTTCATGGCCTGCCTGGCGGGCCTCTGCACAATCCTGCCATGGGCCTGTGGGCACAGGGATATGTGGGAGGCACAGCCTGGGCTGACCAATCCCTTACTGGAGCAAGAGTCAAGATTCTCACAGGTCCCTCACCAGAATAAGAGTCCTGCCTCTCCCACTTTTCTATCAGAGTCATGCCTCTCCCATTTCCTCACCAGCATAAGAGGCCTGCCTCTCCCATTTCCTCACTAGAATTTGAGCCCCAGTAGCCATTTCCTTACCTGAGTAAGAATCTGGGTCCCTTGTCTCTAACCAGAGGAAATGCCAAGCCTGGGGTTCGTTCTTTCTTTCTTTTTTTTGAGACAGAGTCTCGCTCTGTCGCCCAGGCTGGAGTGCAGTGGTGTGATCTTGGCTCACTGCAAGCTCTGCCTCCCGGGTTCACGCCATTCTCCTGTCTCAGCCTCCCGAGTAGCTGGGACCACAGGTGCCCGCCACCATGCCCAGATAATTTTTTGTATTTTTAGTAGAGACGGGGTTTCACCGTGTTAGCCAGGATGGTCTCGATCTCCTGACCTCATGATCTGCCCGCCTCGGCCTCCCAAAGTGTTCGGATTACGGGCATGAGCCACCGCGCCGGGCCAAGTCTGGGGTTCTTAAACCCTGGTTTTTATGGTCTCCTCACCAGAATATAAGTCCTGAATATGGTACTCTGAACCAGTTCAAACTCTTACCAAAGTAGCAGTCCTAAATCTACAATCGCCTCACTAAAATAAGAGTCCCTCCTCTTCTATTTCTTGTTTCTCCTATTTTCACACCTTAGAAGTTTGGTCTTATTTTTAATCAGAATCATTTCTTCCGGTCCTCTCACGATAAGAGAAATATGCCACTAAAATCCTGACTCCTCAATTTGCCTCTACCCACAATTCCTCAGCCCTGCTGTCGACTTACCCACAGGCTTGGTGGGGACAGCAGGTTGACCTGCAGGGATGGGAGAACCCAGGGGCTCCTGCTGTCTCTGGGTCTGGTCTCTCTGGGGCTCTGGGACTGGGTCCAGCATCCTACTGGTGTCATTGGTGCTACCCACAAGACGGACCGGAACCACAGGCACCAGTGGGGGTGGTGGCAGGACCTGGGGTGACGGAGAAAGTCAGGTGTTATTACACTAACCCTCAGGCCAGGAGGCCTGGTCTCAGGGGCAGAGATGGTGGATAAATCTCCCAGCTCCCAAATGACCTGGACATCTGGCAGTGGGGATATCCCAGCCCCAGGAATAATCCTCCCCAAAAGCTAAACAACTTGGCTTTAAAGTGCAGACAGGCTGTGTGCGACGGCCCACTCCTGTAATCCCAGTACTTTGGGAGGCCGAGGCAGGCGGATCACCTGAGGTCAGTAGTTCGAGACCAGCCTGACCAACATGGTGAAACCCTGTCTCTACTAAAAGTACAAAAAAAAAAATTAACTGAGTGTGGTGGCTCATGCCTGTAATGCCAGCCACTCAGAAGGTTGAGGTAGGAGGATCGCTTGAACCTGGGAAGTGGAGGCTGCAGTGAGCCAAGATCACACCACTGCACTCCAGCCTGGGAGACAGAGCAAGACTCTATCTCAAAAATAAAATTAAAAAAATAAAGTGCAGACAGAGCTGGGCTTAAATACCGGTTCTTGGTGCTCATGGCTTAATTGATCTGTGCCCCAGCCTCCTTCTCTGTAAAGTAGGCATAATAAGAACACATCCAACAGTATCTTAACTTACTGACTCCTCTCACCAACCCTGTAAGGTAGGGACTGTCACAGAGCAACATTCTCTTATCCCAAACCCAGACCCGGACACGTTCCAGAATTCAGAATAACACGGCTGGATTTAGACACAGTGACATAGGGAGGGTTATGTATATGCATGTGCGTACAGAATATACATAACACCCCTAAAGGGGTTTTTGGTCTTTACGTGATAATGATATGCTTAATTATAGGATCCTATGACTATTCACATTAAGTGGATAAGTAAAGGCTATAAATAGCCACCAGTCACTTTTTGACCCAAATAAGTTACCAGAAGGGGCGAGTAGCAATCCGGTTTTCAGGGTTTTGCGGATCTCGGAACTGTGGATTGGGGTTGCAAAACGCCCATTTCACAGACGATGCTGCTATCCGGGGAGGCTGCGAGGTTACCTGCTGCTGCCCGCCCGCGCCTCCCGGGCACAGGCGCTCCAGGCGGGCGATGAGACTGCTCTGCTGGGTGACAAGCTGCGCCAGCTCGCGAAACTTGACGTCCAGCTGGTGGAAGCGGGCGGCGGCGCGCTGAGCCTCGGCGGACGCGTTGAGCACGCGCTCCCCAAGCAGCGCCAGGGCCGCGGCAGGCTCCGCCCCCGGATCCGCCCCCGGGCCCACCCCGGGCCCCGCCTCGTGCTGCAGCTGCGCGCGCAACTGGCCCAGGCGCGCGCTCAGGCCGCGGCTTTCCTTGCGCAGCGCGCGCACCTCGCCGGCCACGGCGCCGTCGGCCGCCGCCAGCCTCTGCAGCTCGCGCAACAGCTCCTCGTGGCGGCCAACGCGCATGCGCAGCGCCGCCAGCTCGCTGGCGTTGGCGGCTTCGGGCGCCGCCCGCGTGGACGCTGGGCCGCTCCAGCACACGGCCCCCGTGAACTTCTGCGGCGGCAGCACGAAGGTGTAGGTGCAGCGCGGGGCACCCTCCCGCGCCCACGACGCGCCCAGCAGGAGCAGCAGTTGCAGCGCACGCAGCCAGGGCCTCCCCATGGCGGCGGACCTGCAGGCAGAAGAGGAACGGGAGGAAGACGGCGTGCTGGGGCCCGGCCAGATCCCTCTGCTTCCACGCGGGGATGCGCGCGTCTACACCCGCGGTGTCCCGGGCCCATGATTCCCATCCCCATCTCATTCCCCCCGCGGCTGGAGGGCCCCAGGGTGATCCCACTCTGGCTTCAACACTGAGCTCCTGGCGCCCCCCCGAGATAACGCATCTCACGCATTCATTCAAGCGAGGCCGGGCGCGGTGGCTCACGCCTGCAAACTCAGCACTTTGGGAGGTCGAGGCGAGAGGATCGCTTGAGACCAGGAGTTCGAGACCAGCCTGGGCAACATGAGGAGACCCCCCCCCCCATCTCTACAAAAAATTAAAAATTAGCCGGACGTGGTGGTGCACACCTCTGGCTATTCGGGAGGCTGAGGCAGGACGATCACTTGAGCCCAGGAGTTCAAGGCTGCAGTGAGCCATGAGCGCTCCCATGCACTCCAGCCTGGGCAACAAAGTGATACCCCATCTCAAAAATAAATAAATAAATAAAAACATGAGGCTTGTTTTTAGGCTGGTAATTCCAGCACTTTGGGAGGTCGAGGTGGGCTAATCGCTTGAGCCTAGGAGTTGGAGACCAGCCCAGACAACACAGAGAGACCCTGTCTATACAAAAAATACAAAAATTAGCTAGGCATGGTGGCAAGGGCTTGTCATCCCAAGATCGCCTGCGCCCAGGAGTTCCAGGCTGCAGTGAGCTGTGATCGCGCCACTGCACTCCAGCTTGGGCGACAGAGCGACTCTGTCATAAAAAAAAAAAAAAAAAAAAAAAAAAAGGCACTAGGTACCATGCACAAATGTGTGCCAGCCCCCTTTCTAGGCACTGGGAATACATTTAGGAACAAAACAGACAAAAATCCCTCCCCCAGTGGCAAAACAAAACAAAACAAAACAAACATACTGTATGGGATGAATAAATAGAGTATATCAGACAATGTTAAGTGCTAAAAATAATAGGACTGGTGAGGCAGCTGAGGCCTGCGTTAAGGCAGGAAGACTGCTTGAGGCCATGAATTCAAGACCACACTTCAGACAGGGCAATGTATCCAGATCCTATCTCTTAAAAAAAAAAAAAAAAAAACTCCAAGTGCACAGAACCACATCTGGCTAATGTTTAAATTTTCTGTAGAGTTAGGGTCTCGCTATGTTGCCCAGGCTGGTCTCCCCTGGCCTCAAGTGATCCACCTCCGCCTCCCAAAATGCTGAGATTACAGGTGTGACCCACCATGCCCTGCTAATTTTTAAAATATTTTGTACATCTGGGCTCAGTGGCTCACACCTGTAATCCCAGCTCCTTGGGAGGCAGAGGAGGGAGGATCAATTGAGGCCAGGAGTTTGAAGCTGCAGTGAGCTATGATCGTAGCATTGCACTCCAGCCTGGGGACAACAGAGCAAACTCTGTCTCTTAAAACAAAACAATAACAACAGCAAACTAGGTAAAGAACATGGAGGTCTGTGCAGGGGCAGCATGAGAGGAGGGGTTGCCTAAAGGGAAAGCCTGGTGGAGGAGGAGGTCTAAGCACAACAGCTCTGAGACTGGACCCTGCCTGATGTACTAAAGCAACCTGGGAGAGGTTAAAGCAAAAGCAAAGGAAGGCCGAGTGCTGTGGGAAGGCCGAGTGCTGTGGCTCACGTCTGTAATCCCAGCAGTTTGGGAGGCCAAGGCGGATGGATCACCTGAGGTCAGGAACTCGAGACCAGCATGACCAACACAGTGAAACCCCGTCTCTACTGAAAATACAAAATTAGCCGGGTGTGGGGATACAGGCCTGTAATCTCAGCTACTTGGGAGGCTGAGGCAGAAGAATCACTTGAACCTGGGAGGTGGAGGTTGCAGTGTGCGGAGATAGCACCACTGCACTCCAGCCTGGGCAACAAGAGCAAAACTGTCTCAAAAAAAAAAAAAAAAAAAAAGCAAAGGGAGCAGGGTGCAAGGAGGTAAGATGGGTCTCATCTGTTGGATATTGGAAACCCCAACTTCCACATCCTCAGACAAAACCCCAGCAGATCCAACCCATCTAAGCAGATCTAATCCATCAGCCAGACCTGTCTGCTCTTCTGTTTAGATCCTGAATTCCTCCACGTCCCCGCTACTCCCCGCTGCCCGGAGACCCTCCCTGAATTCCCAGCTCAAGACACCATCTGGATGACAGCAGCTGCCTCCCTGCTCTCTGGATTTCCATCCTCAACCCCAGGTCTAGTCTCCCCAACAGCAGCCAGAGGGCGCCTGTGAACATCTGAGTCAGTTCACATCCCTCCCTCCCTCCTCTG
This sequence comes from Theropithecus gelada, assembly GCF_003255815.1. Lineage (NCBI taxonomy): Eukaryota > Metazoa > Chordata > Mammalia > Primates > Cercopithecidae > Theropithecus > Theropithecus gelada. The sequence continues at coordinate 9,859,340 of NC_037687.1, forward strand.
CCCTGAATCTTCCTTGGCTCCCACCTCCTTTAGAGGAAAAGCCCAAATCCACCCACCGTCCATAAAAACTTGCGCTATCTGCCATATCCCCTCCTGCCCTCACCTCCTCCCATGCACTTCCTCACACGAAGCAAGTTCCAGCCTCAGGGCCTTTGTACCTGCTATTTTTGCAGCCTGGAACATTGTTCACAATTTAACATCATTCCCTTCCTGTCCTTATTCAAGTCTCAGCAGCCCTCCTTGATCAGCAGATTTAGGGTTGTCCCTCCATATACAGCGCTCGCTCTCTCGCTCTCTCTCTCTCTCTCTCTTTCCCTCTTTCCCCGCCCCCCCCCCCCTCTTTTTTTTTTTCTTTTTTTTTTTTAGACGGAGTTTTGCTCTGCAGTCTCAGCTCACTGCAACCTCCGCCTCCTGGGTTCAAGCGATTCTCATGCCTCAGCCTCCCAAGTAGCTGGGATTATAGGCACGTACCACCACTCCCAGCTAATTTTTGTATTTTTAGTAGAGACAGGGTGCCTGGCCAACATGGTGAAATCCCATCTCTACTAAAAATACAATTAGCTGGGCATGGTGGCATGGGCCTGTAATCTCAACTACTCGGGAGGCTGAGGCAGAAGAATGGCTTGAACCTGGGAGGCAGAGGTGGCAGTGAGCTGAGACCATGCCACTGCCTTCTAGCCTGGGCAATCCAGTGAAACTCCATCTCAAAAAAAAGAAAAAAAAAAAAAAGACAGAGTCTTGCTCTGTTGCCCAGGCTAGAGTGCAGTGGAGCAATCATAGCTCACTGCAGCCTCCAACTCCTGCACTCAAGTGGTCCTCCTGCCTCAGCCTCCTGAGTAGTTGTAACTATAGGTGCACACCACCATGCCCAGCTACTTTTTTGTAGGCAGGGGGTCTCACTATGTTGCCCAGGCTAGTCTCAAACTCCTGGGCTCAAGTGATCCTTCCACCTTGGACTCCCAAAGTGCTGAAATTACAGGTGTAAGCGACCACACTGGGCCTAAACCTACACTTCCTGATGCCTGTACAAGCACATATCCTGAGGGTCTCCACCTCACACACACATTGCCGCATTCATGCATTCAACCACAGGCGCCTTGAGTGCCTATCGTGTGCCAGGTGCTGTTTTAGGCAATGAGGACACAACCTTAAACCAAACAGACAAAATTCCTGCCCTTACAAAGCTGACATTCAAGTTGGTAGAACAGAGAAATAAGTCAAACAGTCGCCAGGTAGGTCAGAGGGTAATCGTGCTTAGGAGAAAAATGGAACAGGAAAGGGGGTGACAGTCCTGGGGTTGGGGGACATTTAACAGAGAAGTCAGGACTGGGGGTGGTGGCTCACGCCCACAATCCCAGCACTTTTGGGAGATTGAGGTGCCTATAATCCTAGCACTTTGGGATGCTGAGGTGGGAGGATCACTTGAGGCCAGGAGTTTGAGACCAGCTTGGCTAACGTGGCGAAACCCTGTCTCTACTGAAAATACAAAAATTAGCCAGGCGTAGTGGCGCACGCCTGTAGTCTCAGCTACTCAGGAGGCTGAGGCATAAGAATCACTTGAACCCGGAAGGCAGAGGTTGCAGTGAGCCATGATTGTGCCACTGCAGTCCAGCCTGGGCAACAGAGCGGGACTCTGTCTCAAAAAATAAATAAATAAATAAATAAAAGGAGTCAGGAAAGGCCTCACAGAAGAAGTGACACTTGACTGGACACAGTGCCTCACGCCTGTAATTTCAGCTCTTTGGGAGGCCAAGGCAGGAGGATCGCTTGAGCCCAGGAGTTTGAGACCAGCCTGGCCAACATGGTGAAAGCCCATTTCTACTAAATATAAAAATTAAAATAAAATAAAGAATGACACTTTTGCAAAGACCTGAAGGACGAGAGAGAAGAGGAAGAGCATTTCAGGCAGAGGGAACAGCAGGTGCAAAGGCCCTGAGGTTGCACCCAAGAAATGGCAGAAAGGGGCCAGGCATGGTGGCTCATGCCTGTAATCCCAGCATTTTGGGAGGCTGAGGCAGGAAGATCACCTGAGGTCAGGAGTTCAAGACCAGCCTGACCAACATGGTGAAACCCCATGTCTACTAAAAATACAAAAATTAGCTGGGCATGGTAATGCATGCCTGTAATCCCAGCTACTACTCAGGAGGCTGAGGTGGGAGAATCGCTTGAACTCAGGAGGCAGAGGTTGCAGTGAGCTGAGATCATGCCATTGCACTCCAGCCTGGGCTACAGAGTAAGTCTAAAAAACTAAAAAATAAAAAAATAATAAAAAAGGCCGGGTGTGGTGGCTCACGCCTGTAATCCTAGCCCTTTGGAAGGCCGAGGCGGGTGGTTCACGAGGTCAGGAGATCAAGACCATCCTGGCTAACACGGTGAAACCCTGTCTCTACTAAAAATACAAAAAAAAAAAAAAAAATTATCCGGGCATGGTGGTGGGCGCCTGTAGTCCCAGCTACTCGGGAGGCTGAGGCAAGAGAATGGCGTGAACCCGGGAGGCAGAGCTTGCAGTGAGCCGAGATTGTGCCACTGCACTCCAGCCTGGGCAACAGGGCGAGACTCTGTCTCAAAAAAAAAAAAAAAAAAAAAGGAAATGGCAGAAAGGTCTACGAGGCCGGAACAGAGAGAGTAAGCGAGGGGGGAAGCAGGAGGAGGGAAGACATGACAGGGCAAAGGGTCCTGTGGGCCCGGAGGAGGACTTGGGTTTTACTCTGAGTCAGCTGGGAACCATGGAAGGGTCTGGGCTGGAGATGGCCACATTTACTTCTGGACTCAGACACCAAGCAGGGGCTCACAAGAGTCCGGGGCGGGGGGTCCTCTTTTTGTCCCCTGATCACTGACATGCCCCCACCCCCCACAACAGAGACTGACCAACCCCCCTGGAACTGGGACGTGTGTATAATACCCACTGCCTTTCACACTGTCAGCCTGGGGTGGCGGGGTGGCCTGGGGGCCCCTAAGCCAAGCTGTGGTCGGAGTTTCCCCACAGTGAGAATCAGCCTCTACCTACCTTCCCACCCTCTCACCTCTCGCGCCCAAGACCCTGAATCCAGCGAAGCTCACAGAACACACAAGAAGTCCAAGGAAGAGCCGAGGGTCCAGTGGGGCCTCTGAGCTAGAGAAGGAGAGAGGGTGGTGGGACAGGAGAGAGGAGGCTTAGTAACCACTCCCCAGCCCCCAGAGCCTGGGAGTGGAGCTGGGATGCTGGGCCCAGAAGCCCAAACTATAAATATTTAGCTTTTCCCGAATGCGAAATGAGACAGAATTGCCAGACCCCCCTGCCCAGGCCACCAGAGCCTGATAACACAGGTCAGTGTCCTGGACATCCCTCCCCTTCCCCCCCCATCCTCCACTGCAGAGCCGAGAGTGTGGGAGCGGCAGGCCCCGGGGCAGCCAGGCAGGATCCCAGCCCCAGACATGCACACACCACACACAGAACAAGGAACATCACTGGGGACTCACTGTGTGTAGGGCTTGGTTCTAAACTCTCCACACCTTTTATGTATTTGATCCTCACAACCTGAGCTGGATTCTGTATGTACCCTCATTTTACGGCAGGGAAAACTGAGGCTCAGAGAGGGTAAGCGACTTGCCTGCAGTCACACAGCCAAAAAGAGACCAGGACGGGAGCCATTCGAGGTAGCCTGACTCAGAAACTCACACATGTACACCACAGCAGTCACACACATATGGGCACATAACAGAGCGGACACAAAGACACACACACACTCGCATGCACGCACACATTAACACCCAGCAAAAGTCTGGGTGCAGTGGCTCATGCCCGAAATGCCAGCACTTTGGGAGGCCGGGGTGGGTGGATTACCTGAGGTTAGGAGTTTGAAACCATCCTGGCCAACATGGTAAAACCTCGCCTCTACTAAAAATACAAAAATTAGCTGGGCATGGTGGTGTGCGCCAGTAATCCCAACTACTCCAGAGGCTGAGGCAGGAGAATTGCTTGAAGGCAGGAGAGTCGCTTGAAGCTGGGAGGCGGAGGTTGCAGTGAGCCAAGATAGAGCAACTGCACACACTCCAGCCTGGGCGACAAGACTGAAACTCCATCTCAAAATAATAATAAATGATGATAATAAATTGAAGAATTAATAAATTAAAATAAAAAATAAATATAAAAGACAGCTGGAAATTTTTAAATTGTGGTAGAAGTAATATATTCTTAAAGTGAAAACCTTAGCTCAGTTACATGTGATTTATGTTTTCTGGATTAATCTGGATTTTGTAATTATAAATAAAAATGTAAGGCCGGGCACAGTGGCTCACGCCTGTAATCCCAGCACTTTGGGAGGCCAAGGCAGGCAGATCACGAGGTCAGCAATTCAAGACCAGCCTGGCCAAGATGGTGAAACCCCATCTCTACTAAAAATACAAAAATTCACCAGGCGTGGTGGCGGGCGCCTGTAATCCCAGGTACTCAGGAGGCTTAGGCAGGAGAATCGGTTGAACCCGGGGGGCGGAGGTTGCAGTGAGCCACTGTACTCCAGCCTGGGCGACAGAGTGAGACTCTGGCTCAAAAAAAAAAAAAAAAAGAAGAAATGAAAATGTAAGATTTTGAGTCCACTTAATTATTTGTTGAAAATAATACAAGTCAGTATAATAGAGAAGCATTCATATATTCAACACTGTAAGACAAAACACTAGAGACCTTGGATTTGATAATTGATCTGATATCCTGGACAGTACTCATATGTACAGTGATAGTTATCTTCCTTTGGGTTTTGTGTGTGTGTGTGTGTGTGTAGTTTTATGCAGTAAGTTCCATGTAGTGCTGGCACTTATTTAATTAACTATTCATGATTTTGTTAATACCTTGTTATAGAATTCAGGCATGTATTTTCAGCATAAGAAGCCAAACACACCAGCTTGTCATTGGAAAGAAACCATAAAGCTTGACTTTTGCATTGGAACTATGCTTTCATAAATAAAGGATATCTCATTGATTTTTAAAAAAAGACACAGCTGAAAACAACACAGTTTCAGGCAACAACTGTATGTTCCAAATATGGTCACACACACATCACAACTTAAAGGGAAATGGGGGTGGGCTGAGTGGGTCTTTATCTGTGTGTCAGGCCTTCCACACCCTGGTTCTTGTGATCACGCAGTAGTGCACAGATACAAAACAGGTCTGCACAGGTGACACCTGGAAACCTATCCACCACATCACAGAGGTCACCATCTGTCTCCCACACGCTCGTTCACATTTTCACACAAGTCAAATCACACAAGACGGAACTGGGGGAAGTAACCATGCAGTCATTTCCCAGGGGTACAAAGAAACTCACGTAGAGCCCTGCAGAGTCCTGGCCCAGGGTCTGAGACCTGTCCGAAGGCCCCACCGACGACCAGCCACACGCTGGGAGAGCCGCCTCCTTCCCCGGGTCTGCACCGTCCTGAGCTCCCAAGTAACTCGAGTGGACTCCAGGGTTGAAAGAGGAAATGGTCGTCCCAGATCTTAGAGAGGCTGCCAGGCTGGGCTCTGGGCCTGGGCTGGGGCCCCCACACTGGGCCCCTCAGCCCCCCACCCTCAGCCCCTTCTGGCTTCCCCATTGGCAGTAGAGAGGGAGGGAACTTCATAAGTCACAGAGAGGGGCTGAAGAAGACAGAGAGTCAGACAGATGGAGATGGGAGAGACATAGGGCGATGGCAGAGATAGGGAAGAGACGGGGAGATGGGGAGAGACACAGGGAGGCAGATGAGAAGAAACAGGGATGGGACCAGACACAGAGAAAGGAAACTTCTTTAGTTTCCATCTTTAGTTATAAATGATGAAAGAGACAACTAATGACAGAGACAATGTTGCAAGAGGGAGAGAGAGATGGGGGAAGACGAATGGGAGGGGAGACACATCTAGGGGAGAGGAGGAAGAATTGGGGTGCCAGAGAGAGCAAGGAGGGAGAGGAGGCCGATGGGGGAGGGGAGAGCAACGCTCAGCCCAGCGAGGGGGTGTCCCTTCCCCCCACCGCAAGGTTTTGGGGAAGACGCCAGAGGCCTGAGGCCAAGACTGAGGCTTTGAGCGGAAAGAAGGAGGGGGCGAGTTATTCACGAAGCGCCCGCCTTGCCCTGAGTTTCCAGAAGGTGATGTGGAGTTTCCATCCCTCAGCCCGTCTGCAGTCAGGGGTACCCAGGGAGGACAGCTGGCCCAGAGGAGCTGTGGGACAAAAATGAATGATTGCCACAGTCATTCCGTCCAGTGGCTTCTCCCCAAGTACGTGGCGCCAGAGCGCCCAACATTGTGCGTATATGATCGCTCCTAATTCGTGAGCCCGGGGACATTATCATCCTTACTTTGGGAGGAGCCTCGGAATGCAGAAAGTGGTTTTAGCCCAGCTGGAGGAAATGGACCGAAGCGGGATTCGAACCGGCGGATTAGTTGCTCTGCAGCCCGGAGCCGCGTAGCCCCGCCCCTTTCTCCCTAGAAACTGGCACCCGTGTCTCCATAGCAACCGCTCCACCTGATTGCCCCTCCCCGCTCCCGGAGGCCACCTAGTGCGCAGGCCTGCACGATGACGACCCAGGCCGTGCCGGCTCTCAGGCGCCGGAAGTGAGCTGCGCAGCGCCGGAAGCGGCGGACACAGGAGGCCTCGTGGAGGACACAGCAGCATGGGACAGTCAGGGAGGGTAAGGCCCGGAGGTTTGGGAGGCAGGGGACGCAGGCGGGGTCCCGACCGAGGTCGCGGCGCTCACCGTTTGTCTCTTGCCACCGCAGTCCCGGCACCAGAAGCGCGCCCGCGCTCAGGCGCAGCTCCGCAACCTCGAGGCCTATGCCGCGAACCCGCACTCGTTCGTGTTCACGCGGGGCTGTACGGGTCGCAACATCCGGCAGCTCAGCCTGGACGTGCGGCGGGTCATGGAGCCGCTCACTGCCAGCCGTCTGCAGGTCTGTACCCCATCCCCAGCCCGCCTCCACCCACCCTGGGCCCCGTATTCACGGCTGCAGTAATGGCTCCCGCTACAAAACTGTGGGAGGCCCCAGTCTCCCCGGGTGGAAAAAGTGACCCTCATGGGGAGCATCATCTCTACCTTTCAGGGCTTTGCTGAGCTGGAATGAGGGCGCGCAGCTTGGGAGATAGTTGGTCGCCTAAGCCTGACGGTTAAGACTGGAATCTGGAGCCGGGCGTAGTGGCTCATGCCTGTATTCCCAGTATTTTGGGAGGCTGAGGCAGGAGGATCACTTGAGCCCAGGAATTCGAGATCAGCCTGCGCAGCATGGCGAAACCCCGTCTTTGCAAAAAATAGAAAAATTAGTCGGATATGGTGGTGCATGCCTGTAGTTCCAGCTACTCGAGAGGCTGAGGTGGGAGGATTCCTTGAGCCCAGGAAATTAAGGCTGCAGTGAATCAGGATCGTGCCACCTCACTCCAGCCTGGGCGACAGGAGGAGACCGTGTCGGGAAAAAAAAAAGAGGCTAGAATCTGGAGGCAGCAAAGCAGGGTTCCAAACTGTCTTCTCCCCAGTACCTGAAGCAAGTTAGTTAACCTTGCTGGGCCTCAGTTCACTCATTTGTCAATGGGAAAATGCGCTGTGAGCAAGAGGTAAGAGTTAGAACTCAAATCTGCGTCTGATTGACTCTAAAGGCTAAGATCCTTTTGCTCCTCTGGGCTTATTGAAAGGGTTTGATGCTAGACAGACCATAACAGGATTTGCACCGTCAGCTTATAGTCATAGCAATAAGGGATAAGCTATGTTTTCTCTTTTTCTTTTTGTCATTTCCAGGTTCGTAAGAAGAACTCGCTAAAAGACTGTGTGGCAGTGGCTGGGCCCCTCGGGGTCACACACTTTCTGATCCTGAGCAAAACAGAGACCAGTGTCTACTTTGTGAGTAGATGCCCTCACCCTTCATCTCCCCCAGACCCCCACTTCCCCCTTCTCTTATGATGAACACATGTGCCTCTGAGCTGCTGTGATTTCTGGCTTCAAAGTAAACGCTCTGAAGAAGAGATGGGGCAAAGGTGCCTACTCGCAGACTCCTCTGCTAGATCCCTCCAGCGTCACTGATCTTTTTTTCTCCTGCAGAAGTTGATGCGCCTCCCAGGAGGCCCCACCTTGACCTTCCAGGTCAAGAAGGTGAGAGGGGTGGAGGTGGTACAAAGCCATGTGGGGTCAGAGCTGGACTTGGGGGTGTTCCCAGCCATGTGTGGTTGGTGGTCACCCCCTCACTCCTGCCCTACAGTACTCGCTGGTGCGTGATGTGGTCTCCTCATTGCGCCGGCACCGTATGCACGAGCAGCAGTTTGCCCACCCACCCCTCCTGGTACTCAACAGCTTTGGCCCCCACGGCATGCATGTGAAGCTTATGGCCACCATGTTCCAGAACCTGTTCCCCTCCATCAATGTGCACAAGGTGGGTCTGGCCTGGCGAGGTGGCAGGTATGGGTGGGTGCAGCGGGTAGAGGTCCCACAGGCCCTCAGATGGATTGCTCAGTCCTCCCAGTTCTGAAGCTGAGAGCTCCTGGGTCTGCTGAGTCCTGAGGGCAAATCCCACTCCTGTGTCTGATGATGCTGGACAAAAGTGTCCACAGATGCCCCTAGCGCTCCCCACCCCACGAGCTGCGCCTTTTCCAGCAGGTGGAGAGAAATACTGATGGAGCTCTATTCCCTGTGTGTGTTGAGTGCTGGACTGAGCAGGATCATAGCATCTCTTCTCATGGCCCTGTTTTACAGAGGGAAGCTGCAGGCCCAGTGCTGTGGCTCAGGCCTGTAATCCCAGTACCTTGAGAGGGCGAGGTGGGAGGATTGCTTGAGCCCAAGACTTTGAGATAAGCTTGTGCAACATAGTGAGACTGCATGTCTACAAAAAGTAGATTTTTAAAAAGCCCAGTGTGGTGATGCATGCCTTTAGTACCAGCTACTGGGGAGGCTGAGGTGAGGATCACCTTAGCCCAGGAGGTCGAGGTTGCAGTGAGTTGTGTTCATGCCACTCTACTCCATCCTGGGTGACAAAGCGAGACCCTGTCTCAAAAAAAAAAAAGCAAAACTGAGGCTGGCCAAGATGCTGATTTTAGATTCCAGGGCGCAGGACTGGATTTTTAAACTCGTCTGGCTCCTGAGTTCTAGCTCCTAATCCTTGTCACTAGTGACTCTCAGGTGGGACTTAGAAATTATGGAAGATATCAGTCATCAGAGAGTCTAATACGGGCTCAGGGACCAGGATTTCTTCTTTCCTTTTCTTTTTTTTTTTTTTTGAGACAGAGTCTGGCTCTGTAGCCCAGGCTGGAGTGCAGTGGCCGGATCTCAGCTCACTGCAAGTTCCGCCTCCCGGGTTCATGCCATTCTCCTGCCTCAGCCACCTGAGTAGCTGGGACTACAGGCGCCTGCCACCTCGCCTGGCTAGTTTTTTTTTGTATTTTTTAGTAGAGACGGGGTTTCACCGTGTTAACCAGGATGGTCTCGATCTCCTGACCTCGTGATCCGCCCGTCTCAGCCTCCCAAAGTGCTGGGATTACAGGCTTGAGCCACCGTGCCCGGTTGATTTTTTTTTTTTTTTTTTTAATTATTATTTTTTATTTTTTCAAACCCGCTTGTTCTTTCTTTTTTATAGTTTATTTTTTTTTTTTTTTTGAGACGGAGTCTCGCTCTGTCGCCCAGGCTGGAGTGCAGTGGCCGGATCTCAGTTCACCGCAAGCTCCGCCTCCCGGGTTCACGCCATTCTCCTGCCTCAGCCTCCCGAGTAGCTGGGACTACAGGCGTCCGCCACATCGCCCGGCTAGTTTTTTGTATTTTTTAGTAGAGACGGGGTTTCACCGTGTTAGCCAGGATGGTCTCGATCTCCTGACCTCGTGATCCACCCGTCTCGGCTTCCCAAAGTACTGGGATTACAGGCTTGAGCCACCGCGCCCGGCCCCTTTTTTTTTTTTAAGAGACACATCTCCCTACGTTGATCTTGAACTCCTGGGCGCAGGCAATCCTGCAGCCTCCGCCCCCCAAGTAGCTGAGACTACAGGCATGAGCCACCACATCCAGCACATTTTTCCATCTACTTTTTGTAGACATGGAGACTCGCTATGTTGCCCAGGCTGGTTTTGAACTCCTGGGCTCAGGCAGTCCCCCCACTTCAGCCTCTGGAGTAGCTGAAACTGCAGGTGCGAGCTGGAGGCAGCATTTGTAGCCAGTGCCACAGTCCATGTACAGTGCATGCATCCCCCAAAGCCCCCACTTCCCCATACTTCGCCGTGAGCCTACTGGAGCATGCGCTGTTCCTCACCTTCTAGGTGAACCTGAACACCATCAAGCGCTGCCTGCTCATTGACTACAACCCTGACTCCCAGGAGCTGGACTTCCGCCACTAGTGAGTGTCCCAGCGGAATGGGGGACGAGGGGGTGCCGGGTGGGGGCCCCTGCGTGCGGCTGATGACAGCACTCCTGCTGAGACTCTGTGATTGCTGTGTCTCAAAGTAAACGCCCTGACGCACTGTGGGAAGGGTGGGATGGGGACTGCCAGCCCCGTGTCCCCTGACCACCCCCTTGCCGTCCACTCACGTTCCTGCAGTAGCATCAAAGTCGTTCCTGTGGGCGCGAGTCGCGGGATGAAGAAGCTTCTCCAGGAAAAGTTCCCCAACATGAGCCGCCTGCAGGACATCAGCGAGCTGCTGGCCACGTGAGGAGGGCACAGGGCGGAAGGCCACTGCCGCCTGGGGACCCCAGAACAGGCCCGGGAGCCTGAGCTTCCCCACTGAGCCCTGTATGTCCCACACACAGGGGCGCGGGGCTGTCGGAGAGCGAGGCAGAGCCTGATGGCGACCACAACATCACAGAGCTGCCTCAGGCTGTTGCTGGCCGTGGCAACATGCGAGCCCAGCAGAGTGCAGTGCGGCTCACTGAGGTGAGGCCCAGGGCAGGGGACTCCTGGGTTCCCCCAGTCCCAACAATGGGCTGACACTTCTCCCTCATCGCCCTAGATCGGCCCGCGGATGACATTGCAGCTCATCAAGGTCCAGGAGGGCGTTGGGGAGGGCAAAGTGATGTTCCACAGTTTTGGTGAGTCCAGATCCCGCGGGGGTGCGGGGTCATGGGTGCCGGGCTGCATCCGGACCTTGGTGACCTGCGTCTCCTGGCTCAGTGCGCAAGACAGAGGAGGAGCTGCAGGCCATCCTGGAAGCCAAGGAGAAGAAGCTGCGGCTGAAGGCACAGAGGCAGGCCCAGCAGGCCCAGAATGTGCAGCGCAAGCAGGAGCAGCGGGAGGCCCACAGGTTCGGGCAGGGCTGGGCACGGCGGGGCTGGGGGATCCCTGGGGTGGGCAGCGACGTTGACCCCCACCCCCTCCTCCAGGAAGAAGAGCCTGGAGGGCATGAAGAAGGCACGGGTCGGGGGTGGTGATGAAGAGGCCTCTGGGATCCCTTCGAGGACGGCGAGCCTGGGGTTGGGTGAGGAGGACGATGACCAGGAAGATGATGACATCGAGTATTTCTGCCAGGCGGTCGGCGAGGCGCCTAGTGAAGGTATGGAGTGGGGTCTGCAGCGGGGCACCCAGAGCCTGTCCTTGTCCCTGGGAACCCTGACACTGTCTCTCCCCACAGACCTGTTCCCCGAGGCCAAGCGGAAACGGCCTGCCAAGTCTCCAGGCCGGAAGCGGCGGGAAACGGATCGAGGCAGGGGTCGTCTTTGTGACCGGAAGTTTCCCAAGCCCAAGGACAAGCCCCCGGGGTCCCAGACCAGGCGAGGGCCCAGAGGGGCTTCCCGGGATGGTGGGCGAGGCCAGGGCCGGGGCCGCTCACGGAAGAGAGTGGCCTGAGCCCAAGCCGCACCGGAGCAGCGGATGAACCGAACGCCCCAGATTGGGGCCCGAGAGACATGGCCCTCGGTTTCCTTTCATAAAGGAGTCGTGTCCCCCACCCTTCCACTCCAATAAACAACTGAACTGGCCAGGGGTCCACGTCGGCGTTTGGGATGGGGGATCCTGGAGCTCTGCAAAGCAACCCAGAGTCGCCTGGGCAGGTGACCCCGGGAGTCCCTCCCACCTGGTTTCTTCCTGGAAGCTGGGTCTCTCCGCTCCCTGCATGGGGTTGGTTTCATTGGTGGCAGTGGTGGTCATGAGGCCCCTCCCCACAGTCCCACCAAGAGCCCTGCAAGCAGACAGGTCACGCTTTCAGCAGATGAGCTTGAACCTCAAGAGGGCTGTGCACAATGAGGAAGGAAACGTGGGTGGAAAGGCACCCTGGCCTGCTCTGCTGGCTGGGCCAGGAACTGGGGGTGGGGCTGGGGCAGGGGCAGGGCCCGCTAAGCCACCAGTGACTGGGGGAGGAGCTGCGGAACTGGGTGGCAGACACAGGCTGAGGCTCGGCACGGGAGCATGGCAGCCAACGTCTCAGGTAAGAAGGCATGTTGGCTTTCTCTGGGGGTCTGTGGTTAGCCCTGCAGATTGTCAGGAGGTGGGGGCGGTGGGGCATGGGTATTGGTAAAACCTAGGTCTGGGGCTGGGCACAGTGGCTCACGCCTGTAATCCCAGCACTTTGGGAGGTTGAGGCGGGCAGAACATGAGGTCAGGAGTTTGAGAACACCCTGACCAGCCAGAAACCCCATTGCTACTAAAAATATAAAATTAGCCGGACCTGGTGGTACGTGCTTGTAATCCCAGCTACTCGGGAGGCTGAGACAGGAGAATCACTTAAACGCGGGAGGCGGAGGTTGCCCTCCAGCTTGGGCAACGAGCAAAACTCTCTCAAACCTGGTGGTGTGAGCCTGAGATTCCAGCTACTGGTGAGGCTGAGGCAGGAGGATCACGACCCCAGGAGGTCCGAGACTGCACTGAGCTGTGATTGCACCTCAGCCTCGGTGACAGTGAAATCCTGTCTCCAAAAAAAGCCAGTCTAGACGACACTTCCTCCCTGAGCAGGCTGGCGTTGGGAGTCCTCCGGAGGAGCCTGCCCCGGCCTGCGGTGGCAGGAGTGGGGTGTGCAAGGAGTGAGTGCCCCTGTGCTGCTGGGCCCTGGGCACTGCGGTGAGCACTGGCGCCAGTAGTGTGTAAGCAGGCCCCCCCATTCTCCCGAAAGAGGGAGATTTTTCTCACTGTCATCAGGTGAGGCACAGGGTATGGGGGAAAATACCGCAGGGAAGGGAGAGTGGAGGGCACATAGTGGTTAGAGTGGCCTTGGGCCCTCTCACAGGCAAGACCACAGATGTGGGGAAAGGAGCCTCAAGAAAGTCTGGGTGAGGCCAGGTGCGGTGGCTCATGCCTGTAATCCCAGCACTTTCGGAGGCTGAGGCGGGCAGATCTGAGGTCAGGAGTTCGAGACCTCCTGGCCAACATGGGGAAACCCGATCTCTACTAAAAATACAAAATTTAAAATTAAACCAAGCGTGGTGGTGGTTGCCTGTAGTCCCAGCTACTCAGGAGGCTGAGGCAGGAGAATCACTTGAACCAGGGAGGCAGAGGTTGCAGTGAGCTGAGATCGCATCATTGCACTCCAGCCTGGGTGATGAGAGCGAGACTCTTGTCTCAAAAAAAAAAAAGAAAAAAAAAGAATGTCTGGGTATTAAGGTCCCAAGGCACAAGCCTGTAAAAGCAGCCGGGAAGCCAGGGTGGGCTGGCACAAGGGAGTGAGTCGTGGAGCACAGAGGGTGGCACTGGGGGGTATGGCGGGTGGGAGTGCTCTTGTGGGACCTTGTGGGGTGAGTCTGGCTTTTTGGCGGCAACTCTGTGGCCAAGTGTGAGCACCTGGAAGCAAAAGGATGGGGACAGGACTCTGGCGCTCGCAGGTGCCCTCTGGTGGCCACAGGGAGAAGAGGCTGTGGGCAGCGGCTAGTGCTGAGGTGGGGGCAGGATGCTGGGGCTGGACCCCACCCCGGTGGGGCCTCAGACGGCACAGGTCTGAAGCGGAGCCAGCAGGCCTTGCCGGGGCTGGACTTTGAGGAGGAGGCCTCTAGTGAGGCCAGGGACTCCCACAGGCAGGTGTGGTGCGGGAGCAGGGTGGCCACTGCCCGTGTTACCGGTGGACCCTGAGCTCCAAGACTGCCTGGCCCTCCTTAGCTGGTCCCTCGGGGCCCAATGCAGAACCCCGGCTCTGAGCCCAGTCCTGTCCATATAAAGGAGTGGAGCCCGGTCTTCCAGGGAGGGGAAAGAACTTGTGTCAAGGAATCCATGCCATGGCAGACGTGGGCTCTGGGGGCAGCAGGAGCTGCCATGTGGGAGAATAAGGCTCAGCTGGTGACACCTTCTGCCCACAGATGCCAAGTCCTGCCCTGCCAACTTCTCAGCAGCTGCCGACCACATCCTCAGTGGGTTCCAGGAAGACTTCCTGTGGCCCATACTGCTGGTTCAGTTCCTGGTGGCCTTGGCCAGCAATGGCCTGGCCTTGTACCGCTTCAGCACCCGGGAGCAGCGCCCATGGTACCCCGCCGTGGTCTTCTCAGTCCAGCTGGCAGTCAGTGACCTGCTCTGCGCCCTGACGCTGCCCCCGCTGGCCGCCTACCTCTATCCCCCCAAGCACTGGCGCTATGGGGAGGCCGCATGCCACCTGGAGCGCTTCCTCTTCACCTGCAACCTGCTGGGCAGCGTCATCTTCATCACCTGCATCAGCCTCAACCGCTACCTGGGCATCGTGCACCCCTTCTTCACCCGCAGCCACCTGCGGCCCAAGCATGCCTGGGCCGTGAGCGCCGCCGGCTGGGTCCTGGCCGCCCTGCTGGCCATGCCCACACTCAGCTTCTCCCACCTGAAGAGGCCACAGCAGGGGGTGGGCAACTGCAGCGTGGCCAGGCCCGAGGCCTGCATCAAGTGTCTGGGGACAGCAGGTCACAGGCTGGAGGCCTACAGAGCATACAGCCTGGTGCTGGCGGGGCTGGGCTGCGGCCTGCCGCTGCTGCTCACGCTGGCAGCCTATGGCGCCCTGGGGCGGGCTGTGCTACGCAGCCCGAGCATGACTGTGGCCGAGAAGCTGCGCGTGGCGGCGCTGGTGGCCAGTGGCGTGGCCCTCTACGCCAGCTCCTACGTGCCCTACCACGTCATGCATGTGCTCAACGTGGATGCTCGGCGGCGCTGGAGCACCCGCTGCCCGAGCTTTGCAGACGTGGCCCAGGCCACAGCAGCCCTGGAGCTGGGACCCTACGTGGGCTACCAGGTGATGCGGGGCCTCATGCCCCTAGCCTTCTGTGTCCACCCGCTGCTCTACATGGCCGCGGTGCCCAGCCTGGGTTGCTGCTGCCGACACTGCCCTGGCTACAAGGACAGCTGGAACCCAGAGGATGCCAAGAACACTGGCCAAGCCCTGCCCCTCAATGCCACAGCTGCCTCTAAACCGTCGGAGCCCCAGTCCCATGAGCTGAGCCCGTGACGTAGCCTAGCTGAAGCCGCCGTCTCACCCCAGGTGTTGCTGGAGAACCCTGAGGACAGGACCCCAGCCCCAACATGCCCCTTCCCCCAAAAAGCAACACCTGTGGTTGCAGCCAGGTCAAGCCCAGCTGCAGCCCAGGCAGGAGCAGTTGCCTTTCCCACCCAACAGCGCTGGCCACAGGGCTCCCTGCAGCATCAGGGACCAAACCATGCCCAGGGGAGGGGAGGCGCTGGCCCCCGCCACAGGACTGGAGACACGAGAACAAACAGGCCCGGGTAGAGAGAGTGGAGCTTTTTTATTGCCCTTGGAGCCCGCTCTCTCAGAGGCTG
Source organism: Theropithecus gelada (assembly GCF_003255815.1). Lineage (NCBI taxonomy): Eukaryota > Metazoa > Chordata > Mammalia > Primates > Cercopithecidae > Theropithecus > Theropithecus gelada. The sequence continues at coordinate 9,874,953 of NC_037687.1, forward strand.
CCTTCTGTCGCCGAGGGTCCTGGGCCGAGCACGTGGTGGCAGCTGGCTTAGTTGGTGGACGGCCTGGGGTAGGGGAGGGTGGCAGGGTATGAGACCTCCAGGGGCGCCCCAAGACCCCAGACACCCAAATGGTGCCTTGCGGCGGGCTAGGGGCAGAGAAGGACGGGGTAATGGGAGGACAAAGTGGGCACTGAGCCAGATGGCCAGCCTCAAGGCCTGGCCCACGGACTGGCAGGGATGCCAGGCACAAGAGCTGCCACCCCTCTGCCCCTCTGCCAGGTTTTGGGAAAAAACAATAAAGGACTGTCCCCTCAAAACCAGCTGGGGGACTGTTAATTTGGCACACGGCCACTGGTTGGCCCAAGGTTCCGTGGAGGTGCTGGGACGAGGTGGGGAGCAGGGGCTGGGGTGGGGAGGGGTGGGGCGGGGGTGGAGTCTTACTTGGCCCACTCGACATTGAGAATGAGGTGGTCGTAGCCGAAGCCGGACACCCCGGCGATGGCGCGCGCGGCATCCTCACGGCGGTGGAAGCTGATGAAGGCGAAGCCCTGTGCAGGGGCGGGGTGGGGTCAGGAGCACAAACTAGGACAGGCGACCCCAGGACAGGTGACCCTCACACAGCCCCGTTGCACCCGCCTGCCTGCCCACCTTGGACTGGCCGGTGGTCTTGTCCTTAGCCAGGTAGATGCGGGAAATGGAGCCGAAAGGCCGGAAGAGCTCCTGCAGGTCGGTCTCACGTGTGTCCTCTGACAAGTTGGTGACACGGATGGTGGCGTTGTCGTCGGCTGTGTGGGAGAGGGGAGGTGGCTGTGAGGGGGAGGCCCCTGCCCAGCCCTTGTGTGCACGCTTTAGGGATAATTACGAGGTGCCGGGAGATGCCCACCCACCAGCCTGGCATCAGGGTGCCCCTCACCTCTGCGGTTGGGCTGCATGGACTCCCCGCGTCGGCTGGCCCCGTCGCGCAGGCTTGGGGGCACGTACTTCCCTGTCTTGTTCTGCGTGGCCTGCACCGGCTCCAGCTCTGGGGACCAAAAGACAGTCAACTGAGTTCAACCTCACCCTGGCACAGGAACAGGGACACAGCCGCCCCAGGAGGCTCAGGCTTCAGTGCTGACCCAGCGCAGGCACTGTGTGCCAAGCCACAGGCAGCCGGTTGGCCACGAGGACACCAAGGTGACACCTAGGAAGCTGACACCATTTGAGTTCCTGGCCAGTGACAATGGCGGAGGAAGAGGGAGCCCTGACCCCACCCCAGAGAGGGTGGGTTGGGCGGGGGGGGCGACGGGAATGGCAGCCTCACATCCACAGCGACAGCAGGCATGGGACACACGACAGGAACAGTGCCCAGGTTTCCCTCGCATGGTAGGCGACAAATGCACGTCTCCACTCTCACACTCACCACCAGCAATCCCACCAAAAGATTCAGACGGTACAGCCACAGGCATGCAACGGAGACACTACACACACAGTGCGTACACACAAGGGCGGGTGGTCAGCACCCTGGGGCCGGCCGACAGCAGCTCCCATCAGCACAGTCATAGGGCCACCAGCAGAGTCACAGCTGCCAAGTCACACATATACAAGAGACGCCGGTCTCCCAACCACAGGAGGTACAGCCAATTAGGAAGGCACAGACGCCCTGAGGAGAGTCGGGCGCCATCAACCCTGCCACGCTGTTGTGTGGGAGATGACAGCACAAAGGCAGCACTGGGGACAGAACCCGCGCACTGACAGCAGGACCCCCCGCCCCCGCAATGGCAGCCAGCATCTCCAGCCCCGCACCTCCCGGCAGCTTCTCCTTCTCGCCCGTAGACAGGCCCAGCTGCTCGGCCAGCTCCTTCTGCATGGGACCCAGCGTGTCCTTGTAGGGGCAGCGGGTGGTCCAGTGGTCGCCCTTGCAGATGCGGCAAGACACAATCTTCTGGCCCTTGAGTTTGTTCATGGGGTCCTCCTCCTCCTGGCAGTTCAGGTCCTGGCAGGGGTGGGTTGTGGGGAGCTCAGAGGCGGCTGAGGCACCCCCTTTCCCCCCACCCCAGCATGTCAGACCCACCTGATTGCCCGGCTTACCTCTTTGCTGGTGATGAACGTCATAGAGACATCATCACTGACAGTGGTGGTGGCCACATTGGGTCCCGGGGGGTCAAACTCTGAGTTCCCGAACTTCTTCCAGTTCTGGGCTCAGGGAGGGATGGGGGACAGTTGAGGCAGGGTTCCACAGTGGGGTACCCTAGACCTACAGCAGCCATCCCCAGAGTGCCTGGGCCTCGAACCCCATTTTCATCCTCCTCAACCACTCCCCAAATAGTCCTGGCGACAGTTCCCATTTCCTGAGTACACGCCAGGCCCAAGCTCCAGGTGACAGCTGTACAGCCTGGGGCCTGTGCAGGCTGGCGGACCAGCTCCCACCAGGGCGTGATACTCAGGGATGTGCAGGGGTCCACCCAGACCTCCGGGCCCTTGAGCTAGACAACCTCAGCCTCAGCTTCCTCCCTTCCTCCCTTATCAAACGGGAACCACAAAAGCTTCCTGCCTCCCTGGGCTCCTAAGGAGACTGAATCAGAGAAACACTCCCTGCAAGGTGTTTGCCATGGGGTATGTTACAATGAAGCGCACAGCAAGCTGTTCTAAGTGTATTTATTGCTAACGCTTCTAACTGCTGCGACCACCTCCTGCCTCTGTTCCTCCAGGCTGATGGGCCAAGAGGAACAAGAATCTAACCCCGGCTGGGCCCGGTGGCTCCCTCCTGTAATCCCAGCACTTTGAGAGGCAAAGGTGGGAGGATCTCTTAAGCCCAGGAGCTGGAGACCAGCCTGGGCAACATAGTGAAACCCCATATCTACAAATAATTAAAATTAGCCGGGTGTGGCAGTGCACACCTGTAATCCCAGGTTGGCTTGAGCCTGGGAGTTCAAGGCTGCAGTAAGCTATGATCGTGCCACTGCACTCCAACCTGGGCAACAGAACTGGACCCTGTGTCTTTAAAAAAATTAAAAGAATCTAACTTTCACTCGATATTTATAATCGAATTTATTTGACATTTATTAATATAATTTGATATCTATCATCAAACTTTTATTAGATATTTGTCATTTATTTAATCGCTATTTATCATCGACTCCTATGCCCTGGGCTTTTCAGAGTCCCAAGAGAGTGCAAGCACTCCAGGCCTCAGTTCAGCTTCAACAAAATAGGTACAAAGAGTTAAGCCCGGCTGGGTGCGATGGCTCATGCCTGTAATCCCAACACTTTGGGAGGCCGAGGCAGGTGGATCACATGAGGTCAGGAGTTCAAGACCAGTCTGGCCAACATGGCAAAACCCCATCTCTACTAAAAGTACAAAAATTAGCTGGGCGTGGTGGCGCATGCCTGTAACCCCAGCTACTCGGGAGGCTGAGGCAGGAGAATCACTTGAACCCAGGAGGCGCAGGTTGCGGTGAGTCAAGATCGTGCCACTGCACTACAGCCTGGGGGATAGAGCGACACTCTATCTCAAAAAAAAAGAAAAGAAAAGAAAAGAAAAGAGTGAAGCCCCATCTCTAAACACAAAGGTCTGGGAGCACGGTTTCCCAATTCCTCTGGGTTAGCCCTGGGGAAGGAGCGCCTCACCTTCCTCCTTGCAACAGCCTTTGAAGCCTTCCGGGTCTCAATCCTGAAGGTGCGGACAATCTGGGGATGACAGGGGAGAAGGGTCAGGCTTCTGGGACTAGGGGATCTCCTTTACCAACCCCCTCAGCACACCCCACCGCCTTCTCGTCTAAGGGCCCCCAAGCACAAGGGTCCCCACTCCCTGGCCCCCTACCCTCACCTTGAACTTCTTGCCATCCTCATCTATCTTGTACTCTGTCACTGTCTTTATGTTTCCGTTGATGACCTCCTTGGGAGGTGGCAGTGGAGCTGGGAGAAGGGGAAAAACAGAAGGACTGAGCCCTGGGTCATGGGGATCAGCAGCGGCAGGGCTGGAGGGAGAGGCAGCCCGGACACGGAGTGGCAGTCCTCACTCACCTCCCGGCAGTAGCTCTGGCTCTGGGCTGGTATCGCCAGTGGCCAGAGGGATCCCCTTGAGGAGCTCACTGGTGACACATTTGTCTGCAAGAGGCAGCGTGGGGAGGAGGGGTCAGCTCCAGGGCAGGAGCTCCCCAGCTGCGATGGAAGGGCCTTTGGGATGATGCCTACAGCAAGAGCTGAGAAAGGCAGGCCAAGGGCAGAGGGCTGACCAGGCAGCGCACTGGGATAGCCCTGTGGGGACTTGGAGTGGCAAAGATGGGGGATCCCTCGTAGGAAGGTGGGTGCCAGGCCATGAAGCCAACCAGGCGCCAGTAGAGAAACAGGAGACGGGAGATTACAACTTCCTCCCTGGAGTAAGGCAACAGCTGGGAGAACTTGGGCAGTAACATGGGAGGAACAGGGACCCGCCGGGGAACACCTGGAGTTGGCAACAGGCAGGTCCCAAGGAGGATGGCGCGGGGCAGGGACTGGTCGTGACGGGGGACACGGTGCCAGACTGCGAGATGGAAGCAGGCGTCAGTCGCCTGGCTCGGGCCTGGCCGTGATTACCCCGGGCGACCGGGTACACTCACCGTCCTCCCCCTCCTCCTCCACCTGGTCGGCCCAACTGGGCTTCGAACTGCGGAAACAAATGTGTGGGAAGCGAAGATTAAGTCAGCAAGGCCCGGTCCCCGCAGCCTCGGCACACCCAGGCCCCATAATACTGCCCAGAGCACCCCAACCGCTTCCCATGCCCCCCTCCGCGATCCCGGACTCACTCAAAGTCTCCAGTAGGCATCGCAAAAAGTATTCTCCACGCAGCCCAAGCCTGGCCAGAGAGCGGAAGTGGGTGGAAAACGAGACTTCCGGTGTCGCCGTCGCCGCTAGAGAGGCCCAGCCGCGGCACCCACAGCGACACCTGCGGACGGAGGTGGAGGCGCACGCGGCTGTGTGTGCTGCTGAATGCTGCTGGTACCAGAGCAGGGCTGGCGGGGCAGAGGCTGATTTCAGTGCTGGTCCTATTAACCTTTAAAATTAAAATAGGCGGGGCGCGGTGGCTCAAGCCTGTAATCCCCTCACTTTGGGAGATCGAGGCGGGCGGATCACCTGAGGTAAGGAGTTCGAGACCAGCTTGGCCAACGTGGCGAAACCCCGTCACTACTAAAAATACAAAAATTAGCTGGGCGTGGTAGTGCGCGTCTGTAGTCCTAGCTACAGATTGGAGGCTGAGGCAGGAGAATCGCTTGAACCCGGGAGGTGGAGATTGCAGTGAGCTGAGATTGCGCCACTGCACTCCACCCTGGCGACAGAGCGAGACACCGTCTCAAAAACACACACACACACACACACACACACACACACACACACAAAAACAAAATTAGCCAGGCGTGGTGGCGGGCGCCTATAATCCCAGGGACTCGGGAGGCTGAGGCGGGAGAATCGCTAGAACCCATGAGGCGGAGGCTGCAGTGAGCCGAAATCACACCACTGCACTCTAGCCTGGGCTGCAGAGTGAGACTCTGTCTGAGAAAAATAAGTAAAATTAAAATAAATAATAATCATAACAAGGCTCACTTATTGAGTGCTTGTTGTATATGAAGCATGGTGAGGAGGATATTACTTCCATTTTACAGCTGAGGAAACTGAGGCTCAGACTGGGTCCGGTGGCGCATGCCTGTAATCCTGCACTTTGGGAGACTGAGGTGTGGGGATCGCTTGAGGCCAGGAGTTTGAGACCAGCCTGGGCAGCATAGTGAGAACCCCTGTCTCTAAAACAGAAAAAAAAAAGAAAAAAGAAACCAAAGCTCAGGGAAAACAATCCTTTTGCTTAAACTGTTCCTTATCTTCTTTCCCGATCTCAATGATTCAGATGCCAAGTCGCCCCCCTCCCCAGCCACTCCCTCTTCTTTTCTTTGTAGCGTTCTTGGCTTTCCGGTATAATTTTGTGCATTTACTTGTTTATGGCTCAGCTGCTTGCTCTAAGCACAACCGTCCTCAGTTGGAGTGATTCATGATGACTCCCCAGGGGAAAAAACTGCTTTTCAGGGAGGAAAAAAATCTTAGATATTGTGGTCTTCTAAAGCCAGCTCTATCAGACATCTTATTCCTAAGTATTTAGTTTCTGCCTTTAGGGAGATATTAAATGTAATTAAATTGAAATTAATTTAGTTGATGTAAATTCAATTTTAGAATAATTCGGGTTTTCTCCTAAGGAGGGTGATATGAACAAAAAAAGTTTGACAATGCCGGATGCAGTGGCTTACACGTGTAATCCCAGCACTTTGAGAGGCCGAGGCGGGCAGATCTCTTGAGGTCAGGAGTTCAAGACCAGCCTCGGCAACATGGCGAAACCCGTCTTTACTAAAAATACAAAAATTAGTTGGGTGTTGTGGCCCGCGCCTGTAATCCCAGCACTTTGGGAGACTGAGGCAGAAGGATCACTTGAGCCCCGGAGTTCGACCAGCCTGGGCAACACATAGCGAGACCCCCATCTCTAAAACACTTTTTTTTGGGGGGGGGATGCAGTCTCACTCTGTCGCCCAGTCTGGAGTGCAGTGGCGCAATCGCGGATCACTGCAACCTCTGCCTCCCAGGTTCTAGAGATTCTCCTGCCTCAGCCTCCCGAATAGCTGGGATTACAGACTACGGCCACCATGTCGTGCTAATTTTTGTATTTTTAGTAGAGATAGAGACAGGGGCCTGCCTCGGCCTCCCAAGGTGCTGGGATTACAGTTGTGAGCCTGGCCCCTAAAAAGAAAAACAAACAAAAAAAAACAACAACTTTAAAAAAATTAGCTGGGCATAATTCTGTGTGCCTGTAGTCCCAGATACTCAGGAGGCTGAGGTGGGAGAATAGCTTCAGTCCAGGAGGTTGAGCCATGATCACACCACTGCGCTTCAGCCTAGGCAACAGAGCGAGACTCTGTCTCGAAAACACAGACACACACACACACACACGCAACAAACAAAACAAAACAAAACAAACTTGTAAGGGAGAATGGCCTGAGAAAAATAAATAAAGAAGACAGGAAAAACAAAGTTTATGCTGTTTAACTTCTGAGGTGTGAGTGAGGAGGCCACTCAAGGGTTTGGAATATCACCAGCTTTTCTTGTGGAAAAAATTATTCTAGAAGCCTGTAGAGACCCAAGTGGAAGGGAAAACATTAGCTGGAGGCAGGAAAGAGAGGCACGCCGCTGCGGCTTGCGGCGGTTTTTCAGGAGGGTGTCCTGGCTATGTATATTAGTGAAAATATGAGGCTGGTCCAAAGGGCTGATAAACATTTGTACAAACTCACTCAAATGTACTCTGAGCAACACAAAATCCAAACAACCTAGCAGATTGGGCAAAGCTTTAAAAATTTGATATCACCCGGTGGTAGTAAAGATGTTATAGGGAAACAGGCCAGGCGCGGTGGTTCACGCCTGTAATCCCAGCACTTCGGGAGGCTGAGGTGGGTGGATCACCTGAGGTCAGGAGTTTGAGACCAGCCTGGAAAGCATGGTGAAACCTCATCTATACTAAAAATACAAAAATTCACTGGGCGTGGTGGTGGCGGGTGCCTGTGATCACAACTACTTGGGAGGCTGAGTCAGAAGGATCACTTGAACCTGGGAGACAGAGGTTGCAGTAAGCCAAGATTGCCCCACTGCACTCCAGCCTGGGTGACAGAGCAAGCCTCTGTCTCAAAAAAAGAAAAAAACAAGCACGTATGAATTTTCCTTTGAACCAGCTAATAATTCCTGCTGTGAATAAACTTGTAAATATATGCAAAGATGTGAGTAAAATGTCTGCAGTATTGTTTATGATAGCAAAAACTGGAAACACTCATCCACCATCCATAGGGACTAGTTACATAGATGAAGTTATGCTATACTGTAATCTATAAATTGCTATTTGATCTTTAAGGAGGTAGATACATTTGTGCTCATGTAAAAAACAAACTTCAGGATAAAAAGAGGAAGCAAAGACGGCGCGCAGTGGCTCACTCCTGTAATCCCAGCACTTTGGGAGGCCGAGGCGGGTGGATCACCGGAGGTCAGGAGTTCAAGACCAGCCCCTGGCCAACATGGTGAGATGCCGTCTCTACTAAAAATACAAAAAATATATATTGGCCGGGCGCGGTGGCTCAAGCCTGTAATCCCAGCACTTAGGGAGGCCGAGATGGGCGGATCACGAGGTCAGGAGATCGAGACCATCCTGGCTAACACGGTGAAACCCTGTCTCTACTAAAAAATACAAAAAAAAAAAAAACTAGCTGGGCGAGGTGGCGGGCGTCTGTAGTCCCAGCTACTTGGGAGGCTGAGGCAGGAGAATGGCGTGAACCCGGCAGGCGGAGCTTGCAGTGAGCTGAGATCTGGCCATGGAACCCCGGCCTGGGCGACAGAGCGAGACTCCGTCTCCAAAAAAAAAAAAAAAAATATATATATATATATATATATATCTGGCCGTGGTGGTGGGTGCCTGTAATCCCAGCTACTCGGGAGGCTGAGGCAGGAGAATCACCACTGCACTCCAGCCTGGGCGACACAGCGAGACTTCATCTCAAAAAAAAAAAAAAGAGGAAGCAATATATAAAATGGCATATATTGTAGGAACCAATTTGTGTACATCTTTAATAGCACATAGATATGCAGATATATGCAAATCATTTCCTGGAAAGAAAGAATCAGAAACTGTTAATGAGGAATGCTTTGGAAAGAAGGCACCAAGAAAGGAAAGATTATTTTTGGACATGAATTAATATATAATATGCATTTATGTAATATATGTGAGATGTAACATATAAATATATTTCTTGGCTGGGCACTGTGGCTCATGCCTATAATCCCAGCACTTTGGGAGGCCAAGGCAGAAGAGTTTCTTAAGCCCAGGAGTTCAAGACCAGACGAGGCAACGTCATTGAGACCCCATCACTACACACAAAAAATTGCTGGGTGTGGTAATGTACGCCTGTAGTCCCAGCTACCTGGGAGGCTGAGGTGGGAGGATTGCCTGAGCCCAGGAGGTAAGGCTGCAGTGAGCTATGATTGTACCATTCCACTCTGGCCTGGGTGACAGAGCAAAAACCCTGTCTCTGAAAAAGAAAGAGGCTGGGCACAGTGGCTTACGTCTGTAATCCCAGCACTTTGGGAGGCCAAGGCGGGCAGATGGCCTGAGGTCAGAAGTTCAAGACTAGCCTGGCCGGGCGCGGTGGCTCAAGCCTGTAATCCCAGCACTTTGGGAGGCCGAGACGGGCGGATCGTGAGGTCAGGAGATCCAGACCATCCTGGCTAACACGGTGAAACCCCGTCTCTACTAAAAAAATACGAAAAACTAGCCGGGCGAGGTGGCGGGCGCCTGTAGTCCCAGCTACTCGGGAGGCTGAGACAGGAGAATGGCGTGAACCCGGGAAGCGGAGCTTGCAGTGAGCTGAGATCCAGCCACTGCACTCCATCCAGCCTGGGCGACAGAGCGAGACTCCGTCTCAAAAAAAAAAAAAAAAAAAAAAAAAGACTAGCCTGGCAAACATGGTGAAAACCCATCTCTATTAAAAATACAAAAATTAGCTGAGCATGATGGCATGTGTCTGTAATCCCAGCTACTCAGGAGGCTGAGGCAGGAGAATCCCTGGAGCCCGGGAGGTGGAGGCTGCAATGAGCAAAGTGCTGGGATTAGGCAGGTGTGAGCCACCATGCCCGGCCACATCAAGGTTTGGGTATAAGAGTACATCTGGTTATAGATTACAGAAGCATAATACCCTAACCCCATTAGATGTTATTTTATATGTAGGAAAAGGCTTAGGCCAGGTCCTTTTTTTTTTTTTTTTTCCCCCGAGATGGGGTCTTGCTCTGTCACCCAGGCTGGAGTGCAGTGGTGCAATCTTAGCTCACTGCAACCTCTGCCTCCGGGGTTCAAGCAATTCTCCCACCTCAGCCTCCTGAGTAGCTGGGATTACAGTCATGCGCCACCATGCCCAGCTAATTTTGTGTTTTTAGTAGAGACGGGGTTTCTCCATATTGGTCAGGCTGATCTCGAACTCCTGACTTCAGGTGATCCACCCGCCTTGGCCTCCCAAAGTGCTGGGATTACAGGCGTGAGCCACTGCGCCCGGCACACCTCTTTTTTTTTCCTTTTTTTTTTGGGACAGGGTCTTGCTCTATCACCCAGGCTGGAGTGCAGTGGCGTGATCACAGCTCGCTGCAGCCTCAACCTCCCCAGGCTAAGGTGATACTCTTGCCCTAGTCTCCCAAAATGCTGGGATCACAGGCATGAGCCACTGTGCCCAGACTCACTTAAGGAATATAGTGATTTGGGCAAGAGACATGGGGTGCCCTGTGCTCTATACTGTTTTGTCTTCAAAGTCTCATTCTGTAGAGCTGTGCAGACATGTCCCAGAGTCAGGGGCTTTGTGAAGTTATGCCAGAAAACAGAAATGAGCAAACCCAGCTTAACATTAGTTACTTTCTCTCATATTGCCACGACGAAATACCACAGACTGGGGGGCTTAAACAGCACACATTTATTTTCTCAATTCTGGAGGCTGGAAGTCCAAGATCACAGTGTCAGCAGGGTTGGTTTCTTCTGAGGTGGTGGCACCTTCTCCGTATGTCCTCACATGGCCTCCTCTGTGTGTATCTATGTCCCAATCTCTTCTTCTAAGGACATCAGTCTTACTGGATTAGGGCCCACCCTAATGACCTCATTTAAACTTAATTCTTTTTTTTTTTTAAATTTTTTTTTTAAGGTGAAGTCTTACTCTGTAGCCCAGGCTGGAGTGCAGTGGTGCAATCTCAGCTAATGGCAACCTCTGCCTCCTGGGTTCCAGTGATTCTCCTGCCTCAGCCTCCTGAGTAGCTGTGACTACAGGCATGTGCCACCACACCCAGCTAATGTTTGTATTTCTAGTAGAGACAGGGTTTCCCCAAGTTGGCAAGGCTGGTCTTGAACTCCTGACCTCATGATCTGCCTGCCTCGGCCTCCCAACATGCTGGGATTACAGGCATGAGCCACCGCGCTTGGCCTTAATTTTCTCTCTAAAGGCCCTATTTCTGCTGGGCGCAGTGGATCACGTCTGTAATCCCAGCACGTTGGGAGACCCAGACAGGCGGATCCCCTGAGGTCAGGAGTTCGAGACCAGCCTGGCCAACATAGCGAAACCCCATGTCTACTAAAAATACAAAAATTAGCCAGGTGTGGTGGCAGGCATCTGTAATCCCAGCTACTCGGGAGGCTGAGGCATGACAATCCCTTGAACCCGAGAGGCAGAGGTTGCCGTGAACCGATATCGTACCACATCCTCCAGCCTGGGTGATGGAGAGAGACTCCTTTTTTTTTTTTTTTTTTTTTTGGAGATGGAGTTTTGCTCTTGTTGTCCAGGCTGGAGTGCAATGGCATGATCTCGGCTCACCACAACCTCTACCTCCCGGGTTTAAGCTATTCTGCCTCAGCTTCCCTAGTAGCTGGGATTACAGGCATGCTCCACCATGCCCATCTAATTTTGTATTTTTAGTAGAGACAGGGTTTCTCCATGTTGGCCAGGCTAGTCTTGAACTCCAAACTCAGGTGATCTGCCTGCCTTGGCCTCCGAAAGTGCTGGGATTATAGGCGTGAGCCGCCATGCCCGGCCAAGACTCTTTCTAAAAAGAAATAAAAATAGGCCATGTGCGGTGGCTCACATCTGTAATCCCAGCACTTTGGAAGGCCGAAGTGGGAGATCACTTGAGGTCAAGAGTTCGAGACAAGCCTGGCCAACATGATGAAACCCTATCTCTACTAAAAATACAAAAATCAGCTGGGTATGGCCAGGAGTTGGAGACCAGCCTGGCCAACATGGTGAGCTGAGATCCTGCCATTGCACTTCAGCCTGGGCAACAAGAAGGTAACTCTGTTTCAAAAAAAAAAAAATCAGCTGGGTGTGGTGGTGCATGCCTGTTACTCAGGAGGCTGAGGCAGGAGAATCACTTGAACCCAGGAGGCAGAGGTTGCTGTTGCAATGAACCAAGATTGCACCACTGCACTCCAGCCTGGGTGACAGACTCCATCTCAAAAAAAAAAAAAAAAAGTAAATAGAAATAAAAAGAAGGAAATACTAAATTGATGGGACATGCAGATGTGGTAACAGTAAAAAAATAGGGCAGAAAGGAGACATGGCAATGTCCTTACTGTGGTTTTTCTAGGGAAGTAGATGGGCACGTCAGCAGTGCCTTACATGTTTATTTCATTAAAATAAAACAGCCTTCCACTATGAACTATGGTATGGTGGTTCCTCAAAAAATTAAAAATAGAACTACCAAATGACCCAGCGCTTCCACATCTGCTTTATACTTACAAGAATGGAAATCACTGGAGACCAGCCTGGGCAATACAGCGAGACCCCATCTTTACAAAAAATAATAATACATTAAAAGGAAAAAAAAAAAGAAGCCAGGCACGGTGGCTTACACTTGTAATCCCAGCACTTTGGGAGGCTGGGGAGGGAAGATCACTGGAGCCCAGGAGTTTGAAACCAGCCTGGGCAACATGGCAAGAACTCATCTTTACTAAAAATAAAAATAAAAATGAGTTAGGCATACTGGTACATACCTGTAGTCCCAGCTACTCCAGAGACTGAGCGGGGAGGATCTCTGGAGCAAAGGAGTTCGAGGCTGCAGTGAGCTATGATCGCATCACTGCAGTCCAGTCTGGGTGAAAGAATAAGACCCTGTCTCTCAAAAGACAAGACAATGGCTTCTAATTCTTACACCAAAGTACACCCTCAAGTTGTCTTTGGTGAAGGATTGTATACTTCAGACTGTGACAACTGAAAAAGTGGGATTAAAAACAAGGAAATTCAGGCCAGGTGTGATGGCTCACACCTGTAATCCCAGCACTTTGGGAGGCTGAGGATCACCTGAGGTCAGGAGTTGGAGACCAGCCTGGCCAACATGGTGAAACCCCTTCTCTACTAAAAATACAAAAATTAGCTGGGCGTGATGGCCTATGCCTGTAATCCCAGCTACTCAGAAGGCTGAGGCAGGAGAATCCCTTGAACCTGAAGGTGGAGGTTGCAGTGAGCAGAGATCACGCCACTGCACTGGGTGACAGAGCGAGACTCCATCTCCAAAAAAAAAAAAAAAAGGAATTCAACAAGTTGGTTAGGTTCAAAAACCAATTTACAAAATCACAGCCAATACAAATGGAGCATCTCTCCATAGGCAAAGGACCACAGTTTAGAAAACAAGAAAACATCCCCATTTATATTAGTAATGAAGGGACTAAATACTTAGGAATCCAGTTATGAAGTCTGCAAGATCTGGATGAAAAGCTGTGGACACAAAGGAATTCCTGAACAAACAGGACAAACCCTGTTCTTAGAAAGGAAGGCTTGGCCGGGCTTGGTGGCTAACGCCTGTAATCCCAGCACTTTGGGAGGCCAAGGCGGGCGGATCACGAGGTCAGGAGATCGAGACCATTCTGGCAAACACGGTGAAACCCTGTCTCTACTAAAAATACAAAAAAATTAGCCGGGTGTGGTGGCGGGCGCCTGTAGTCCCAGCTTCTAGGGAGGCTGAGGCAGGAGAATGGCATGAACCTGGGAGGCGGCGGAGCTTACAGTGAGCGGAGATCGTGCCACTACACTCCAACCTGGGCGACAGAGCGAGATTCCGTCTCAAAAAAAAAAAAAAAAAAAAAAAAAAAGGAAGGCTTGTCATTAACACGTCAATTCTTCCAGAAGTCTGCAAAGTTAATGCAATCCCTATAAAACACCTGCTCGATTTTTAGCAGATGTGCCAGTTCTAAAGTTTCAACCCAGTCATTCAACTCCTAGAAAAGTAGACTATATGTGGATACACATATGTATACAAATCTACGTCCAGCCATCTCTCAGTATCCCCAGGGGATTGGTTCCAGGATCCCATGTGGTACCAAAATCAGAATGTGCTCAAATCCCTGATAGAAAATAGCATAGGCTGGGCGTGGTGGCTCACACCTGTAGTTCCAGCACTTTGGGAGGCCAAGACGGGTGGATCATTTGAGGCCAGGAGTTCAAGACCACCCTGACCAACATGGCGAAACCCCGTCTCTACTAAAAATACAAAAAAATTAGCCGGGTGTGATGGCGCATGCCTGTAATCTCAGTTACTTGGGAGGCTGAGGCAGAAGAATCGCTTGACCCCGGGAAGCAGAGGTTGCAGTGAGCCGAAATTGTGCTACTATATTCCAGCCTGGGCAACAGAGTGAGACTCTGTCTCAAATATAAAATAAAATAAAGGCCGGGCGCGGTGGCTCACGCCTGTAATCCCAGCACTTTGGGAGGCCAAGGCGGGAGGATCACAAGGTCAGAAGATCGAGACCACGGTGAAACCCCGTCTCTACTAAAAATACAAAAAACTAGCCGGGCGCGGTGGCGGGCGCCTGTAGTCCCAGCTACTCAGGAGGCTGAGGCAGGAGAATGGCGTGAACCTGGGAGGCGGAGCTTGCAGTGAGCCGAGATCGCGCCACTGCACTCCAGCCTGGGCGACAGAGCAAGACTCCATCTCAAAAAAAATAAAAATAAAAATAAAAATAAAAATAAAAATAAAATAAAATAAAATAAAATGGCATAGTATTTGCATATACACTACACACATTCCCCTGTGTACATTACTTTTTGACAGAGTCTTGCTTTGTCACCCAGGCTAGCGCAATCTCAGCTCAATGTAACCTCCACCTGCTGGGCTCAAGTGATCCTTCCATCGCAGCCTCTGGAGTAGCTGGGACTACAGGTGTGTGCCACCATGCTCAGCACATTTTTGTATTTTTTGTAGAGAGGGTGTTTCGCCATGTTGGCCAGGCTGGTCTTGAACTCCTGGCCTCCAGTGTTCCTCCTGCCTTGGCCTCCCAAAGTGCTGGGATTACAGGCGTGAGCCACTGCACCCAGCCTCTCTTATGTACTTTATATCATCTCTAGATTACTTGTAATACCTGACATAATGTCTACACATTGCTTTCTTCTTATGGATTCCACGTAGCACTTCATGAGCGGCAAATACAAGTTTCGCTTTTTGGAACTTTATGGACTTTTTCTGGATATTTTAAATCCGTGGTTGGTTGAATGGCAGAGGTGGAATCCTTGGATATGGAGGGCTGACCTGCATCACAATTCAATCTACTGCTCTTGAGACTGTAGTTGTTTCCAAACAATATAAAGAAAAAAAGTTCAAATAAAGGCATTCTAAGATATTTATTGTATAACATAGTGAGTATAGTTAATATATTATATTCTTTTTTTTTTTTTTTGAGACGGAGTCTCGCTCTGTCGCCCAGGCTGGAGTGCAGTGGCCGGATCTCAGCTCACTGCAAGCTCCGCCTCCCGGGTTCACGCCATTCTCCTGCCTCAGTCTCCCGAGTAGCTGGGACTACAGGCGCCCGCCACCGCGCCCGGCTAGTTTTTTGTATTTTTTAGTAGAGACGGAGTTTCACCGGGTTAGCCAGGATGGTCTCGATCTCCTGACCTCATGATCCGCCCGTCTCGGCCTCCCAAAGTGCTGGGATTACAGGCTTAAGCCACCGCGCCCGGCCAGTTAATATATTATATTCTTGTCCAGGCGCAGTGGCTAATGCCTATAATCCCAGCATTTGGGGACGCCAAGGCAGGCAGATCGCTTGAGCCCAGGAGTGTGAGGCCAGCCTGGGCAACAAAGCGAGACCCCGTCTCTACAGAAAATATAAAAATCAGCTGCCGGGCACGGTAGCTCGTGTCTGTAATCCAAGCACTTTGGAAGGCTGAAGCAGGCAGATCACTTGAGACCAGGAGATCGAGACCAGCCTGGCCAACATGGGGAAACCCCGTCTCTACTAAAAACATAAAAATTAGCCGGGCCTGGTGGCGGGCCTGTAATCCCAGCTACTCGGGAGGCTGAGGCATGAGAATAGCTTGAACCCAGGAGGCAGAGGTTGCAGTAAGCCAAGATCGCACCACTGCACTCCAGCCTGGAGACAGAGTGAGACTCTGTCTCAAAAATAAAGAAATAAAATAAATAAATAAATAATAATAAATAAATAATAATAATATATTTATAATAATACATAATAATAATTAGAAATAAAATAAATAAATAAAATAAATAAATAAATAAATAATAATGTGGCGGCACATACCTGTGGTCCCAGCTACTACAGAAGCTGAGGTGGGAGGATCACGTGAGGCCAGGAGTTTTAGACCACCCTGAGCAACACAGTGAGACCCCATCTCCATAAAAAAAATGTAAAACTTAGCTGGGCATGGTGGCATGCGCCTATAGCTCCAGCTACTCAGGAGGCTGAGGCAGGAGGATCACTTGAGCCCAGGAGATGAAGGCTGCAGTAGAGCATCACTGCACTCCAGCCTGGGCAACAGAGCAAGATCCTGCCTCTAAAATATACATATATATATATATATATGGACAAAACTGATACACATATTAATGGCATGGATGAATCCCAAAGGCATTTATGCTGAAAGATCCCAAACACAAGAGCTCATGCTGGCCTGAACAGGCAAATGTCATCTATGGAGACAAAACTGGATGGGAGGCTGCCCAGGGACCGGGAAGGGGAAGATCAAGTGGGAAGAGGTACGAGGTGACCTGAGGTGACAGAGACATTCTCTATCTCGATAAGGACGTAGTCTACAGTGCTATATTCACTTCTCGAAATTTAAGCTGAACATTTAGGAGTTGCATATTTCATATTCTACCCCGATTTTCAAAAATAGAGGAACAAGCGAGATTCCTAGGTAAGACAACCTTCGAGGTGCGAGACAGTTTTTTTTTTTTTTTTTTTTTTTGAGACAGTCTCACTTTGTCGCCCAGGCTGGAGTGTAGTGGTGTGATCGTGGCTCACTGCAGCCACCGCCTCCCAGGTTCAAGTGATTCTGCCTCAATCTCCCGAGTAGCTGGGATTACAGGCATATTCCACCATGCCTAGTTGATTTTTGTATCTATACTAGAGATGGGGTTTCACCCTATTGGCCAGGGTGGTCTTGAACTCCTGACCTCAGGTGATCCACCTGCCTGGGCCTCCCAAAGTGCTGGAATTACAGGCGTGAGCCACCGCACCTGGCCCAAAGCAGTTTATTTTTGAGACAGGGTCTCGCTGTGTTACCCAGGCTGGAGTGCAATGGCACAATCTCGGTTGCAGTAAGCCGAGATTGCTACTGCAAACTCCACCTCCTGGGCTCAAGCGATTCTCCCGCTTCATTCTCCTGAGTAACTGGGACTACAGGCATGTGCCACCATGTCCCACTAAGTTTTGTAAAGGCAGTCTTAATAGACACTATCATAGGGCGCAGTGGCTCACGCCTGTAATCCCAACACTTTTAGAGGCCAAGGTGGGTGGATCACCTGAGGTCAGGGGTTCAAGACCAGCCTGGCCAACATGGTGAAACCCCGTCTCTACTAAAATATGAAAATTAGCTGGGCGTGGTGGTAGGCGCCTGTAATCTCAGCTACTCGGGAGGCTGAGGCAGGAGAATCACTTGAACCCAGGAGGCGGAGGTTGCAGTGAGCCAAGATCATGCCATTGCATTCCAGCCTGGGCAACAAGACCAAAACTCCATCTCATTAAAAAAAAAAAAAAAAAGACACTATTGGCTGGGTATGGTGGCACATACCTGTAATCTAGCACTTTAGGAGGCCAAGTGGGAGGATCGCTTGAGGCCAGGAGTTTGAGACCAGCCTGGGCAACATAGTGAGACTGCATCTCTACAAAAGCAAAAATTAGGCCTGGTGTGGTGGCTCACGCCTGTAATCCTGACACTTTGGGAGGCTGAGGTGGGCTGATCGCTTGAGATCACTTGAGGTCATGGGCAACATGGTGAAACTCTGTCTCTACCAAAAATACAAAAATTAGCTGGGCACATGCCTTTAATCCCAGCTACTTGGGAGGCTGGGGCAGGAGGATCCATGAACCCGGGAGGTAGAGGCTGCAGTGAGCTGAGATTGTGCCATTGCACTCCAGCCTGGGCAACAAGAGTGAAACTCCATCTTAAAAAAACAAACAAAAAATTAGCCACATGTGATGATATACTCCTGTAGTCCCAGTTACATGGAAGCAGGGGATCACTTGAACCCAGGAGGTGGAGGTTGCCATGCGCCGAGATCAGGCCACTGCACTCCAGCCTGGGTGACAGACCGAGATCCTGTCTCAAAAAAATAGAAAATAGGCCGGGCGCGGTGGCTCACGCCTGTAATCCCAGCACTTTGGGAGGCCGAGATGGGCGGATCACGAGGTCAGGAGATCGAGACCATCCTGGCTAACACGGTGAAACCCCGTCTCTACTAAAAAATACAAAAAAAAATTAGCCGGGCGAGGTGGCGGGCACCTGTAGTCCCAGCTACTCGAGAGGCTGAGGCAGGAGAATGGCGTGAACCCGGGAGGCGGAGCTTGCAGTCAGCTGAGATCCGGCCACTGCACTCCAGCCTGGGTGACAGAGCGAGACTCTGTCTCAAAAAAAAAAAAAAAAAAAAGAAAAGAAAAGATCATAGGTACATGGGCAAAATGCATAGTGTGACCTTGTGAGAAAACAAGGATTCGGTTGTCTTGCTCAAGGTGCCTCGGAATCCAGAAAAAGAAAACTCATTATACTCATTATATACTTTAAAATGATTTTTTTTTTTTTTAGCTCAAAATAGCAGCAGAAAGTATATTAAAAAAAAATCTTGGATGGGGGAACTTTACCATATGTCAGGCTGAGCTGTTGTACTTTGCTGTGTGCATTTGCTATCAGTCTTATTCAAAAAATAAGCTGAGATTCCCATTTTTAGTCCTTACAAAAGTGATTCATGTGTTAAAATGGGAATGTCAGAAATGTGGAAGAAGATACATGTTTAAGATCTCTTGGTGGAGGGAGGGAAGGCATTTCTAAATAGGCTACAAAGGCCGGGTGTGGTGGCTTATGCTTGTAATGCCAGCACTTTGGGAGGCCAAGGCGGGAGGATCACTTGAGGTCAGGAGTTTGAGACTAGCCTGGCCAACATAGCAAAACCCTGTCTCTACTAAATTAACAAAAATTAGTCGGATGTGGTGGCAGGCGCCTGTAATCCCAGCTACTCAATCCCCGCTACTTGGGAGGCTGAGGAAGGAGGTTATAAACCCGGGAGGTGGAGGTTGCAGTGAGCCGAGATCATGCCACTGCACTCCAGCCTGGGCGACAGAGTGAGAATCCATCTCAAAAATAAACAGGCTACAAAAAACTAAGAGTGACAAATATAAATAAATTGACTTCCTAAAACTGGGAGGTCTCTGTATGGCACAGACATGAGCCAGGATGACTGAGCAGGGGCAGTCATCCCAAACGCCCGGGGATCTCCCAGCAAAGACGGTCATGTGGCCACCACAGAGAAGGGGTACATCCAGTGGCCACTGGACACACAGAAGTGTTATGTCACTATTAAAAAATGCTGGCCAGGCACGGTGGCTCACACCTACAATCACAGCACTTTAGGAGGCCGAGGCAGGCAGATCACCTGAGGTCGGGAGTTTGAGATCACCCTGACCAACATGGAGAAATCCTATCTCTACCAAAAATATAAAATTAGCTGGGTGTGGTGGCGCACACCTGTAACCCCAGCTACTTGGGAGGCTGAGGCAGGAGAATCATGAACCTGGGAGGTGGAGGTTGCAGTGAGCAGAGATCGTGCCACCGCACTCCAGCCTAGGTAACAAGAATGAAACTGTCTCAAAAAAAAAAAAAAAAAAAAAAAGCTGCCAGGCGCGGTGGCTCATGCCTGTAATCCCAGCACTTTGGGAGGCCGAGGCTGGTGGATCACGAGGTCAGGAGATCGAGACCATCATGGCTAACATGGTGAAACCCCGTCTCTACTGAAAATACAAAAAAATTAGCCGGGCGTGGTGGTGGGCACCTGTAGTCCCAGCTACTCGGGAGGCTGAGGCAGGAGAATGGCGTGAACCCGGGAGGCGGAGCTTGCAGTGAGCCAAGATCTGGCCACTGCACTCCAGCCTGGGCGACAGAGCAAGACTCCGTCTCCAAAAAAAAAAAAAAAGCTAATGGGAGGCTGGGTGCAGTGGGTCACACCTGTAACACAGCACTTTAGGAGGCCCAGGTGGGCGGATCATATCAGGATTTCAAGACCAGCCTGGCCAACATGGTGAAACATCATCTCTACTAAAAGTACAAAAATTAGCTGGGCGTGGTGATGGGCGGCTGCAACCCCAGCTACTCAGGAGGCTGAGGCAAGACAATTTCTTGAATCCAGGAGGCAGAGGTTACGCTGAACCAAGACTGCCCCACTACACTACAGTCTGAGCAACAGAGCAAGACCCTGTCTCAAAAAAAAAAAAAAAGAAAAAAGAAAAAAAAACCTTTAAAAAAAAACCCAACTAAAGAAGGGGTTTTGCTTTGGGATAGGGAGGCCGGAGCTCCAAGGGCAGCTCAGTGGTGACTTCTCTCTCCTTGTTCCACCAGTCGCTGCACAGAGCTCTGCCTCATGGTCACAGGATGGCTGCTCTACTGCCAGGCATCACAACCTACTCCAGACCAAAGAAGGGCTACCAGCCATGGGGAAGGCTAGCCAAGACTTCCGTCAAAAGGCTTTCCTGGAAGCTACACTAGCAAGTTCCATTTGCATGTCATGGGGATCAACTCATGTGACTCAGTTCTGAACAAACAGACACACGGAGTGTCTAGCTTCAAACATGTGCTAGCTTCAAACTCCATGTGGGTCGCCTTCAGTGTGGAGGAGCTTGTTCCTGTCTGGCCTCAGCCAGAAGCCCCGTGCAAATCACGAGTCCCCACCCAGGGTGGTTTATAGGAGAGATTTATTTGAAGAAATATTACAACATATAAAAACTACATAAAGTCTTAATTTCCACTCATACAGTGGTAGATTTGATATAATGCATAATAAAAAACTTTTAAAATCCAGAATGCACAAAGTACTGCACAATTTGATCACTAAATCATTAGTTGATAAGCGAACCTCACACAACAGCTTCATGTCAGCCAAGGCCACAAACACCATGTACCACACATGTGAACGGACAGATTGACATGTTAAAAACACAACATCAGTGCATGTTGGGGATTCCTGGTGCCAGAAACAGGGGTGACGGGAGGGCAGAACTAGTCCTTAGCAGCTTCCTCCTCCTTTATTTTAGCTGAAGGGAAATAAAAGGAGAAGTCACTCTGGGGAACACGCACGGTATCACGCTACATGACAGGTGAGGAACAGACATGGACCATCAGGAAATGTTAACGTACTGATGTAACAGCTGACCCAGTAAGCGGCAGAGTGCTAAAGGAACATTCATGGAGACTGAATACTCCTCAAAAGGTCCCAGGGGGTTCTAGACCCAGAGGCTCGAGTGAACAGCTGAGGCAGGTGCCTGCTGAGCCAGACTCACTGAACAGGAGTGAGGGAAATGGCCCCAGGGCCAGCCCAGCAGCCAACCTGACCAAAGGCCTGCTGTGTGCAGCGCGCCTGCTCTAAGCACTCGACACGTGCAACTCAATCCTCACAGCAGCCCCTTCAGAAAGATGGGTGACCCACATGAGGCCCAGAGTCCAGAGCGGTGGCCGGCAGCTGCCCCTGCATGTACCCCCAGAGGGTGCTCAGGCCCCAGAGGAAGCCCAGCCCACCCCACCATACCTGAGGCACTCTCTCGGGCTTTGGCCAACATACAGAGCTTGATCTCCAAGCCAATGGCTTTGGCCAGGGGCGGCGGCACAGCATTGCCCACCTGCGGGAGGGGAGAAGGGCAATGCCTGGTGTGGATGGCCAGGCCCGAGGCCCGGGGTCAGGTGTACTGCCGCCCCTGCTCAGACGGAGGACACCCTGGGCATCGCGCCCCTTGGGGAGGGGTTCTGGTCCTGCTCACATGGGCCCAAAGCCCTTCCAGCACAAGGTCCTCGGATCCTCCAACTGGCCCATCGTCCCACCCCACAGCCATAGTTCACTGGGCCTTTGAAGAGCTTCAGAAAGACTTGAGACAATGACACATGGGGCTGGGCGCGGTGGCTCACGCCTGTAATCCCAGCACTTTGGGAAGCCAAGGCAGGTGGGTTAGTTGAGGCCAGGAGTTCAAGACCAGCCTGGCCAACATGGCGAAACCTCGTCTACTAAAAGTACAAAAACTAGCCGGGCATGGTGGCACATGTCTGTAATCCCAGCTACTCGGGAGGCTGAGACAGCAGAATGGCTTGAACCCGGGAGGTGGAGGTTGCAGTGAGCAGAGATGATGTCACTGCACTCCAGCCTGGGTGACAGAGTGAGACTGTCTCAGGAAAAAAAAAAGACAAATGGGCTACCTAGACACGTTTCGCTCCCAGCTAAGAGTGGCTGCTTCCCTGGCCGGCGCGGAGGCGCATGCCTATAATCCCAGCACTTTGGGAGGCCGAGGCAGGTGGATCACCTGAGGTCAAGAGTTCGGGACCAGCCTGGCCAACATGGTGAAACCCCGTCTCTACTAAAAATACAAAAATTAGCCCGGTGTGTTGGCACACAACTGTAATCCCAGCTACTCAGGAGTCTGAGGCAGGAGAATCACTTGAAACCAGGGGGGTGTAGTAGGTTGTGGTGAGCTGAGATCATGCCACTTCACTCCAGCATGGGCGAGAGAAAAGCTTCATCTTAAAAAAAAGAAAAAAAAAAAGTGGCTGCTTCCTGAGAACCAGATTCGGCGGGAGGGGCGAAACATGGTTTTTCACAAGAACCCTGGACACTGGTTTTTAAGCTATGCATGTGCCCTGTGTTGATGAAAATACACTTAACTAAGACTAACTTATAGACTAACTCGTCAAGTCAACCTGACAACTGAGAAGCAGGTAGGAATTAAGGTGCTAGTTCATTTGAACCTACAGTGAGTGAGCTGTCGCCACCGTGGGTTTTAGCCTGCTCCCTTAGTGTGACGGACTGTCCTTCTGGCTCAGTCTCTGACTCAAAGACAAACAGTAAGGAACCAGCGTAGGGATACAGCCTGACTCGGATGTCTCAGCCCTGGCCCTCCTGTGGGCCATCGTCCTACTGCGAGTGCTGGGGCTACCCGGCAGCCAACAGGTGTCCTCTCGGAAGTGACTGTGCTGGCCCCAGTCCCACCCAATGACAGGCACAGAAGCCTCCTTCCTGTCCAGACCCAGTGGGCGCCGCCCCACTGACCTGCCGGTGCTTGTCCAGGATGTTGCCGAAGAGCCGGTAGGTGTCGGGGAAGCCCTGGGAGCGGGCGCACTCCCGCACGCTCACCACGCGGTGCTGCTCGGGGTGGAGCACGCGGCCCTGGGGCAAGAGGCGCAGTGGGTGAGGGTAGTAGCACCCAGGCCAGGTCACCGTGGGGGACAGGGAGGGAAATGGCAACCTGGCAGCGTCCGGCCGTGGCCTTGGCCTTGGCCTACGAGCCTGTCCCATGGACACGGAGCGGGCAGGAGGCAGAGGAGGCCAGGTGCCTGGGGTCCTGGGGTGCTGTCCTCCAGTTGGCTAAGCCCACACCTCCACCCAGTTAGGCCTCCAAGTACAGGGCCTGACACAGGCCCTTGGACACCCCCTCCCCACCTACCTGCTTGCCCATGGGCTCGGGGTTGGTGACGGTTGTGCTGAAGAAGCCATCCCACTCGAGCCTTCCATAGAGGCCAGCCCAGTGGTTGTGCCGGTTCCCGGTGTGGGGCAGGCACCAGGGGATGAGGGTGTTGAACTGCCTGGCTGCGGGGTCGCAGGCTTTGCCGGCTGGAAGAGAGGACAGTGATGAGGCTGCAGTTACGGGATGGGGTATAGGCTTGGGACGGGGGACAGTGGCTCTTAGAGCTTTGGGAGGCAGAGATGGCACCTCCTGTGCAAGGGGACCCCTGGGGTGGAACAGCCAACAATCCTCATTCTCTGGGCACTGTGTTTGTTATTATTACTATATATTTTTTTGAGACAGAGTCTGGCTCTGTTGCCCAGGCTGGAGTGCAATGGCATGATCTTGGCTCACTGCAACCTCTGCCTATGGAGTTCAAGCGATTCTCCTGCCTCAGCCTCCCAAATAGCTGGGATTACAGGCGTGTGATACCACGCCCAGCTAATTTGTGTAATTTTAGTAAAGATGGGGTTTCACCATGTTGGCCAGGCTGATCTCGAGCTCCTGACCTCAAGTGATCTGCCTGCCTTGGCCTCCCAAAGTGCTGGGATTACAGAGGTTGAGCCACTGTGCCTGACCTGTTTTATTTGTTTTATTATTTTATCTATCTATCCATTCATTCATTCATTCATTCATTCATTTTAGAGACAAGGTCTCACTCTGTCTCCCAGGCTGGAGTGCAATGGCACAATCACAGCTCTCTACAGCCTCAACCTCCCAGGCTCAAGTGATCCTCCCGCCTTAAAGTGCTTCCCAAAGTGCTGGGATTACAGGTGTGGCCACCAACCCAGCCTGCTTTTACTGCTTAACATGGTCAGCAGCTACCTTCTCTGGGACACCCAGGTTTGGTGTGTCTGTGCCCTGCCCTGGCCTCCAGGTTCACAGGTCAAAGCCCCAGGGCTCTGCCTTCCTTCCCCTCAGCCCATCGGGAACCACGACCTACAGGCCCCACCTTCCACGCAGGAGCAGACCCCACGGAGGGCCCCAGAGCTGCTGCGGCCGTTCTTCCTGTCATGGTGGGTATACCGCAGCTTCCTGGCCATGGTGCCGTCCGAGAGCCGCACCTCGATGTTCGGCAGATCGCGCCAGTCTGAGCCGGGGGCCAAGGGGATGTGCCGCATGCGGGCGGCCACCAATGCACTCATGTCCTGAAAGAGTGTGGGGGACCCAGCTGTCACCTCGTGTAAGCAGCATCCGAGCATCCATGGTGGGCTGGGTGCTGGGAACACCATGGTGACCAGGAAGCCCCCTGGGGCTCACGCCCATCGGGAAAGAGACAGTCGGGGATGTTGTACTTGGCTCAAGGCCATAGCAGAGACCTGAGGCAGCGCAGGGGCGGGACAGCGTGGGAATCTAAGCTGAGTCTTTAGGGTGGGGGAAGGGGAGTGGTGCCAGGGGATGGTGAAAGGGCTGGTCTTGGCATCCTGGGAAAATATGCAGGAAGAGGCAGCGAGGGGGAAGGCAGTGGTGGGTGGGCAGTGGCTTGACACCATTCCAGACCGAGTCTGAGTCCAGGAGTGCGGGAGCTCTGACACTTCCCATGACCATGGGAGAGAGACCAGGGGTCACGCAAGGGCTGAGGTCTCAGGAAGAGGAGCCTGGGATCAGATTCCATGTCCCCCCTGAGCCTTGGGAAGGCTCTGACTGTTCCCATGAGGCTGCTAGGCTGGGCCTCCGGGGGAGCTGCTTTGTCAGGGTGCCGTTACCTTACAGATGTGGTCCCTGAGGATGGGCTGGTACTGTGCGCCCCGGAGCTGCCTCTGGAACCAGGACTGAGGCTCCCCATTGTAGGAGATCTCCAGTGCTGAAGCTCCATTCCGCACCTCTGGCAGGTCGGACATTGTGTCTCGCACCGTGATGGTCCGAAAAGGACCTGAGCTCAACCTGCAACAGGAGGTCGACACCTCTGGGCATGCACGCAGCAGCTGTCCCCTCGTCACAGGTGCTGCCCCCTGCCTGCTCACATGGCCTTCTCGAGAGGTCACAGCACACTGCCTGAGGTCACATGAGTGGCAGTGTGCCTGGATGCCATCTGGAAGAGGGGACGAGGTTATGGCATGGACTTTGTGGATGACCACAGCCAAGCATGCGGCCAGCCGCTCTACATGCGCTATCTACTAGGGAAGCAGATGACGCGGGGTCAGAATTGGAGAAGGGGGGTGACAGAGCGCCGTGTTGCAGGCTGGATGCCGTACCATCCTCTCCTCCCTAAATCTCACCAGGGAGCACTCACGGGCCCTAGGAGCTACTGAGGCCCGCTCGGCAGTGTGGAGGAGTGACCAGGGCCACCTACCTGGTTATGTTGCTCACGAACTTCTTGTCGTCCACCACCACACTCAGCTGGCAGGCCCGGGGTGCAAACACGTGCAGCGGCTCCGGGAACAGGGGAAGTTTCTCTCCAGGGGCTGCGGCCAGGATGATGGCCCGCCTCCGCGTCTGGGCCACGCCGTACTGACCGGCCTGTGGGGGAGAAGGACAGACACCCCCATCAGTGGGACACTCCCAACTGGACAGGCCAGACCCAGGCCTGGCGTCAGCAGCCTGACTTGGGAGCAGCTGGCCGATGCAGAGTGCACTTGCAGAATCCCCAGTTACCCCAGCAGGCACGCTCCTGGTCAGAGGAGGTTGGAGCAGATAAAGAACAAAAGCAGCTGAGCGCAGGGGACAACCACTGGGGAAGGTGGGAGCGAACCTTGTGGGCAAGTCCAGCCAGCTCTGAAAGCACTGCAAGGGCCCCGAGGTCTTAGCACTCAGGGAGAACAACACTGGAGACCAGGAGCCCTGCCACTTCCCTAATGGCTGTGGTTACAAGGACAGAGAACGTGGCTGTGACAAGTCTTGCCTGCTGAGCCTGAGTCACCCTGAGGCTGAACTAGGGGACCGGGTAGCCAAGTGCTTGCCCACTTAGGCAGACATCCTGTGCTAGCATCTGAATAGCTGCTTCATTTTTAGTTATACCCTCAATCGCTGAGCTGATAGAGGACGAGGGATGCTTTTCAGATAAGGCCTGGGCCCCACAGACCATGTCCATCCTGTCCCTGCAGACACAGCCACCTGGAGTGCAACCCTCGGCCATCTGTGGGGGTTTGTATGTGCAGTTACCCAGAGCAAAACTGTCTTTTAAATCGATCGAACAGCAGCTGCCTACACATGTCTCTGCACACCTCACTTCCCCTCCCTCATGCAGACTCAACCGCTCCGTGGTGCTCCGTGGTGGGCTGCTCACCCTTCTCCATCGAGGGAAAGGAACCGGGAGCTACCTGGTGAGAAGCCCCTGGTAGCCAGCCCTCCCGGGCATGTTCGAGAACACAGCTCAAGAGACGCTAGAGGTGGACTTGCTGGGGGCTGGCTGAGCATGCATCTCCCCTGACCCCACCAGTGGGACAGAGCACCACGCCAGCCTCTGCCGCCTGAATGGCAGGCCTGTGCCATTGAACCCTGCTTTCAGTAAGGGACGGTTGGCTGCTGGCCGGGTCATGTGCTGGCCACATCCATCTGCCCGCCCCGGCCCCGGGGCCCACCTGCAGCACGCCGAAGGTGCACTGATAGCCCATGCGGACCAGGCAGCGGAGGGTGAGCTTCAGGACCATGGAACGCTTGAAGGAGACAAAGTTCCTGACATTCTCCAGGAGGAAGAACCGGGGCCGGTAGTAGTCGCAGTAGCTGTAGGGGGCAGGAGAGACTGCAGGAGTCACCTCCACAGACAGAGGGGAGAAACGACCCACTGTGCTAGAAGCCCCTCGTGAATGTTATCAAAGTCTCTCCCTACTGAAAGCTGAGCTGTGAGTTTCCAGCGGGCAGAAGCCTCAGTGCAGGGTGAATGACCACTGCTGACACGCGGCACAGCCCCAGGCCATCTGTCAACATGGGGGGGCTTCTACCTGTTTACCTGAGGAAGGAGACCACCAGCGAGTTTTTGAACTTGGAGTAGGTGCGTGAGTTGAAGCGGTTCATGCCACTGAAGCCCTGGCAGGGCGGCCCACCGCACAGCATCTCCACGTCTCCCTTCTGGGGCAGCCGCTGGCCGCGGGAGTTGGTGGTCTCCCCGGCCATGACCAGCTTCAGCAGTATGTTGCAGTCCTCTGTGAACACCGTGGAGCCAGGGTTGTTCAGTCGGAACGCCTGGGCCGCGGGGTCCCACATCTCGATGGCCCACAGCGTGTCAGAGATGCCTGGCGGATCAAGAACGAAGCCATGCTTTCAACTTCCCAGAAGGAGATTTTTTTTTTTTTTTTTTTGAGATGGAGTCTCGCTCTGTCACCTAGGCTGGAGTGCAGTGGCACGATCTCAGCTCACTGCAAGCCTCCCAGGTTCAAGCGATTCTCCCACCTCAGCCTCCCGAGAAGCTGGGACACTACAGGTGCCCGCCACCACGCCCGGCTAATTTTTGTATTCTTATTAGAGACAGGGTTTCACCATGTTGGTCAGGATGGTCTCGAACTCCTGACCTCGTGATCCTCCCACGTTGGCCTCCCAAAGTGCTGGGATTACAGGCGTGCGCCACCGTGCCTGGCCTCGGAAGGAGATTCTTGAGTCAGGAAGGTGACCGGGGTTGGAAGTCGTTTCAGGTAGCACCTGCCCAGTCTGGGCTCACCAGGTGTTCAGAGATGGAGCCTACGGGCACTCACCTGCTTGGTGGAATCCCTCCGACAACCCCCCGCAGCCAGAAAACACATCCAGGGTCCGCAGCTTGGGCAGCTTGATCTCCTTCTCTGGCTCGCTCGGCTCACAGGCTTGGGACTTGGGCTTGCCCTTCCCTGGGGGAGAGAGGCCAGAGGCTAAACCTGATCCTGAGTCCAAGTCCCACCTTGCTCTCAAGCACCTTGTTAATTCAGGCAGCCTCGCTATCCCAGAGTTGGTAACACCAAAGGTGGTTTTACACTGAGGGATTCACAGGCAGCCTCCAAGTTACAGAAGAATGACTTGAAAAGAAACTCATACAATGACATACCTTTTCCCTTGCCCTTCCCTTTGTTTCCAGGGCTACGGGCATGGTTGGGAGGATCTTCAAAGCTTTTACTCTTCGCATTATAGGCCTGAAAAGGAGAGAACTGCCATCGTTTGGGAGAGAAGCGCACTGGTCCCCTCTCTAACACAGACTAGTAAGAAGGCAATTTCATAGCCACTTAATTTCTCCCTCAGTGAGGCATGGTCAGTTAGCCACCAATAAGAGTAGTGTGACTTTGCTACAATGGAAACTTAAAACAATCCATCTTATTAATACTAACATTTGATCTGGCTGACACTGAAATGCCTATTATAAGCACTTGGGAGTACTCATTCTAGAACAGGAAAAAGTGCTATACAGAATCTGCTGTCCAATTGAGCTATCCTCATCCAAGCCTGGGAAAACGTGGATGTATCGTTTTAAGATAACAACACGGAAAGGCCAAGCCCCAACAATTTACAAGTCATGAGCTTGATCAGCTGACTACCGGGCCCTCTCCATAACCAGGGCCACCTGCACGGGCATGTGGGCTGGGCCTGGACGTGGGTGCCTGGCCCAAGGGACCCAGGAGCAGGGGTACCTTCTCCAACTCATACTAAGACACCAGTCAGGCTGGTGGAGGCTGCCTCACGATCCTCAACGTTCAGTTGCACCAAGACACTAAAATGTTATGTTCTCTAATGACACGCTTTTTAAAAACCAGGAGTGTTAAACTCCGGAACTACTTGAATCTCATACAACTTGTGCTCCGGAGAACCCTGCCCAGACCCCCGTAAAGCTCCTGCAGAACAGCTTCACGTCAGCCAACCACCCACTTCTTACAAAAGCTGAAACCCTGCAGCCAAGCCGCCTTGTGCATAACCCGACATCAGACTCCTTCTGGACAACTTTGACCCCGAAGCCTTCCCTCTAGCAAGCAGGGGCACCACCTCGAGGAAGTAGAAGCGGTTGGGGCCGCCCATGGAGTACACCTGGACGCACTCGGGCAGGTCCTCCCCATACTCCACGGTGCAGCGGCCCTGCACGGCCTTGAAGTCCACCACAGCCTCCTCGTCGCTCCAGTAGAGCAGGTTGATGTCTGCGTGGTAGCTCGCCGGGGTGGACTTGTGGGTGTTCTCAGGCCTGCGAGCGGGAGAGGCCTCGTTAGGAGCTCTCCTTCGTGGTGAGCTTATGCAGAATTAAACAGCACCATGTTCCTGGGGTGCTCAGGGAACTGCTGGGTAAAGACCACCCCCCGCCAGTAGGCAACCACCAGGTAAAGACACCCCCAGTTAGGGAACCGCAGGGTAAGGAACCCCTGCCAATTAGGGAACCGCAGGGTAAAGATATCCCCTCCCCACACTGGGGAACTGCAAGGTAGACAGACTCCCCCCATTTAGGGAACCGCAGGGTAAAGACCCACCCCCAGTTAGGGAACCGCAGGGCAAAGACCCACCCCCAGTTAGGGAACAACAGGGTAAAGACCCACCCCCAGTTAGGGAACAACAGGGTAAAGACCCACCCCCAGTTAGGGAACTGTAGGGTAAAGATATCCCCTTCCCACATTAGGGAACTGCAAGGTAGACTCCCCCACAATTAGGGAACCGCCGGATAATGACCCCCCACCCCAGTTAGGGAACCACAGGGTAAAGGCCCCCTCAGCGAATCATAGGGTAAAGACCCCCCCCATATTTAGGGAACCGTAGGTAAAGATATCCCCTCCCCACATGAGGGAACTGTAAGGTAGACTCGCCCCCAATTAGGGAACTGCCAGGTAAAGACTCCCCAACCGTTAGGTCAGGTTGGCTGCTTGCTCTGCACGCCTGGCCCTGCCCTGTGTGGCCACCTGCCGGTAGCAGCCTCTCCAGAGTGTGTTTCTCTCACCTGTACCCCTCAGAACCCTTGTTTTATTTCCCGTTATTACAAAGGCTTCAGGAAATCTTTGATCTATGTTAGCTAAGAGGTGAGGCAAGTGTATACCTTCCTGTACAGGCTAGTTTCAGGTTAATGCCCAATCACCACCAGTTACTCGGGTCTTAGAAAAAGAAAACGTAATAGGCCAAAAGCTTAGGAAAGAGAAAAAATCCCAGAGACAGAAAGGAGGACCTGGGAAGAGGTGGGGACAGTGGGACAGAACCTGGACAGTCATAGATGCAGCTCTGGGATGCGGGTGCCCAGACACTCTACCCTTTTTTTCTTTTGAGACAGGGTTTGGCTGTCACCCAGGCTGGAGTGCAGTGGTGGGATCATGGCTCACCACAGCCTCAAATTCCTGGGTTTGAATGATCCCTCCAGCCTCAGCCTCCCAAGTACCTGGGACTACAGGCATGTGCCACCACACCCAGCTGGTCTTTTTTTTTTTTTGGTAGGTTCAGGGTCTCACTACATTTCCTCAGGCTGGTCTCGAACTCCTGGACTCAAGTGATCTTCCTGCCTCAGCCTCCCGAAGTGCTAGGATTAGAGGCGTGAGCTACAGCGCCCAGACAGCTTAAGGATTTCTTTTGGAAAAAGGGCTCTGCAACATTAAAATAAGGACCTAAAAGTGAGGGCTGGGAACTAGAATTCTAGTCATTATCAATGCCCACCGATAATCAAAAACACTTGGAAAAACAGCTAACTCAACCTAACTCTTAGAACAACCGTGGGTGCTATGTCATAACCCTGTTTCAGGCAGAGCCTTCTAGAAGAGTCTGCGGCCTCGTGGAAGAATAGAGGCCTCCACTGACCTGTAGAACTTGTTGACCCGGATCTTGATATCAGTCTCGTTGGGCCTGCCGTTGCTCTTCTTGGGACAGAAGATCTCTTTGATCCGGCCAATTCGGTAGGGCTCAGGGGCATCCAGGTTGCTGCCTTTGATGTAGTCGGAGTATTTCCGGTAGTGCTCTGGGTACAGGTCCTCGTCCACAGGCTCCTTCCGTGGGCGTTTCACGGGACTGGACAGCTTGATGCTGCAGAGAAGCACCCACTTAGCATCAATGAACTTTCCACCTTGCAGTGGTCAGTCAGACATGACTGACCCGTGACAATAGCCATTTAAAGTCAAACACCTGATAAATTAAGGTAGGTGTGTACCTTAAGAAATGATTTAGGCTGGGCATTGTGGCTCACGCCTGTAATCCCAGCACTTTGGGAGATCGAGGCAGGTAGACTACAAGGTCAGAAGTTCGAGACCAGCCTGGCCAACATAGTGAAACCCTGTCTCTACTAAAAATACAAAAATTGGCTGGGCGCGGTGGTACACGCCTGTAATTCCAGCTACTCAGGAGGCTGAGGCAGGAGAATTGCTTGAACCCAGGAGGCAGAGGTGGCAGTGAGCTGACATTGTGCCACTGCACTGAAGCCTGGGTGACAGAGCAAGACTCCATCTTGAAGAATAAAAAAATATTTAGCTGGAAATTCAGTCTCACGGTTTGAAGCAGGCATTCAGCCTCTGTGCGTTACTGGCTACGGTGGTGGCCAGCACTGCTTAAATACCCCAGGCTCCTGCCTCCCGACCACTTGGCATCTTGTGTTTCCTGGCCTGTGACGTGAGCAGAAATGACCTAAGAGCACGTCACTGCCTGGGGAATGTCCTGTGTGCTTTCCCTTGGGCTCAGAGACTGGCAACTTCTGACTCCAGCAGCCCAGATATCCAAGGGACACAACAGGCGGAGTTCTCTGCTGACCTGTGATGGGCACCTCGTATGAGCAAGACAGTGGCTACTGTGGTTTTTGTTGAGACACTTTCACTCTATCACCCAGGTTAGAGTGCAGTGGCATGATCTCGGCTCACTGCAACTCCTCCTCCCGGGTTCAAGCGATTCTCGTGCCTCGGCCTCCCAAGTAGCTGGGATTACAGGCACCCGCCACCACGCCCAGCTAACCGTGGCTAATTTATTTTTAGTAGAGACAGGTATGTTGGCCAGGCTGGTCTTTTTTTTTTTTTTTCTTTTTTTTGAGACGGAGTCTCGCTCTGTCGCCCAGGCTGGAGTGCAGTGGCGCGATCTCGGCTCACTGCAAGCTCCGCCTCCCGGGTTCACGCGATTCTCCTGCCTCAGCCTCCTGAGTAGCTGGGACTACAGGCGCCCGCCACCGCGCCCGGCTAATTTTTTGTATTTTTAGTAGAGACGGGGTTTCACCGTGGTCTCGATCTCCTGACCTTGTGATCCGCCCGCCTCGGCCTCCCAAAGTGCTGGGATTACAGGCGTGAGCCACCGCGCCCGGCCGGCCAGGCTGGTCTTGAACTCCTGACAGGCACGAGCCACCATGCCCAGTCCAGTTTCTGTGGTTTTAAGTCACTGTGATTTGGGGTTGTTGCTATGATACAACCTACGCTACCCTGACTAAGGCTCTGATCTAGAAGAGACACTGGAGAAGGCCAATCTAAGGCGACACGGGGGCCTGGGGCAATGGGAATGAGGTCTGACTAGTGGGGAAAAGCTGTTCTTTGGAGAGGGCCTGCCGTTAGGGAAGGCGGCTGCCATGTTCTCCCCACTAGGCCCCCCAGGAGTCTGACAGGCTCCAAAGGCACCTCTGTGCTGAGTCTCCCACTCTGCCAGGAGCACCTGGCAGAAAATACTACAGGGAGGTGTCCCCTTCCAATCAAGGACAACCAGAGGGGGTAATGCACCCTAACTGTGCCAAGGCTGGAGGGACCCTATTTCTCCAGGTCTCATAATTCACAGTAACTGAACTAAGGGAGCTGGGGCTCTAGGGAAATGGAACTGTGAGCTGGGAAAGCATCTGGAAAATGTGGGCTGTAATTCCAACCACGCACTTATTCTTAGCAAAAACACAGAATGCATCAGTGTGGAAACGATCTGTGGCTTTAGGTTTTTCCTGAAAGAGCCTCGATCCTCCGACACAGATAAGTCATCTGATGTAATTCCCTCTTACCAAGAAGTAACTCATGTTCATTAAGCCTTTACTTTAAGCCAGGTACTGTACGGAGCACTTTCAACTCACTCAACCCTTCGAGCCCCAGCAGCCAAGATCCCACTCTCCCACTTCACAGCAGGGGACGGAGAGGAGGTGTCCTTGGGCAGAGGCAGAACTGGGGAGGGCCCCCAGCTGTCCCTCACGCTTTAGCCAGTAAGTTCCTTTTTGCTTTTTTTATTTTGAGACGGAGTCACACTCTGTCGCCCAGGCTGGAGTGCAGTGGCATGATCTTGGCTCACTGCAACCTCTGCCTCCCAGGTTCAAGTGATTCTCCTGTCTCTGCCTCCCGAGTAGCTGGGACTACAGGTGTGGTGGCACACCCGGCTAATTTTTGTATTTTTAGTAGAGACGAGGTTTCACCATGTTGGCCAGGCTGGTTTCGGACTCCTGACCTCAGATGATTCCCCACTGCCTCAGCCTCCCAAAGCGCTGGGATTACAGGTGTGAGAAATCACACCCAGCCAAACCAGCGAGTTCTGACTTTTACAGTCAGCTTTGCTCTGCAATAGCATCACGGTCAGTCTACACTCCATGCTTTATGTTGTCTGTTTGCCACCTATGCCGAAGTGAAGGCTGGGATAACAGCTGGTGCAGAGGGGTTGGGGATGTCTGTGAGGAGGGGGACACCACAAAGCCAGCCTGGCTCGGCCTGGAGCGCCCCGGCCCCGGCTGCTCCAAGGGGGCACTCACTTGAACGTGAAGGCCTCAGGGGGCAGGTAAACGCCATCACCGACTCGGTATGGGATGCCGTTCTTGGTGGCTGAGTAGTAGAGGACCCGGCTGTCCAGGTCCTCGAGCTGCTCCAGGACCCTGGGGATTTCTTTTTGCCTCATCTCAGCCAGACGGGCACAGCTCGCACAGAACCTGAAGGAAACAAAGGGACAGAAGCGTAAGGCCCTGAGGTGGCCGGCGGTGGCCGCAGCAGCTACTGCCAGCTTAATCCAGAGACTCTGGCGACCAAGAGAAAACATTTGCAGATGATAGAAGGAAGGAAGTGGCTTTCTTGTGCTTTGTGTTCACATTTTGAAGGCACTTATTTGAGACCAAAGTCCAGAGAGAATATAGCAAGAAAATCAAGCCACTTTTGAGTCATTGATACAAAACCCCTAAGATATCAATGAAGAGAGTCTAGAATGCGGTTAAGAACACACCACCAGCAAGAGTCCCGAGCGGCTCAGTGAGGAACTCAATCCAGCAGAGACTCTTACTGTTCTCTCTATAAAGGCCCAACAGGTATTTGAGGAAATTCAACATTATTCTTGACTAGTAAGCCCTTAAAGGAGACCTGAAGACAGCCTTAAAAATAGAGATCAAGGCCCAGCATGGTGGCTCATGTCTGTAATCCCAGCCCTTTGGGAGGCCAAGGCAGGAGGATCGCTTGAGTCCAGAAGTTTGAGACTAGCCTGGTCAACACGGTGAGACCCCGTCTCTACAAAAAAAAATTTTTTTAATTAACCAGGCAGAGTGGTGCACGCCTGCAGTCCCAGGTACTCAGGAGGCTGAGGCAGGAAGATCACTTGAGCCCAGCAGGTCGAGGCTGCAGTGAGCTGTGACCACACAACTGCACTCCAGCCTGGGTGACAGAGTGAGATCCTGTCTCAAATAAATAAATAAATAAATGGGGTTGGGTGATAATAAATAAATAAATGGGGTTGGGTGCGGTAGCTCACGCCTGTAATCCCAGCACTTTGGGAGCCTGAAGGGAGCAGATCGCCTAAGGTCAGGAGTTCCAGACCAGCCTGGCCAACATGGTGAAACCCTGTCTCTACTAAAAATACAAAAATTAGTCGGGCATGGTAGCAGGCACCTGTAGTCTCAGCTACTTGGGAAGCTGAGGCAGGAGAATTGCTTGAACCCAGGAGGCAGAGGTTGTAATGAGCCAAGATCGTGCACTCCAGCCTGGGTGACAAGAGTGAAACTCCATCTCGAACAAATAAAAATAAAATAAATAAAAAATAAAATGAAAATAGAGATCAAGCTGAAGTCAGCATGAGACTTATGGGAGAAGCACAGATACCCCCAGGGGAGCCCTCTTGGCCTCCCTGGGTCTCCCTGGTTGCCACCTGCTCCTCTGGGGGTGCTGGCTGCTGCTTTTAGTTGAAAAAAGTGAGGTACGGAGGTTAAAAAGAAGGCATGTGGCATTGGACATTAACAAATAAAAGCTGGTCAGGCACAGTGGCTCACGCCTGTAATCTCAGCACTCTGGGAGGTCAAGGC
This sequence comes from Theropithecus gelada, assembly GCF_003255815.1. Classification (NCBI taxonomy): domain Eukaryota; kingdom Metazoa; phylum Chordata; class Mammalia; order Primates; family Cercopithecidae; genus Theropithecus; species Theropithecus gelada. Next base: position 9,910,547 of record NC_037687.1, read on the forward strand.
GGGCGGATCACCTGAGGTCGGGAGTTCGAGACTAGCCTGACCAACATGGAGAAACCCCGTTTCTACTAAAAATACAAAAAAATTAGCCGGGCATGGTGGCACATGCTTGTAGTCCCAGCTACTCGGGAGGCTGAGGCAGGAGAATCACCTGAACCCAGGAGGCGGCGGTTGCGGTGGGCCAAGATTGAGCCGTTGTACTCCAGCCTGGGCAACAAAAGTGAAACTCTGTCTCAAAAACAAAATAAAAAATAAAAGCTTCCCTAAAAGCAGTCACCCAGTTAGAAAAGAATCCAATAAAGGTCTCATTTACAGGAAAAAATATCTAAGAAACAGCCAAAAACATGCCAGAGCTGGGCACACACTGAAGAACACACGGGAAGTCTTGAAATGGGAAGACGAACCCTGATCCTGGGTAGAGAACCCTCTTACAAAGCCAATGCCAGGTCATCCACACACTTAAAGCAACTCCAGGCCATCTATACCGTTGAGCATCATCCATAGTCAGGCTGGCCTTTGGTGAGCAAGAAACACAAACTGGGGGGCCACTGGGGGAAGCCAACCAGACAGAAGCACACAGGAAACGGGAGCGATGTGGGCTGAAAGTGCCTGTTGACCCCGAGCCTGGCCCCAATGCTCACTTGAACTTGTTGTCCTCCGTTGGCTGGGTTTTTGGAGGGGACTCGAATCTCGCGTAGTCTTGATCGTACCACAGCTGGTAGAAGTAGGTCTTCCCGTCGTCCCCCTCCAGCAGAGACTCGGGATCCATGCCTCCCTTGGGAGATAAGAATACGTGTCAGGCCAGGCGTGGTGGCTCATGCCTGTAATCCCAGCACTATGGGAGGCCGAGGCGGGTGGATCACCTGGCCTTCCAGGCTGGTCAGGAGTTCGAGACCAGCCTGGCCAACATGGTGAAATCCTGTGTCTACTAAAAATACAAAAAAAAATTAGCCAGGCGTGGTGGCGGGTGCCTATAATCCCAGCTACTCAGGAGACTGAGGCAGGAGAATCACTTGAACCTGGGAGGCAGAGGTTGCAGTGAGCTGAGATCATGCCATTGCACTCCAGCCTAGGCAACAAGAGTGAAATTCTGTCTCAAAAAAAAAAAAACAACACACACACACACACACACAAGATAATACAAATAAAAACAAAACAGAACACATGTCAGCAGTTGACCCTCCATGGCAAGGCGGGGGCTCGCGAGGGGCACCAGGCACTCACCTCCATGGCCCAGTTTTCGGATGGGGATTTGTAGATGACTTTCACTTTGCTGTGGATATATGAAAGCTGCATGTCCTCACATTCATCCACCAAGAACAACTCCAGAGGGTCCGACGTGGCCCCGAGGACTGTGTCTGTCCCAGCGCAGAACCAGTGGGCGTGAAACATCTGCCCGTTGATGCTGTCCTCCCACAGCGCCGTGACCCTGGAATCAAGACGGGCATGGGGAGAAGTTCTGACCTGGCCAGCAGATATGTGACCGAGTCTGGGCAGCGGCACTCGTCCTTTTCGGTTTTCATCTAGGGCAAAAAGCTGCTGGTGCTATTTTGGCAAAACAGGCATCTCCTACTTGATGAGAAAGTACGTGCAGAAGTCAAGCAAAAAGAAAGATGCAAACCTTGCTAGATACAGCGGTTTTGAGGAATCATCTGGAATAACAGAGACACAATCCCCAACTTCCAGGGTTTCCGCATCAATGCACACCTTCTTATAGTAACTCTTCTTCCCGTCAGTCTGAAAATGAGAGCTGATGTTCAGGGAGGATCATTTTGAGGGTCTTTGCTGGCCTTGACCTGCATGGTTCTCTGTTACTTAATGTAAGACATGACTCCATTTCATCAAGAAGTCAATGAAGAGTTGCTGCTAAAGAGAACATCCTGTTCTACAAGGGCTTCAATAATAAAAAAGAAGAGAACATCCACCCTCCTCGGCCGGATGCTGTAACCAAGGGAACTCGCGTCCCTCCCACTTCTGCTCTGCCACTCGGGTCCCAGGATTTGATTTTAACAGCATAGCTCCCAACACCTCACCATTGTCTGTAAGGCCACAGCCTGAACCCTGGCCCCTGTCCTGCCTGTCACCCCCTGGCTCAAGCCAATCCAACTGCAGGGGCCTCCTTCCTTTTCTCCACCAAGGTAAGCTGACTGCCACCTCAGTGCAGCTCTCCCCCAGGTCTTGGTGTGGCTAGGTCCTACCTGACCTTCTCCATCTCAGCCCACGTGTCACCTCTGCAAGGCCTCGCGGCCCTAGCCTCCTCCCAGCCCCCTACCCTGCAGAGGTACTCATGCCATGCAACAGTACCCATGTCTGTCCTCCTGCAGGGGCTCAGCCACGGCCCAGGCAGCCAGCAGGCGGCAAGCCTCATGCTTAAGTGAACTGATTGCATCTTTAATTTACGGACATCAGAGAAGCAACACAGAGGATACTCACTCCTTTCTCTCATACTGTGGTAAAGGAACTGACCCTCAGTGAAGCCGATGACCACAGAACAACTGGGAGGCCATCTGTTGGTGCCCCCAAAAGACCCATCCCACGCCAGAGGGGGCTGTGACGGCTCTCTTGAAAACAAGCGCCGGGCGCGGTGGCTCAAGCCTGTAATCCCAGCACTTTGGGAGGCCGAGGCGGGCGGATCACGAGGTCAGGAGATCGAGACCATCCTGGCTAACATGGTGAAACCCCGTCTCTACTAAAAATACAAAAAACTAGCCGGGCGTGGTGGCGGGCGCCTGTAGTCCCAGCTACTCGGAGGCTGAGGCAGGAGAATGGCCTGAACCTGGGAGGTGGAGCTTGCAGTGAGCCGAGATCGCGCCACTGCACTCCAGCCTGGGTGACACAGCGCGAGACTCCGTCTCAAAAAAAAAAAAAAAAAAAAAAAAAAGAAAACAAGCTATGAGGGGCCAGGCGCGGTGGCTCCCGCCTGTAATCCCAGCACTTTGGGAGGCTGAGGTAGGTGGATCACTTGAGGCTAGGAGTTTGAGAATGGTCTGGGCAACATGATGAAACCCTGTCTCTACTAAAAACACAAAAAAAGTTAGCCTGGCATGGTGGTGCATGCCTGTAATCTCAGCTACTCAGGAGGCTGGGGTAGGAGAATTGCTTGAACCTGGGAGGCAGAGGTTGCAGCGAGCTGAGATCATGTCACCACACTCCAGCCTGGGTGACAGAGCAAGACTCTGTCCCAAACAAAACAAAACAGAAAAACAAGCTATGAGGGCTCACCTGCCTGACGCCCCTAGAACTGTGTCAAATGCCTATTTTGGGACATTAGGAGAACTGAGCCTTGTGGCCACACAAAAATGCCTTGCTGGTACTGAGCCACAGAACATGGTCTCTCGGCCAGTCCTGCTCCTCTCAGGGGCAAACAGGCAGGTTTCTTGGTGCTGGGGCTCAGGTTGACCAAGAGGTCAGGTTGGCAAGATACTAGGGGAACCTGCTTATCGGGAACATGGCAGTGAGCCGAACGAGGGGCTCCAAGGGTTACCTTGACGGCTTCTCCAACCCAAGAGATGCGATTCTTGTTCTGTTTCTTTTTCTTCCCCTGGTGCATTTTTTTGGGTGACGGCATCTCTGGGATGTTATCATCGACTTCCTCATCGTCATCTGCCTCCTTCATGGCCATATTGGGACACCTGCAATGTCACTGGTTATACCTAAGGCCCCTTTTCTAAGTAAGACCAACCAAGGCTGTTTTCGTCCTAACAGGGACAGGCCCTGAGACAATGCCTAACGAAGGAATCCTGGTGCTATCCCACACACGTGGGCCCTTCTCCACAGTGCATCTGCCACCAGCTGGCAAGTCCTTTGCCACAGGAGGAGGACTCGGCCCGACCTACCTCCGCTCTTGGCAAGCCTGCTTGCTCCGTCCACTGCCACCAAATTTAACCATGTCCTTGCAGGCTTTACATTTCCCACACTCAGGCTGCTGACACACCTAAAAAATGGTATTAAAAAGGCAAATCAGGGCCGGGCACAGTGGCTCATGCCTGTAATCCCAGCATTTCAGAAGGCCAAGGCAGGCAGATCACTTAAGGTCAGGAATTCCAGACCAGCCTGGCCAACGTGGTGAAACCCCGTCTCTACTAAAAATACAAAGATTAGCCAGGCATGGTAGGGTGTGCCTGTAATCACAGCTACTTGGGAGGCTGAGGCAGGAGAATTGCTTGAACCTGGGAGGTGGAGATTGCAGCGAGCCAAGATCACACCACTGCATTCCAATCTGGACAAGAGTGAAACTCCATCTCTTTTTTTTTTTTTTTCTTTTTGAGACGGAGTCTCACTCTGTCGCCCAGGCTGGAGTGCAGTGGCCGGATCTCAGCTCACTGCAAGCTCCACCTCCCGGGTCTACGCCATTCTCCTGCCTCAGCCTCCCGAGTAGCTGGGACTACAGGTGCCTGCCACCTCGCCCGGCTAGTTTTTCGTATTTTTTTAGTAGAGACGGGGTTTCACTGTGTTAGCCAGGTTGGTCTCCATCTCCTGACCTCGTGATCTGCCCGTCTCGGCCTCCCAAAGTGCTGGGATTACAGGCTTGAGCTACCGTGCCCGGCCGAAACTCCATCTCAAAGAAAAAAAAAAAGGGGAAATCATACAGCCCTTAGTAACAATGAGACAAATGATGAATTAAGACTTTTAGGTCTCAAAAAATTTAAAAAATAAACAAAAAAGGTGAATCGTGGCCGGGCACGGTGGCTCATGCCTGTAATCCCAGCACTTTGGGAGGCCAAGGTGGGCAGATCATGAGGTCAGGAGATTGAGACCATCCTGGCTAACATGGTGAAACCCCGTCTCTACTAAAAATACAAAAAAAAATTAGCTGGGCGTGGTGGCGGGCGCCTGTAGTCCCAGCTACTAGGGAGGCTGAGGCCAGAGAATGGCATGAACCCAGGAGGCAGAGCTTGCAGTGAGCCGAGGTCACACCACTGCACTCCAGCCTGGGCGACTGGGCAAGATTCCATCTCAAAAAAAAAAAAGGTGAATCACAAGCCCTTAGTGACAATCAAACAAACAGTGAATTAAGACTTTTAGGCTGCCGGGCGCGGTGGCTCAAGCCTGTAATCCCAGCACTTTGGGAGGCCGAGATGGGCGGATCACGAGGTCAGGAGATCGAGACCATGCTGGCTAATACGGTGAAACCCCGTCTCTACTAAAAAATACAAAAAATCAGCCGGGCGAGGTGGCGGGCGCCTGTGGTCCCAGCTACTCGGGAGGCTGAGGCGGGAGAATGGCGTGAACCCAGGAGGCGGAGCTTGCAGTGAGCTGAGATCCGGCCACTGCACTCCAGCCTGGGCGACAGAGCGAGACTCCGTCTCAAAAAAAAAAAAAAAAAAAAGACTTTTAGGCTAGGCATGGTGGCTCATGCCTGAACCGGTATATTGGGAGGCTGAAGCATATGTAGATGGATCACTTGAGTCCAAGAGTTCAAGACCAGCCTGGGCAACATATTAAGACCCCCATCTCTACAAAAAATTAAAAATTCACCAGGCGTGGTGACAAATTCCTGCAGTCCCAGCAATTCAGGATGCTAAGGAGGGAGGACTGCTTAAGTTCAGGCATTTAAGACCAGCCTAGGCAACATGGCAAAATCCCATCTACAATATGTTTTTTTTTTTTTAATTAGCTGGGCATGGTGGCATATACCTGTGGTCCCAGCTACTTGGGAGGCTAAGGTGGGAGGATCACTTGAGCCCAGGAGGTTGAGAATGTAGTGAGCTGCAGCCATGCCACTGCACTCCAGACTGGGTGACAGAGCAAGACCCATCTCAACAACAACAATAACAAACAAGAAGACTTTTAAAAATGTGCCTGTTTGGCCAGGTGCAGTGCCTCATGCCTCTAATCCCGGCAGTTTGGGAGGCTGAGACAGGAGGACCACTTGAAGCCAGGAGTTTGAGACCAGACAAGGCAACACAGCAGGACCCTGTCTCTACAAAAAAAAAAAAAAAAAAAAAAAAAAAAAAAATAAAGAATCAACCTTATTAGAAGTACGGTAAGTGAGAGAAAAAGTTCCCTTCCCATTCTCCAGATGGGTAAAGGTTAAGAAGCCATAGAGGTGGTGTGAGGAAACAAGAATGCACACTACTCAAATAAGTTGATAGAACCATTTTGGAGCGCAATCTTCTAGATCAAACTTAAGAATACACACCCACAGCCTGGCAACGCTATTTCTAAGCAGATACACTTGCAAGAAGCTTTGCTCAAGGATGCTGCCTTATATTTATAATACTGAAGAGGTGCCTATCATTGAGAAGTTAGGATGTTCATTTAATGAAATACTACAGAATATTTAAAATGAAATTACTAGATCTACCTGTATCAACATATAACAGTTGCATAAATAAAAACAAAAGATTTTAGGGCTAGGCACAGCAGCTCACACCTGTAATCCCAGCACTTTGGGAGGCCAAGGTGGGCAGATCACTTGAGGTCAGAAATTCAAGACAAGCATGGCCAACATGGTGCAACCCCGTTTCTACTAAAAATACAAAAAAATTAGCTGGGTATGGTGGCAGGTGCCTATAATCCCAGCCACTCGGGAGGCTGAGGCAGGAGAACTGCTTCAACCCGGGAGGCAGAGATTATGGTGAGCTGAGATCGTGCCACTGAACTCTAGCCTGGGTGACAGAGCGAGACTGTCTCAAAAAAATTAAAATTTTTTTTTAGAAATTATAAAACATTGGACACACGTGTGTTAACCAAGAAAAATAAAATAAAACCAAAGTAACAATGGTGACGACATGCAGGCTCCTGTTAAGGGATGCCAGTGGGGATCAAAGACAAAGCCCTGAAGCCAGTGTTTATCCAAAAGAAAGTCAGGTAATAGGTATCAAAATATACCTGGTCTTTGGGTCATAGAACGAGGAGGTTGGTTCCTCCTGAGTGAAGTAAACATATATTTTCAAAACCCACAGAAAGGAAGGCCTCCTAAGGGCCTCAAATCTAAGTTGGACAAAGTGCCCACTTAGATGTGAATACTCCCTTAGCACTCCAACGGGGGCCTCCAGACAGTGAGATGCAGGCAGAGCAGAGTCACCCAGAAGCCAGGTTCGTCAGTTAAGGACTGTGGCATTATCAGCAAAGCACCCAAGCACGCCTCTGTGGATATCTGTCCTATTGATGTTCAATGAAGCATGCAGGGTCCTCCTAGAACACTAACTAATTTCTGTCTCAGGGGTCACATTTGAGCAGCCAGAGTCTTAAGCCATAGAGAGAAAGATGGAGCAGTCCTCAGATCAGGCCAGAAGCTGGGCCACCTCAGGGGAGTGGGAGCCCCTACAGGCGAGGTTACCTCGCACACGCCACATCGCCGGCGCTTAAAGGCGTTCTCCTTGTCTTCTCTGTCATCCTTTTCAATTTGCTCTGCGAAGAAAGTGTCGAAGATCTGGTAGACCAACTTGGTGGTGGTGGCTTTCGTGGGTCCCCTGTCCTTCTCCCTGGTAGAATGCCTGATGGCCTGCCGCCTCGCCTGGGCTCGCCTACGGGAGAGGGTCCAGCATCTCAGAGGACTGGCACAGAGGATGTGCACCATGCTCTAACCTCCTCAGTCTCCAGTCTTCACTCTCGTCTCCACCACATCCTTACCTCTGTCCCAGCGTGACCCCGGCCAGCTTGATCAGGTCCCGCATGCAGGGCGTCAGGAAGATGGGCTGCTCGTCACTGTCCCCGGCCTCGTCATAACTCTCCACCTGCTCCACCACAAACTGCGCGTGTCGCAGGAGGGAGTCCTCCGTGAAGCGGTTCAAGTTGAGGCCAGAAGGAGGAACTGTGGTCTTGAAAGAGAACAGGTTTCTCTCATGCTTAAGCCAAACTGGCCTAAATTCAACTGAAGAACAATGTCTGCTGGTTCTGAAGGCAAGTTTCCGGTGGGAATCCCAGATGCTGAGGCCCCTCGATCTCTTACCTCGATCTTGTTGATCAGGTCCTCGTAGGTCGAGTCGGAATTGCTCTGCAGGAACTCCACCACAATCTTGCTGATGTAGATCTTCTCCTGCATCAGCCCAAATATGGGCGCATACTCCGGGCTGGGATCCATCAGAATGTATTCGGCAAACGCTGGGGTGAACAGAGCAGGTGTGAAAAAGGGGTTGGAATCTGATGGCACCTACGGTGGCCACAGGGCAGGGAGGAGTCTAGCAAACTCACCCAACAGTCTAAAAGTCATCCTGTACCCAAATGTCAGAAACACAGGGCACAACACATCATAGCTGGCTTGTTCTGAAGAAGCCTGTCTGAGTCAGCCAGAGAGCGAAGACTAGCTGAGTAGGCCTTCATTGAGCTCATCTCTGGTTTTTGGAATTCAGTCTGGGTTTGGGTTGCAAGAATAAGACCTGCTTTTTTTTTTTTTTGTGGAGGAGGATGGAGTCTTGCTCCATCGCCCAGGCTGGAGTGCAGTGGCATGATCTCGGCTCACTGCAACCTCTGCCTCCTGGGTTCACGTGATTCTCCTGCCATAGCCTCCCACGTAGCTGGGATTACAGGTGTGCACCATCACACGTGGCTATTGTTTGCGTTTTTGGTAGATGGGGTTTCACCATGTTGGCCAGGCTCAGCGAATTCCTGGCCTCAAGTGATCCCCCGACCTCGGCCTCCCAAAGTGCTGGGATTACAGGTGTGAGCCACCACATCCGGCCAAGACCTGCTCTTACAACTGGAGAGTCAGTTCCAGAGCCGGTCATAACTAACACAACAGGCTACCCCAACTGAACCTGCTAAGCTTCCCACAGTCACATGGCCTTCTGCAAGCCTGCTGAGAATTCCCACCAGAGCCCCACCAGCCCCCAGGAAGGAGAACATGAAGGCCCCCTTTCAGACCCCCGGCCAGCCTTTGATGGGCCACACACTTACAGGTGCTGAAGCCGATGAGGGCCTTTTCACCTCCGTCAAAGCCAGTGATCCACCATTCATTTATGGGGCCAAGATTTTTGCCATTAACACCACCTAGAGCAGAAAAAGGAAATGGACTAAGGGCTCTGACTCATATCTCAAACCCAGGAGGGCTAAGAGGTGCTCCAAGCGCCCAGCTCAGCAGACATCCCATCAGCCAGGTCGGGTGCTCCTCAGTCACCACAGTGACTTGGCCTACAGCTGTTCCCAACACAAAATCTCATGCCCTAACTTTAAGAGGCAGCAGCTCCAGTTGAATATTGCTTTATAAGTATATTTCTATTTATACGTATATACAAGTATGTGTGCGTATGTATATATATAAATATATGTGTATACATGTGTATATGTATATGTGTATATATACATATATATACACACACATATTTATAATTTTTTAAATAGAAGCAGGCTCTTGCTATGTTGCCCAGGCTGGCCTCAAACTCCTGAGCTCAGGTGATCCTCTGGCCTCAGACCCCCAAAGTGCTAGGATTATAGATGTGAACCACCCTGCCTGGCTGTTTTTAAAGTGTGCCCCAAACAATCCTGGACTCCTCCTCACCTTCAAGAGATGGGTCATCATCATAGATTGGTTTTGCTGAACCAGAAAAGAAGAGTTCGATATTCTTCTCGATGAGGCCGGTGTCGATGGGACACAGGTGGCCATGTTTACAGTACACGCTGGACAGGAAACAAAGCATACGCTTACCAGCTAAGCCATGAAGGTGGGTCTTGGTGCAGACTTCAGATCAGGCACGAAGCAATGAGACAATGTACAAGTCCAACACTCTTTTTTTGTTTTTGAAACAGTCTTGCTCTGTCCCCTAGGCTGGAGTGCAATGGCGTGATCTCGGCTCACTGCAACCTATCCGCCTCCCGGGTTCAAGTAATTCTCCTGCCTCAGTCTCCCGAGTAGCTGGGATTACAGGCCTGCACCACCATGCCGAGCTAATTTTTGTATTTTTAGTAGGGACGGTGTTTCACTACATTGGCCAGGCTAGTCTTGAACTCCCGACCTCCAGTGATCTACCTGCCTCGGCCTCCCAAAATGCTGGGATTACAGACTGAGCCACCACGCCCAGCCCCAACATTCATTTTTTTGGTTGCGGGAACACTAAATTAAGACAGTGTTCTAACACCCGGAGTGTCTACCTTATTCTCCCACCTAAGCATCAAGAGTATGTGTGTCTGCAAGAGCAACACCAAAAGATCAGTCAGACTTACAGTGTGGGAAATACCGGTTTCTAAAACAGTTTCCACTATGCAGTGTAGCCACCATATCTATTCAGCTGTAGAACATTTCCGTCACTCAAATGTTAATAAAGCCTCATTCCCATCAAGTAGCAGTCACTCTCCAGTCTCCTCCCAACCGGCCCTTAGCCCCCGCAACCACCTGCTTTCTATATCTATGAATTCACCTATTCAAATACCTCATATGGTTAATTTTATATTACACGAGTCAGACCTCAATTTAAAAAAGTAATAAAGCAGGTTATAGAACAGTGTGAAAAGGGATGTGGGAGAGAAGGACTTCTGCCTCCTTTTGGGCATAAATCTCAAACACAGGGAGGGCACCCGTGACCCCACTGTCCAGATGCCCCTTGACATTTGGGAGCAGGTTCCTTATTGAAGACAGAGAGGCAAGATGTCAAACTTAAGGAAAAAGACATGAACTGGGGGTTCTGCTTATGAACCTGCTCATCTAGGCACAAGGATCACCCTTCCCCGGCCAGAGGTGCTGGGCTATCCTCAGAGCCCCCATATGGAGCCTGCACAGGTCTCTGGAGAGCACCCCTCCACCACACTCACCAGGCTTAGTGCCTTGAAAACCAGAAATGCTCAAACAAAAAACTGAACACCTCCTGCGGAGCTCCCCTACCGCGTGCCAGGCATGGCAGACAGAATAGGTGGCAGCCCTGCCCTCAGGATGTAAGGCCCAGAAGAAGAGACAGATAGATGAAGACAGCATGGATCAAGGGAGATCAAGGGAGGGCCTACAGAAGAGGGGGTCCCGCTCCCCGCTGCACAGGTGAGCTGGAGGCTCTCTCCATGGGGAGACATGGGAGAGAAGTTCTAAGTCCTAGGCAGTGGCAGGACCCACTGATTCGCAGGCCAGACCCCACCCATGAGTGGCTTCTATCCGCCACTTTCAGGCCAAGTACAGCAGCATGGAGAGTCCCTAAATAACCCAGGCAGCCCAGCTCCAGTGGACAGAAGGCATGCGACTCCTGTAAAGTGTCCTCCAGGCCACCATCCCACGCTCCAGGAACAAATCTATGATAGATCTCAATTCAGGGAGGAAGCTGAGACATCAGGACTCTGGCAGCCCCAGCCCCAGGCTCCCCTGAGCCTTTGTCCTGATGAAGGCCAGAGTGAGGCCCTGGGGCATGGTAGCCAGCTCTGCCCACCACAGCACACCTCACTCACACCAGCAGGCAGAGGTGTGTGGCCCTGCTTTGGGCAAGGCCTGGGGGGCTAGCAGTTGCTGGTGGGTGCAACAGCATCTTGGTCTGGATCGGGATCCCATAGAAGGAGAGGGAGGGGAACAACCATCAGCCAAGCACAGGGAGCATGTGGGTGCCCTCCCAGTGGGCGCAGGAACCGTGCCTGTGGGTGTTTCCAACAGGGGTCCCCAAGGCACTTCCCCCTCCTCTTCACAGAGAGGGAAAACACCACCCAGGCCTAAAAGGAGGCAGGGCTGTTCCTGGAGCTGAGGCATTTCCCACGAAGAACAAGGTGAAGCCCTGTAGGGTGATTGCACCCGCAGGGAGAGGGAGCAAAATGGGGCTGGGGATGCCTGAGAGCATGGGCCCTCTGCCCACTCAAGAGCTGACGTAAGCCTCGGTGAAGGTAGAGGCCGGACGCCAGGCACGTTCCCTCAGAGGACACGAGAGTCAATGCTGAGGTCTGCAAGGCCCTGTGTGGCCCAGCCCCAACCCACCACCACATCAGGCTCGCCATTCACCTTCCACAGCTGGCACAGGCCCCTCCGAGCCCTGGTAATCACGCCCCCTTCTACCTAGGGTGCCCCACCCTGGCCATCCCCTTGGCCTCTTCTCTCGCAAGGTCTTTACTGAAATCATTGCCTCTCGCATCTTCACAGACCTTCCTCCTCACACTCTTTCTCTCTACATGCAACCAGGCTTTTTAAAAATCTGTCATGGCTGTGACTACCCGACAGGTATCACCCATTTTTGGCTCCGTGAAGGCAGGATCTGAGCAGCTACATCGACACCCAGATCACTGGTACCTAGCAGAGCAGGCCTTCATCTAAGCGTGTGACTCTCAGGATGTAGGCAGAATGGAGGAGCAATATGTGCAGTGTAAAAACCCAAAACCCAAACCAAAAATCAGCAAAGCTCTACTGTCCCTTCACCGGTTTTCCATGGTGGCTCTTTGAGATGGAATCTTGCTCTGTCGCCCAGGCTGGAGTGCAGTGGCACCATCTCAGCTCACTGCAACCTCTGCCTCCAGAGTTCAAGAAATTCTCCTGCCTAAGCCTCTCGAGTAGTTGGGATTACAGTCGCGTACCACCACACCCGGCTACTTTTTGTATTTTCAGTAGGTTTCGCCATGTTGGCCAGGCTGGTCTCAAACTCCTGACCTGAAGTGATCTGCTCACCTCGGCCTCCCAAAATGCTAGGATTACAGGCATGAGCCACCGCGCCCAGCCCTCCAGGTGGCTCTTATCCACGAAGTGTTAGCTTAAGACATGTTGCAGGTCAGGCCCTAAAAACCATAATCTTGAGCCTGTAGACGCCTCTGGGGAAGCGCCTCCTTCCACGAAACACACACACACACACAAAAGTACACTTACCTGAAGCAAGTCAGTTTGTGCTGGGGAAGCGCCTCATAGCTCTCAAAGCCAGACTCGTTGGCATCAAAGATGGACAGCTTCTCATTTGTCAGCATCTGTGGCTCATCCACCTGAAGGACACAGGGCCGGTGAGCAGAGGGACGAGGGACGAGCAGAGGAAGGCTGGGAAGAGAGCTGCACGTACCGCGTCTGGTGGGTGCTGCCCATATTTGAGGTCGGGGTCGTCCAGGTACTGCCCGCACTGAATGCACTTGGGAGGGTGGGTCTGTGGGAGCAAGAACACAGATGATGGCGCTCAGAGAGCCGCTCCCAGCCGCCTCATGAGCACCGCCACCAGCTTCATTCCCAGCAGACATTTACCTTGGAGTTCACGACTGTTTTGGCGCGAGCCATTTTTTTCTCCGTTCTGGGGGGAAAAGCACAGCATCGTTTAATTGTTTCAGAAAATATCAAAATTGCCCCTGTGAGGTTTCTGCCTGAGGCGCCTGTGGCACATGGAGGCACCGGTTGCGGCAGTGAGGCCCAGGCGCGAGGTCACAGTGGCTCTTCACCGCAGGGGCGTCCTGCCTGACGCATCTTGGTCCTATGTTCACCAACCCAATCCAAAATGAGCCTAAGGTTGCTCCCCAAGGTTGCTCTGGCAATTACTAAAACCTTTCCCTTTTGTTCTAGAACCATCATTTTAACATTAGCATCTGCTTTGGATAATGCCAAGAATAAATTCTTACAGTTCTTTGGGGGTCGTTTTCCGTCTCTTCTCCTCCTACACAGGGAAAACAAAAGAGGATTAAAGGGTAAGAGTGTTTCACACCCAGATAGTGCTTCGGTGTTAAGAACTTTGTATAAGTGATTATCATAAAACAGAAGGGGGAGGGAGGGAATGAGAGGGCCAGCAGGTGAGTTCTGATTCACTCTACCATCTAAAGTCATATAATCAAAAATCTAGGCCGGGTGCGGTGGCTCAAGCCTGTAATCCCAGCACTTTGGGAGGCTGAGACGGGCGGATCACAAGGTCAGGAGATCGAGACCATCCAGGCTAACACGGTGAAACCCCATTTCTACTAAAAAATACAAAAAACTAGCCAGGCGAGGTGGCGGGCGTCTGTAGTCCCAGCTACTCGGGAGGCTGAGGCAGGAGAATGGCATAAACCTGGGAGGCAGAGCTTGCAGTGAGCTGAGATCCGGCCACTGCACTCCAGCCTGAGCGACAGAGCGAGACTCCGTCTCAAAAAAAAAAAAAAAAAAAATCTTATAGCCAGGCCCGGTACAGTGGCTAATGCCTGTAATCCCAGCACTTTGGGAGGCCAAGGCACACAGATCACTGGAGGTCAGGAGTTCCAGACTAGCCTGGCCAAAGCGGCGAAATCATTTCTCTACTAAAAATACTAAGATTGACCGGGCGCGGTGGCTCAAGCCTGTAATCCCAGCACTTTGGGAGGCCGAGACGGGCGGATCACGAGGTCAGGAGATCAAGACCATCCTGGCTAACACGGTGAAACCCCGTCTCTACTAAAAAATACAAAAAACTAGCCGGGCGAGGTGGCGGGCGCCTGTAGTCCCAGCTACTCGGGAGGCTGAGGCAGGAGAATGGCGTAAACCCGGGAGGCGGAGCTTGTAGTGAGCCAAGATCCGGCCACTGCACTCCAGCCTGAGTGACAGAGACTCCGTCTCAAAAAAAAAAAAAAAGAAAAAAAAAATACTAAGATTAAGCCAGGCGGGCACTTGTAATTCCAGATACTCAGGAGGCTGAGGCAGAAGAATTGCTTGAACCCGGGACATAGAGGTTGCAGTGAGCAGAGATCACGCCAGTGCACTCCAGCCTGGGCGACAGTGAGAGTTCATCTCAAAATAAATGAATAAATAAATCTCATAACCAAAAACTTCCTGAAAAGATTCAGAGGGGAAGCCAATTTTTTAAAACCTGAGCTTTCCTGTATAAGTGACACCTCAAGGTAAACAAATAACTGGCCAGGCACAGGACCAGGCACGGTGGCTCACGCCTGTAATCCCAGCACTTTGGGAGGCCAAGGCAGATGGATCACGAGGTCAAGAGATTGAGACCATCCTGGCCAAGATGGTGAAACCCCGTCTCTACTAAAATTACAAAAATTAGCTGGGTGTGGTGGCGAGTGCCTGTAGTCCCAGCTACTCGGGCGGCTGAGGCAAGAGAATTGCTTGAACCAGGGTGACGGAGGTTGCAGTGAGCCGAGATCGCACCACTGCACTCCAGTCTGGTGACAGAGCGAGACTCTGTCTCAATAAATAAATAAATAAATAACTGGCCAGGCACAGTGGCCCATGCCTGTAATCCTAGCACTTTAAGTAGCCCAGGTGGGAGGACTGCTTGAGCCCAGGAGCTCAAGACCAGCCTGGGCAACACAGTAAAACCCTGTCTCCACAAAAAGAGAAAGTTAGCTGGGTGTAGTGGCATCGCCTATAGTCCCAGCTACCTTGAAGGCCCAGGTGGGAGGATTGCTTCAGCCCAGGAGTCCGAGGCTATGGTAGCTATAACTGTACCACTGCACTCTAGCCTCGACAACAGAATGAGACCCTGTCTCAAAAATAAATACTAAAATGTAAAGGTAAGCAAACAATTGATGAGGGGGTATACAGACTGAGTCATGTCCCCTACAAAATTCATACATTAAGACTAACCTGCTATGTGACTGTATTTGGATATAGAATCTTTAAGGAGACAATTATGGTTAAAAGAGGTAATAAAGGTGGGGCCTCACCCAATAAGACCAATGTCCTTGTATTTTTTGTTGTTGTTTTTGAGAAGGAGTCTTGCTGTGTCCCCAGCCTGGAGTGCAATGGCATGATCTTGGCTCACTGCAACCTCTGCCTCCTGGGTTCAAGCGATTCTCCTGCCTCAGCTTTCCAAGTAGCTGAGAGATTACAGGCCCCTACCACCACAACTGACTAACTTTTGTATTTTTAGTAGAGATGGGGTTTCACCATGTTGTCCAGGCTGGTTTCAAACTCCTGACTTCAGGTGATGCGCCTGCCTTGGCCTCCCAAAGTGCTGGGAAGACAGGCGTGAGCCACTGTACCCAGCCCTTTTTTTTTTTTTTTGAGACAGTCTTGCTCTGTTGTCCAGGCAGGAGTACAGTGGCACAATCTCAGCTCACAGCAACCTCCACCTCCTGGGTGCAAGCAATTCTCGTGCCTTCCAAGCAGCTGGGACTACAGGCATATGCCACTGCACCCAGCTAATTTTGCTGTGTCCCTAGCCTACAGTGCAATGGTGAGATCTCGCTTACTGCAACCTCCACCTCCCGTGCTCAAGTGATTCTCCTGTCTCAGCCTCCCGAGTAGCTGGGACTATGGGTGCGCACCACAGCCTGCTAATTTTTCTATTTTTAGTAGAGACAGGGTTTCACCATATTGGTCAGGCTGGTCTTGAACTCCTGATTCACCTGCCTCAGCCTCTTAAAGTGCTGGGATTACAGGCGTGAGCCACCACGCCCAGTCTTCTTTTTTCCCAAGACCAGTCTGGGCAACATGGCGAAATCCCGTCTTGAAAAAAAAAAAAAAAGAAAGAAAAGTGAGACCTTTACCTTTTCATCCTCGTCTTTTTCATCAGAAATCTGTGGATTTGCTTTTTCAGGTTCTTTTTCTTCAGGCCTCCGTTTGGCAGCTCTGCAGGGTGAACAGATACATAGCAAGTAGCAGCTTAGGAATACCACATCGCCAACTCGCACGGAAAATGACAAACTAATGCCTCCCCAGGGGAAAGCAAGATACCCGTGGGAGCTTTACAGTTACACTGCCAGCTTGTCATCCTGAGACGAGGCCTTCAGAGGCCCCAGGGACCCCACACATGTCTACATCACCACAGGTTTCTAGAACAGGCTTGCTTTCTTTATTTTTTTGAGACAGTTTTACTCTTGTTGTCCAGGCTGGAGAGTAGTGGCGCGATCTTGGCTCACCGCAACCTCCACCTCCTGGCTTCTAACAATTCTGCCTCAGCCTCCTGAGTAGCTGGGATTATAGGCACCTGCCAGTACAGCCAGCTAATTTTTGTATTTTTGGTAGAGATGGGTTTCCACCATATTGGCCAGGCTGGCCTCAAACTCCTGACCTCACGTGATTCACCCACCTCAGCCTCCCAAAGTGCCGGGATTACTGGTGCAAGCCACCGCACCTGGCCTAGAACAGGTTTTCTCCTGGTTCAGAAAACACAAAAGCACAAGCATTTTAAACACTTACAGATCTTTGGGTTGACTTCTGTGCTTCTTCTCATCCTGAGAGAAAAACAGGGGGGAGGTAGAGAGAGAAAGAGGGGAAAAAATTAGTTTCTGAGCCAGAGTGAGATAAAATGCAAACACCAAAGTTACAGGTTAGGGATCCTCACTGTGGAGCTGGAAGACAGGCAGGCCTGGGCAGATCTACCTGGTAGACACAAGGCTTCACTTTCCCTCCCTTAATTCCCCACCTGAAACTAACAAGAGGGCACTAAACAACCTCCTACACCAGGGCTTCGCAAACTGTTTTTGTCAGAGCCAGAGGATCAGTATTTTCAGCTTTGCTGACCACGTGGTCTGTGTCAGGATGATCATCTCTGCCATGGTAGCACAAAAGCACCCACAGGCAAAATGTAAATGAAAAAGTATGGCTCTGCTCCAATAAAACTTTATTTACAGGCTGTGTGCAGTGGCATGTGCCTGTAAGTCCAGCACTTTGGGAGGCTAAGGCAGGAGGTTGCTTGAGGCCAGGAATTCGAGGCCAGCCTGGGTAACACAGTGAGACCCTGTCTCTACAAAAATCTCTCTCTCTCTCTCTCTCGAGAAACGAGAGAGAGAGAGAGAGAGAGAGAGAGAGAGAGAGAGAGAGAGATGGAGTTTCACTCTTGTTGCCCAGGCTCACTCATCTATCTACCTACCTACCTACCTACCTACCTACCTACCTATCTGAGAGACAGTTGCACTCTTGTTGCCTATCTATCTATCTATCTATCTATCTATCTATCTATCTACCTAAGAGAGGCAGAGTTTCACTCCTGTTGCCTATCTATCTATCTATCTATCTATCTATCTATCTATCTATCTGAGAGAGAGACAGAGTTTCATTCTTGTTGCCCAGGCTAGAGTGCAATGGTGTGATCTTGGCTCACTGCAACCTCTGCCTCTCGGGTTCAAACGATTCTCCTGCCTCAGTCTCCCTAGTAGCTGGGATTATAGGCATGCACCACCATACCCAGCTAATTTTGTATTTTTAGTAGAGGCGGGGTTTCACCATATAGTCAGACTGATTTCGAACTCCTGACCTCAGGTGATCCGCCCACCTCAGCCTCCCAAAATGCTGGGATTATAGGTGTGAGCCACCACGGCTGGCCTACAAAAAATAAATTTAAAAAGTAGTGCATGCCTATAGTGCCAGCTACTTGGGAGGCTGAGGTGGGAGGATCACTTGAGCCCAGGAGACTACAGTGAGCTATGATAGCACCACTGCACTCCTGCACTCTAGCCTGGGAAACAGAACAAGGTCCTGTCTCAAAAAAACAGGCCAGGTGTGGTGCCTCACACATGTAATCCCAGCACCTTTGGAGGCTGAGGCACGTGGATTGTTTGAGGTCAGGAGTTAGAGACCAGCCTGGCCAACATGGTAAATCCCCATCTCTACTAAAAATATAAAAATTAGCCAGGCATGGTAGCACATGCCTGTAATCCCAGTCACTCAAGAGGTTGAGACAGGAGAATCACTTAAACCTAGGAGGTGGAAGTTGCAGTGAGTCAACCAGTGCATGACAGCGGGAGACTGTCTTTAAAAAAAAAAAAAAAGAACGAACCAAACAGACTGAACACAATGGTTCGTGCCTGTAATCCTACCACTCTGCCACTTTGGGAGACTGAGGTAGGTAGAGAGCTTGAGTCCAGGAGTTTGACTGAGACCAGCCTAGGCAACATGGCAAAACCTTATCTCTACAAACACTTTATTATTATTTTTTTTTTTGAGACGGAGTCTTGCTCTGTCCCCCAGGCTGGAGTGCAGTGGCGCGATCTCGGCTCACTGCAAGCTCCGCCTCCCGGGTTTACGCCATTCTCCTGCCTCAGCCTCCTGAGTAGCTGGGACTACAGGCGCCCGCCACCTCGCCCGGCTAGTTTTTTGTATTTTTAGTAGAGACGGGGTTTCACCGTGTTAGCCAGGATGGTCTCGATCTCCTGACCTTGTGATCCGCCCGCCTCGGCCTCCCAAAGTGCTGGGATTACAGGCTTGAGCCACCGCGCCCGGCTCTACAAACACTTTAAAAAAAAATTAGCTGGACATGGTGGTGCCTGCCTATAGTCCCAGCTACTTGGGAGGCTGAGGTGGAAAGATCACCTGAGCCTGGGAGGTCGAGGCTGCAGTGAACTGTGATGGCACCATTGCACTCCAGCCTAGGTGACAGAGCAAGACCCTGTCTCTCGGGATAGGGGACAGTGGTGCTTAGAGCTTTGGGAGGCAGAGACGGCACCTCCTGTGCAAGGGGCCCCCTGGGGTGAAGCAGCCCACAATCCTTGTTCTCTGGGCACTGCTTTTATTATTATTACTATATATATTTTTTTGAGAGTCTCACACTCTGTTGCCCAGGCTGGACTCCAGCGGCATAATCTTGGCTCACTGCAACCTCTGCCATCTGGGTTCAAGTGATTCTCATACCTCAGCCTCCCAAGTAGCTGGGATTATAGGCATGTACCATAAAGCCGACCTAATTTTTGTATTTTTAGGTGACATGGGGTTTCACCCTGTTGGCCAGGCTGGTCTTAAACTCCTGACCTCAAGTGATCCACCCACCTCAGCCTCCCAAAGTGCTGGAATTACAGTAGTGAGCCACCGTGCGCAGCCCTCACATCCTTTTCTACCATGAGGCAAAAGTGTTGGCGGTGTGAGCTCAGGCCCCTGCCAGTTTCCAATAGAGGGCAGGGAGTAATGTGACTACTCCAGGGATCCCAGGCATGTGCTGACAGTAAGGTGCCCAACATTTGGACAGAAGAGGTGAGGGACAGGAGGCAATACCAAAGGCTCTCCCGCTACAGGGTGAGGACGGAAGCCTATCGGCGACCAGGTCAGAAGTGAGGGTGCTCGTCACCCAGCAAGCCCGTGACTTTGGGCTCCACTCTCTAGATCGCAACAGGCAGAAACCCAGAGACTCTCTTGGGGTCTTCGGCGTCTCTTAGATAGGGACTCGCTGTCCCACACCGATGACCTAGCTCCCTTCCCTGGAGTTCATGCAGGAGGGCCTGCAGGCAACCTGGCCATCCTGTACTTTGACAGAGGCCCAGCAGTGCTCCACATGATGGTTTAGGGTTTAAACATATGCACTTGGCTGAATTAGACTGCGGAGGCTGGCAGGGGGAGAGCTAGACTCAGAAGAACGTAGGAGGCTGGGAAAGAAATCGAGGTGTGGCTGACATGTGTGTCGGAGCTGACTGTGTATCAAGGCTTCTCAGCAGTGAGGCCTCAGGAGAGGATGCTTCACGCACATCTCAGCTCAGGTGCACACAGACCCTCTCTAGTGTGAAAGACAGAGGACAACTGAGTGTTCACTAGGCATTGGGCACAGGCATCCAGCCACAAATCCCGGCCCCCAAGAGGAGGAAAAGGTGACCTTCCCAGAGTCTGGATGACCCCGTGGAGCCTGGGTGGATAGGACTGGACTTGAACCCAGATCCCCACCCTGCACTCTCCCGCCCAAGCAAACAGGAGTAGAAGAACAAGGGGGAGGTCAGAAACAAAGATCCCGCCTTTACTTTCTCATCTCCGTCTTCGTCCTCGTCAGCGTGCACACCTGCCCTGGCTTCTCTGTCCGGCTCCTCCTTCAGTTTCTGTTTGGGTGTTCTATCACAGAAGACAACACACACATAGGCTGGTCAGCTCGGCAGGGGGCGCCCTGCACCAGGGCCAACAGCTCCTAAGGGTTGACACAAGCTCCCCAGGTTCAGAGGACAGGCTGCCTCTCCAGTTTTCACTGCAGGAAGCCCAGAGGGCATTTACTACTTCAGGACTCAAGGTCTTCAGGAACACCATCAATACCCCATCTGAACGTTGGTCAGAGATGCCAGTGGTTTAATACAAAAAGTAGACAAAGGGACGCCATGATTTCTGTGGCCTGATGGGAATCCAGACTGCAGTAGAGGAAGACCCGTGTCTGGCCTGCCCGGGCTGAGGAGAGCTGCGCTGATGTGCGATCTGCGTCAGTCAGTGACCGTGGACGGCTGACTGCACACAGGGGTCTGAGTCTTCACCTACCTCTCTGCCAGGGCCCTGACGCTGAGGTGGGGTATTCTGCCCATCTCTGGATTCAGGCTCACTCTCAACATTTGCTTCAGCTAATTGTTTTTTCTTTTTCTTTTTTTCTTGAGGCAGAGTCTCGCTCTGTCACCCAGGCTGGAGTGCAGTGATGTGATCTCGGTTCACTGCAACCTCCGCCTCCCAGGTTCAAGTGATTTTCCTGCCTCAGTCTCCCAAGTAGCTGGGACCACAGGCATGCTCCACCACGCCCAGCTAATTTTTTGTATTTTTAATTAGAGACGGGGTTTCACCACGTTGGCCAGGTTGATCTTGAACTCCTGACCTCAAGTGATCCAACCACCTCAGCCTCTCAAAGTGCTGAGATTATAGGCGCGAGCTACTGCACCTGGCCCAACTTTTTTCAAGAAAGGTTTGAAAAAGTGCTACTTTTCATTTCTACCCTTGTGATCTGGCACAGCCACAAGTGTGTACCCAGGTTGGCCAAATTGTGGAGGCAGAGCTGGGTCAGCCCAGCTGTCCCCACTAAGCCAGCTCAAGATCAGCTGACAGCCACCAAGCTGTAGACAAGTGAGCTTGAAAAATGCTCGCTGTTCTAGGCCTCTGGCCTTGGAGTCATTTGTCACACAGCATTTTCACAGCAAAAGGTAGTGACACAGCTGCTCACTCGACGGCCTTTTACTACTACACAACACACAGCTGTGTGACCAACCCTGAGGAGGGCCCTGGGGTTGGGAAGAGAAATTGAAGCTAACTTCACCCTGTAATCCCAGCACTTTGGGAGGCTGAGGCAGGTGGGTCACCTGAGGTCAGGAGTTCAAGACCAGCCTGACCAATATGGTGAAACCCTGTCTCCACTAAAAATACAAAAATTCGCTGGGCATGGTGATGCACGCCTGAAGTCTCAGCTACTCAGGAGGCTGAGACAGGAGAATCGCTTGAGCCTGGGAGTTGGGGGTGGCAGTGAGCCGGGATTGCACCACTGCACTCCAGCCTGGGTGACAAAGGGAGACTCCGTCTCTAAATTAAATTAAATTAAAATTTATAAAAGTTAACTTCAGGGCCGGGCGCAGTGGCTCACGCCTGTAATCCCAGCACTTTGGGAGGCCGAGACAGGCGGAGCACGAGGTCAGGAGATCGAGACCATCCTGGCTAACACGGTGAAACCCCGTCTCTACTAAAAAATACAAAAACTAGCCGGGCAAGGTGGCGGGCGCCTGTAGTCCCAGCTACTCGGGAGGCTGAGGCAGGAGAATGGCGTAAACCCGGGAGGCGGAGCTTGCAGTGAGCTGAGATCCGGCCACTGCACTCCAGCCTGGGCAACAGAGCAAGACTCTGTCTCAAAAAAAAAAAAAAAGTTAACTTCAGCCTTCACTTCAGGGTGTCCTCACCTTTCACAAGCAGAACTCGCCCACTTAGGAGACATACGATTAGTGCCCAGGGTTCCACACCAACCCGTTATTTTACCAGGATACTTATGTTAGCAATTCAGTTTCACAACATAAAGCACAAACAACTTACGGTTCTTTGGTTTGACTTCGGAGTCTCTTTTCTTCCTAAAGTTGCGGGGAAAAAAGACAAGTTAGTTTTTTTTATTTGGTTTGGATCTTTCTGATCCTAGAGTCCAGTGGTGGGAGTGAAGACTGTCTACTGGCGGGCATGGTGGCTCACGCCTGTAATCTCAGAACTTTGGAAGGCTGAAGTTGGAGGATCACTTGCGCCAGGTGTTCAAGACAGCAATTTTCCTTTCTTCTTCAGTGGGGTAAGTAGACAGGAAATGAAACTCTTAGAAAGGAGATACTACAACACTGCAGTTTAAGTATTTTTACTTCAAAATTCCTCTACCACTTGTCATCAGTAAGTGTTGATAGCCTCACAGAAAGTAACTTTATTGTAAATCTCCACTTCCGATATAAAGGAATGAAATACAATGGTGCAATCTGGAAAGGAGCTCCAACTGAGACACAACACCACATCCTCTGAGACTGCATTTATTCATTTATTTATTTATGAGACGGAGTCTCACTCTGTCACCCAGGCTGGAGTGCAGTGGTGTCATCTTTTTACAGAGATTTTTTAGTAGAGACAGGGTTTCATCACGTTGGCCAGACTGGTCTTGAATTCAAGTGATCCGTCCGCCTTGGTCTCCCAAAGTGCTGGTATTACAGGTGTGAGCCACCATGCCCAGCCTGAGGTTGCATTTAAAGAACTAGATACTTCTTGACAGAGAATCAGGCAAGTCAAATCCAACCCTCAGAAACTCCACATGTGGTAGTTTGTGAAGAGATCACAACGGTCAGCGATATTAAGAAACGCTTTGCAGCCGGGCGCGGTGGCTCAAGCCTGTAATCCCAGCACTTTGGGAGGCCAAGGCGGGCGGATCATGAGGTCAGGAGATCGAGACCATCCTGGCTAACACAGTGAAACCCCGTCTCTACTAAAAATACAAAAAATTAGCCGGGCGTGGTGGTGGGCGCCTGTAGACTCAGATTTTACAAAGAATATGAGAGACTGGGGAAAGAGCTAGTCTGACTTCACAGAGGAGAATACAACTTTATGTCTGGATGATGCTAAGGAATTTTAGCACCTCCTACGTCTGAAAATTAGATCTTCACCAAGATCCCATCAGCCAGAGAAGGAAGTGGGCGAGGTGACAGACTGAAACTCTGTGACTAGTCGATTAAGTAGCATAGGTTGGCCAGTGTGGTGGCTCATGCCTATAATCCCAGCACTTTGATGGCTGAGGCAGGTGGACCATTTGAGGTCAGGAGTTTGAGACCAGCCTGGCCAACATGGTAAAACCCTGTCTCTACTAAAAACACAAAAATTAGCCAGGTGTGCTGGCAGGCGCCTGTAATCCCAGCTACTTGGGAGGCTGTGACACGAGAATTACTTGAACCCGGGAGGCAGAGGTTGCAATAAGCCAAGATCGCATCTCTGTACTCTAGCCTGGGTGACAGAGCAGGAGACTGTCTCAAAATAAATAAACTAATTAAATTAAATAAATACCACAAATAAGTAGCAAAGGTCCTCACTATGACAACCTCATACCCTACCTTCCATGTAGAGAACCACAAAAAAATAAGTTTGTAAAGTATTTTAGGCCAGGTGTGGTAGCTCATGCCTATAATCCCAGCACTTTGGGAGGCCAAGGCAGGCAGATCACCTGAGGTTGGGAGTTTAAGACCAGCCTGACCAACATGGAGAAACCCTGTCTTTACTAAAAATACAAAATTAGCTAGGTGTGGTAGCAGGCACCTGTAATCCCAGCTACTCAAGAAGCTGAGGCACGAGAATCACTTGAACCCAGGAGGCGGAGATTGCCGTGAGACAAGATCACACCACTGCACTCCAGCCTGGGCAACAGAGCAAGACCGTCTCAAAAAAAAAAAAAGAATTTTAGCACCTCCTATGTCTGAAAATTAGATCTTCACAAAGATTTCATTAGCCAGAGAAGCAAGAGGGCAAGGTGACAAACTGAAGCTCTGTGACTAGTTGATTAAGTAGCATAGGTTGGCTGGTGTGGTGGCTCATGCCTGTAATCCCAGCACTTTGGTGGCGAGGCAGATGGATCATTCGAGGTGAGGAGTCAGAGACCAGCCAGGCCAACACAGTGAAACCCCATCTCCACTAAAATTAGCCGAGTGTGGTGGCGGGCGCCTGTAGCCCCAGGGACTCAGGAGGTTGGGACATGAGAATCACCTGAACCTGGGAGGCAGAGGTTGCAATGAGCCAGGATCGCACCTTTGTACTCCAGCCTGGGTGACTGGCTCCACAGCGGGAGACTGTCTCAATAAATTAATTAATTAAATAAACTGAAATTTTGAAAATCACAAATAAGTAACAAGGGTCCTCACTATCACAACCTCATAACCCACCTTCCATGTACAGAACCATGAAAAAACAAGTTTGAAAAGTGTTTAGCCAAAGTCAAAGGCACTTCAATCACTGGCAAAAGCCATCTCGTTCTTCCACGTTCCCCACCCGCTGTCCCCATGTCCTGGAAGGAAACTGGGACCATATAGGATTAGGGGAGAATTAAACTTAGAGGTGATAGAGCTTTACTTTTTCATCTCTTTCTTCTTCCTTTTCAGAGCGTGTTCCTGGTTTTGCTCTTTCAGGTTCTTCTGCAGGAAGCGGTCTAGCAACTCTGTCAAGCAAAATAACACAGACCCCAAGTGTGAGTGCCAGGAGCCTCCCCAAAGAAGCAGTTTTCATAAAGCTCCTCTTTCCTACCCCCAAAAGCAACCTTCATTATCTCAGGAGACCGGACAGATACACACTCATTTAACCTGTAGTATCTGATACGACTTTTACATCTGGTTCGAATGCCAGCTGCCCTCAATTCATTCTTTCCAAGGAAAGAGGAGAATTGTACTTGAATCTAAACATCAATGATCTGACCCCAAATTCAGATCCTTCATAAGGATATGGCTGCCTTGGAAACTCACAATAAAGTTCTTCTTTTTAAACTTTTTTTTTTTTTTTTTTTCTGTCGCTCAGGCTGGACTGCAGTGATATGATCTCAGATCACTGTAGCCTCCACCTCCTGGGTTCAAGCAATCCTACTGAGTAGCTGGGATTAGAAGCACGTGCCACCACACCCAGCTAAGTTTTATATTTTTAGTAGAGACGGGGTTTCACCATGTTGGTCAGGCTGGTCTTGAACTCTTGACCTCAAGTGATTCACCCATCTCGGCCTCCCAAAGTGCTGGGATTACAGGCATGAATCACCTTGCCCAGCCTTAAACTTTCTGAAAAAGTAGTTTTGTGATCAAGATTACATAACTCGTAGAACAAAAAGAAAGGCATAGTAACTATTCTTACCGTTCTTTGGATGTAACTCTACGTCTCTTCTCATCCTGTGTGGAGGGAAGGGAGGAAGAACAAAAAAGATTAGAATACTGGTTTCAAGGGAAGATCAACACCAAAAGTGTGAGTTGAAATATTAACACATTTGACATGGTTACAACAAGAGTAGGAAAGGAGGGGGCCTGGGTTTTTTGGGAGAAGATCTGAGAAACTCTTACTCTCGTATTAATCCCCACCAATCCCAAAACAAAGGCAGGTCTGAGAAGTAGGCAGGCACACTGCCCATCAATAGAGATCGCCTAGTGATGCTACGCAAGAGAATCAAAGATTCCCCATCTTGCGTCAGGAATCTGTTTAGTTTATGTATTAGAGACCAGTCTGGGCAACATGGGAAACCTCATCTCTACAAAAAATACAAAAATTAGCTGATTAGCATGTGCCTGTAGTCCCAGCTGCTTGGGAGGGTGAGGTGGGAGGATCGCTTGAATCCAGGAGGTTGAGGCTGCAGTGAGCCATAACTGTGCCACTGCACCCCAGCCTGATGACAGAATGAGATCTGTCTCAAAAAAAAAAAAAAAAAAAAAAAAGAAAAGAAAAGTCAACTGTAATCCCAGCACTTTGGGAGGCTGAGGCAGGTGAATCACTTGAGGTCAGGAGTTCAAGACCAGCCTGGACAACACAGTGAAATCCCATCTCTACTAAAAATATAAAAATTAGCTGGGTATAGTGGCACATGCCTGTAGTCCCAGCTACTCAGGAGACTGAGGATGGAGAGTCACTTGAACCCAGGAGGCAGAGGTTGCAATGAGCCGAGATTGTGCCATTGCACTCCATCCTGAGTGAAAGAGTGAGACTCTGTCTAAAAAAAGTTAAGGAAAAAAAAAATTGGCTGGGCACGGTGGCTCACGCCTATAATCCCAGCACTTTTGGAGGCCGAGGCGGGAGCATTGCCTGAGCTCAAGGAGTTCGAGACCAGCCTAGGCAACATGGTGAAACCCTATCTCTACTAAAATACAAAAATTAGCCGGGCGTGGTGGCACACGCCTGTAGTCCCAGCTACTCGGGAGGCTGAGGCAGGAGAATCGCTTAAACCCGGGAGGCTGAGGTTGCAGTGAACCAAGATGGCGCCATTGCACTCTAGCCTAGGCAACAAGAGCAAAGCTCTGTCTCCAAAAAAAAAAAAAAAAGTCCAAACACATCCATACATATATACACACACACACACACACATATATATAACAGGTATGTTTATAAGACTGCCTTCCCACTTGAGCTATGATGTCATTTCTCCCCTGGGCCTCCAGCCTGCCCTGCAGATTTCAAATTTGCCAGCTTTCTTTTTTTTTTTTTTTTTTTGAGATGGAGTCTCGCTGTGTCTCCCAGGCTGGAGTGCAGTGGCGTGATCTCGGCTCACTGCAAGCTCCGCCTCCCGGGTTCACGCCATTCTCCCGCCTCAGCCTCCCAAGTAGCTGAGACTACAGGCACCCGCCACCACGCCCGGCTAGTTTTTTGTATTTTTAGTAGAGACGGGGTTTCACCATGTTAGCCAGGATAGTCTTGATCTCCTGACCTCGTGATCCACCCGCCTCGGCCTCCCAAAGTGCTGGGATTACAGGCTTGAGCCACCGCGCCCGGCCTAAATTTGCCAGCTTTCACAATCTTGTGAGCCAATTTCTCAAAATAAAGTCTCTCCCCATAAATATATATTCCAACGAAAACAAGAAAATAAAACAAATTATATACACATACACGTGCATATGTGTCTATCTGTATACACACATATACATTCTATTGGTCCTGTCTCTCTGGAGAGCCCTAACTAGACAGGGTTTTTATTTACTTGGACAGACCACATATGAAGTCACAATCATCAAATACCAAGTTAAGGTAGAGTCAGGAAATGAAAGCACCGGCCCTACCTGGTCTTTGTCTTCTTCCTTGATGGACTCATCCAATTTGGCTCTTTCAGACTCTTCCTGAGGTTTCCGTTTGGCAGGGCTGTCACACAGTGAGGCTGACCGTTAGTGGAACAAGACCCTAGGCCTCCAGCGGGCCTGGAGTGGACCCTCATTCCCCAGGATGTCGAAAGAGGCTTTAAGTTTAATGTTTCTCTGAATGACAGGTTTAGAATGCTGTCTTGCCACCTTGTAAGCCCTAAGAAATCATGGGTCTAAACACTGATCAACAGCTGCTAGTGTCAGATGTTACGCACCTTTCTGATGGAGGAACACAGCACCATCCATAAAGTCAGCCCCAGACCAAGTACAGTGGCTCACGCCTGTAATCCCAGCACTTTGAGAGGCCAAGGCATGAGGATCACCTGAGTTCAGGAGTTTCAGACCAGCCTGGCCAACATGGTAAAACCCTGTCTCTACCAAAAATACAAACATTAGCCAAGGATTGTGGCAGGCACTTGTAATGCCAGTTACTCAGGAAGCTGAGGCAGGAGAATCGCTTGAACCTGGGAGGTGGAGGTTGCAGTGAGCCAAAATCATGCCACTGCACTCCAGCCTGGGTGACAGAGCAAGACTCCATATCAAAAAAAAATGAAGTCAGCCTCAAAAAATAAAAAGTTGGAATCTGATCAGGCCTGTAATCCTAACTATCAGTTTATAGGGAACAGAAGACAAGGGGACCTGTGGAACACTACAAAGATGCAATCGGCCCAATCTAGGAACTGCTGGACAAATGAATTTCTTCAAGTAAAGGGCAAGAAGATAAGAGGAATTTAAAATCTGTGAGGAATTTTAAGTAAAATAGGAGGGAAGGAATCTATAACTTTAAGGAACAAGTCAACCAAACGCTGTCTGTTTGCCACACGGCTTGTTCACCACAAAGGGAAAAATGTAAATACCAACTACATATCTGATAGTAGGAAATTCTTACATTTTGTAAAGACATCAGAACAGTATTATTTATACTTTGGTTTGTTAAAAAGACTGTTTTGGCTGGGCACGGTGGCTCACGCCTGTAATCTAGCACTTTGGGAGGTCAAGGCGGGCAGATCACCTGAGGTCAGGAGTTTGAGACCAGTCTGGCCAACATGGTGAAACCCCATCTCTACTACAAATACAAAAATTAGCCAGGCATGGTGGCATGCGCCTGTAATCCCAGCTACTCAGGAGGCTGAGGCAGGATAATCACTTGAACCCAGGAGGCGGAGGTTGCAGTGAGCCGAGATTGTGCCACTGTACTCCAGCCTGGGTGACAGAGCCAGACGCTGTCTCAAAAAAAAAGAAGACTGTGGGCCGGGCGCGGTGGCTCAAGCCTGTAATCCCAGCACTTTGGGAGGCCGAGACGGGCGGATCACGAGGTCAGGAGATCGAGACCATCCTGGCTAACAAGGTGAAACCTCGTCTCTACTAAAAAATACAAAACACTAGCCGGGCGAGGTGGCAGGCGCCTGTAGTCCCAGCTACTCGGGAGGCTGAGGCAGGAGAATAGCATAAACCCGGGAGGCGGAGCTTGCAGTGAGCTGAGATCCGGCCACAGCACTCCAGCCTGGGCGACAGAGCGAGACTCTGTCTCAAAAAAAAAAAAAAAAAAAAAAAAGAAAAAAAAAAGAAGACTGCTAAATGTTAGCAATTATTGTAAACTATAAGTAATTAAAAAAAAGTTATCAAAAGAGATCTCACTATCTAGAAATATACTAAAATATTTATGGACAAAGTAATCCAGGTGGGGCGGGGACATACAATACAGGGGTATAGATGAAACAATGGCTGTAACTTGATAACTGTTGGCACTAGATGGGTATTTCAGGGTTCATTATACAAAACTCATAATTGTGTGTACATTTCACCTTTCCTATATGAGTAAAAACAGGTAACGCTTTCAGAAATGCTATTCATAAACGTCTAGTGAACAGAACCGCAAGATGAAAACCTATATAACATGGAAGACAGAATTGCCACGTGACCCCCTACCAATTCCATCCCAAAATGGCCGACCCCTAAAAAAATGCAGCTGCCAATTTATCATATACTGACCCCTTTGTGAAATGAGATGTGATGGTGGTTTGTCTGGTGCTTTTCCTTGTAATCCTGGGGCTAGGTGAAGGTTCAGCTGTTTAAAGAAAAAAATGTATTAAAAAAAAAAGCCACTGTAAATAGAAAGCCCACAGCAATAATGCAGTTCAACATTACTAAGCTATTGCAGGAAGCCAGGTTCTAAGGACTAAGCATCTTTGCATTTTTATTCTAGTCAATAACCAGCTCGCTAATGTCAGCAGTTAGCACCTGCCAGTTTGCTGAGCCATATCATGTCAGTTATTTGAGGAGCCAAATGCTAAAGAAGGCCAGGAAACAGAACCTCTTGTTAAAATACCAAAGGATGAAGTGGGCCAGGCACAGTGGCGCACGTCTATAATCCCAAAACTTTGAGAGGCCGAGGTAGGAAAATAATCCAAGCTCAGGTATTCGAGAACAGCCTGGACAACATGGCAAATCTCTACTAAAAATACAAAAAAATTAGCTGGGCGTGGTGGTACACACCTATAATCCCAGCTATTCAAGAGGCTAAGGCATGAGAATCACTTGAACCCAGGAGATGAAGGTTGCTGTGAGCCAAGATCACACCACTGCATACAGCCTTGGCGACAGAGCAAGACCCTGTCTCTTAAAAATAAAAATGCCGGGCGCGGTGGGTCAAGCCTGTAATCCTAGCACTTTGGGAGGCTGAGACGGGCGGATCACGAGGTCAGGAGATCGAGACCATCCAGGCTAACACGGTGAAACCCCGTCTCTACTAAAAAATACAAAAAACTAGCCGGGCAAGGCGGCGGGTGCCTATAGTCCCAGCTACTCAGGAGGCTGAGGCAGGAGAATGGCGTAAACCCGGGAGGCAGAGCTTGCAGTGAGCTGAGATCCGGCCACTGCATTCCAGCCTGGGCTACAGAGCCAGACTCCGTCTCAAAAAAATAAATAAATAAATAAATAAAAATAAAAAAAGAAGGCCGAGCATGGTGGCTCAAGCCTGTAATCCCACAACTTTGGGAGGCCAAGATGGGCGGATCACAAGGTCAGGAGATCGAGACCATCCTGGCTAACACGGTGAAACCCCCTCTCTACTAAAAAATACAAAAAACTAGCCGGGCGAGGTGGCGGGTGCCTGTAGTCCCAGCTACTCGGGAGGCTGAGGCAGGAGAATGGCATAAACCCAGGAGGTGGAGCTTGCAGTGAGCTGAGATCCAGCCACTGCACTCCAGCCTGGGAGACAGAGCGAGACGCCGTCTCAAAAAAAAAATTTTTTTAAATTAAAAAAAAGAAAAGGAAGAAAAGAAATAGCCCTGGTGCAGTGGCTCATGCCTGTAATCCCAGCACTTTGGGAGACAAGATGGGCAGATCACAAGGTCAAGAGATTGAGACTATCCTGGCCAACATGGTGAAACCCGTCTCCAATAAAAATACAAAAATTAGCTGGGTGTGGTGGCACCTGCCTGTAGTCCCAGCTACTCAGGAGACTGAGGCAGGAAAATCACTTGAACCCAGGAAGTGGAGGTTGTGGTGAGCTGAGATCGCGCCACTGTACTCCAGCCTGGCAACAGAGTGAGACTCCATCTCAAAAAAAATAAAATAAAGAGCTGGGTGCAGTGGCTTACGCCTGTAATCTCAACACTTTGGGAGGCCAAGGCAGGTGGATCACCTGAGGTCAGGAGGTCGAGACCACCTTAGCCAACATGGTGAAACCCCGTCTCTATTAAAAGTACAAAAATTAACTGGGCGTGGTAGTGCGTGCCTCCATCTCAAAAAATAAAATAAAAATAAAAAATAAAATAAGGCCAGGCACAGTGGCTCACACCTGTAATCCCAACACTTTGGGAGGCTGAGGCGGGCAGATCATGAGGTCAGGAGATTGAGACCATCCTGGCTACCATGGTGAAATCCCATCCTACTAAAAATACAAAAAATTAGCCAGCCAGGCGTGGTGGCAGACACCTGTAGTCCCAGCTACTTGGGAGGCTGAGGCAGGAGAATGGCATGAACCTGGGAGGCGGAGCTTGCAGTGAACCGAGATTATGCCACTGGGCAACAGAGCAAGACTCTGTCTCAAAAAAAATAAAATTAAAAATAAAATAAAATAAAAATGAAGTGGCTGAGAACCAGACCTGAGCTCAAGTACTATCCTCTTGTTTGTTTTTTTAAAAATTCCAGAAGAGTTCCTTTGCCTACAAACTAGACAGGAGTCTGAGAATAAATGTTTAGTTTAACCAGGCATATAAGGTCTTAGAAGGAGTTAAGTATTTTTAGCACTTGTCATCTGCAACCTCTCACACATGTAGCCATGTTTTGGAATCTAATGCTGTAACTTGGTCAAAAACAAATTTCTTTTTTTTTTTTGAGACAATGTCTCTCTTGTTGCCCAGGCTGGAATTACAGGTGCCTGCCACCACGCCCAGCTAATTTTTTGTATTTTTAGTAGAGATGGGGTTTCACCAAGTTGGGCAGGCTGGTCTCGAACTCCTGACCTCAGGTGATCCAGCCACCTTGGGCTCCCAAAGTGCAGGGATTACAGGCATGAGCCACCGCACCCCTGGCTAAGACAAAATTTAAAGATGTACACATCTTAGTTAGGAAGTGTCTAGTAATTACTAGTGAGGATGTGTATACAAGAAAGGAACCTGGAGGCCGGGCGCGGTGGCTCAAGCCTGTAATCCCAGCACTTTGGGAGGCCGAGACGGGCAGATCATGAGGTCAGGAGATCGAGACCATCCTGGCTAATACGGTGAAACCCCGTCTCTACTAAAAAATACAAAAAACTAGCCGGGCGAAGTGGCGGGTGCCTGTAGTCCCAGCTACTCGGGAGGCTGAGGCAGGAGAATGGCGTGAACCCGAGAGGAGGAGCTTGCAGTGAGCTGAGATCCGGCCACTGCACTCCAGCCTGGGTGACAGAGCAAGACTCCGTCTCAAAAAAAAAAAAAAAAAAAAAAAGAAAGGAACCTGGAAACACTGACCCAGGGTCCAAGTTTAACTGCCCGCTTATACGCTACCAAAGCCTCCTTCTAGGTTGAAAATGAGCCAAGTGGTGCCAGGCTCAGTGGCCCATGCCTGTAATCCCAGCACTTTGGGAGGCTAAGGCAGGTGGATCACTTGAGGTCAGGAGTCCAGACCAGTCTGGCCAACATGGTGAAATCCTGTCTCTACTAAAAATACAAAAATTAGCTGGGGGTGGTGCTGCCCGCGTGTAATACTAGCTACTTGGGAGGCTGAGGCAGGAGAATCGCTTGAAACTGGGAGGCAGAGGTTGCAGTGAGCCGAGATGGCGCCATTGCACTCTAGCCTGGGCAATAGAGCAAGACTCTGTCATTAAAAAAAAAAAAAAAAAAAAGAGTCAAGCTGGGCCAGGCGTGGTGGCTCATGCCTATAATCCTAGCACTCTGGAGGTTTCTTGAACCTGGGAGGCAGAGGTTACAGTGAGCTGAGGTTACACCACCGTGCTCCAGCCTGGGCAACAGAGTGAGACTCCATCTCAAAAACAATTAAAAGGAATCATCCGCTCTTACGCTTAGTCTCTCCATCGGACTTGCTCCTCCTGGGCGTGCGAGGTTTGGAAAGGGGTTTGGGAGGACTGTTGGCATCTGCCATTCCCACTCTATGGTCTTCACCTCTTGCTTGGTTCCCGTTTTCTAGACATCCATTCACTTCCCGGTTGCAAGCATGAGCACCGTTCTCCAAGGACAAATCTTTATTTAAAAGGGATTTGACTTTAGCCAGGTAGCCCTCCTATAGCAGGAAAGGATAATTTAAGTAGCAGTGAATGTAAACAAGTGTCAGAGAACAAGGAAACACATGTGTTTCCATCATCATCATCATCATCATCATCATCATCATCATCAGGCAATGAGGACAGCTGGGGATCTTGCTGCCTCCGTGGTCACAGACAAGTTACTGGGAGGAGACATTTTTCTAGAGGCTGGGATGCTGAGAACTGACTTACCTCAGATAATTCTTCTTTACGTAATTTGGTTTCCAAGTCACATAACTGATTCTTTATTTCTGTTTGCAGAAATTCATGCAAGAGATTCAATTTCTCCTTCACACATTCCTGAGGGAAGGATATAGGTTTAGCGGTCCCCAGATTCCCAAGCTATTCACTAATGGACTAACACACAAATTACTGAGCTGCCTGGTCACATCACAATGACTGAACGACAGGCAATGCTGTCTCGGCCAAAACACAGTCATGAAATGTGTTCAGGGAATTTCCATTAGGATCATTTCACTCCTGTCTCCAAAGTGGTGAAAAATGGAAAAGCTGGAGGTGAGATGGAGACTTATGGTTTACAAGAACAATACTGTGCTTCTGTAAAGTGTTGGCCAGGCACAGTGGCTCACACTTGTAATCCCAGCACTTTGGGAGGCTGAGGCAAGTGGATTGCTTTGAGCCCCAGAGTTCAAGACCAGCCTGGGGTGACATGACAAAATCCCATCTTTACAAAAAATACTAAAAAATTGGCCGGGCGCAGTGGCTCACACCTGTAATCCCAGCACTTTGGGAGGCTGAGGTGGGTGGATCACGAGGTCAGGAGATCAAGACCATCCTGGCTAACACGGTGAAACCCTGTCTCTACTAAAAAAAAATGCAAAAAGATTAGCCGGGCGTGGTGGCGGGTACCTGTAGTCCCAGCTACTTGGGAGGCTGAGGCAGGAGAATGGCGTGAACCTGGGGGGCAGAGCTCGCAGTGAGCCGAGATTGCGCCACTGAACTCCAGCCTGGGCAACAGAGCCAGACTCCGTCTCAAAAAAAAAAAAAAAAAAAAAAAAGGCCAGGCGCGGTGGCTCAAGCCTGTAATCCCAGCACTTTGGGAGGCCAAGACGGGCGGATCACGAGGTCAGGAGATCGAGACCATCCTGGCTAAATACGGTGAAACCCTGTCTCTACTAAAAAATACAAAAAACTAGCCAGGTGAGGTGGCGGGCGCCTGTAGTCCCAGCTACTTCAGAGGCTGAGTCAGGAGAATGGCGTAAACCTGGGAGGTGGAGCTTGCAGTGAGCTGAGATCGTACCACTGCACTCCAGCCTGGGCGACAGAGTGAGACTCCATCTCAAAAAAAAAAAAAAAAATTAGCTGGGCATGGTGGCTTGAGCCTGTAGTTAGAGCTACTCGGGAGGCTGAGTGGGAGGATCACTTGAGCCTGGGAGGCGAAGGTTGCAGTGAGCCAAAATTGTGTCACTGCACTCCAGCCTGGGCTACAGAATGAGACCCTATCTCAAAACAACAACAACAAAAACACAATAAAACAGTGTTACCAGGACCAGTTACAATCCAGAGTAGATTGTTTAGGAACTGAGATTGGTTAAAAAAAAAAAACCCCGGCCAGGCGCAGTGGCTCATGCCTGTAATTCCAGTACTTTGAGAGGCCAAGGTGAGCAGATCACGAGGTCAGGAGTTCAAGATCAGCCTGGCCAACATGGTGAAACACCATCTGTACCATTAATATAAAAATTAGCTGGGCGTGGTGGCAGGCACCTGTAGTCCCAGCTACTCAGGAGGCCGAGGCAGGAGAACTGCTTGAACCCAGGAGGTCGCAGTGAGCCGAGATCGTGCCATTGCACTCTAGCCTGGGTGACAGAGTGAAACCACTTCAAAAAAAAAAAAAAAAGGCCGGGCGCGGTGGCTCACGCCTGTAATTCCAGCACTTTGAGAGGCTGAGGCGGGCGGATCACAAGGTCAGGAGATCGAGACCATCCTGGCTAACACGGTGAAACCCCGTCTCTACTAAAAATACAAAAAATTAGCCGGGCACGGTGGTGGGCACCTGTGGTCCCAGCTACACGGGAGGCTGAGGCAGGAGAATGGCGTGGGCCCAGGAGGCGGAGCTTGCAGTGAGCCGAGATCGCACCACTGCACTCCAGCCTGGGCCACAGAGCAAGACTCCGTCTCAAAAAAAAAAAAAAAAAAAACCAAACAAACAAAAAAAACCACCCAACTATTAGCAGCAAATTAGTGCTGACATTCACCAAGAGTATCCAAATTATCTTTGAAATCATGGGAAAAAGTGCGAAATCCATTTAAAGAAAACAAACAACCTCTTTTCATGATCCACAAAGTATGTCAGTCACATTTGGTAGCAAGAAAAATTTTAAGGTGAAGATTACCTTTTCTGTTAAGCTGTCTCTTTCCAAATCTTTGAGCCTGGGAGGAAGAAATAGGGGAGAAAATACAAATACTTGTTAAGCAACTTCATTTGCCTGTAAGAATATCACAGTTCTAAACAAGTTTTGGACAGAAGCAAGTTTAACGTATGAGTGTTAGAAAAACCAAAGCTGGCTTTTGTCTCCCCACAAGAGTCTAGAGTGTCCTACTGGAATGCCTAATGCTAAGAAGTCATCTGATCTGAACAAGCTTCCCCTTTTGGGGGCCATTTTTCTGATGACTGTGAGATTACACAGCAGCTCTGTAACAGAATATGTATATGTGTGTGTGTATACATATATATGTGTGTATATATATGTATATACACATATACATATGTGTGTATGGAGTGCAGTGGTGCGATCTCAGCTCACTGCAACCCTTGCCTTCTGGGTTCAAGTGATTCTCACGCAGTCTCCCAAGTAGCTGGGATTACAGGTGCCACCAGCCTGGTTAATTTTTTGTATTTTTAGTAGAGACAGGGTTTCACCATGTTGGCCAAGCTGGTCTTGAATTTCTGACCTCAAGTGATCCGCCAGCCTCCATCTCCTGAAGTGCTAGGATTACAGGCGTGAGCCACAGTGCCTGGCATGCATATATACATATAATTTTTTTTTTTTTTTTTTTTTTTGAGACAGTCTCCTTCTGTCGCCCAGGCTGGAGTGCAGTGGTGCAATCTCGGCTCACTGCAACCTCTGCCTCCCAGGTTCAAGCTATTCTCCTGTCTCAGCCTCCCAAGTAGCTGGGACTACAGGCGCCCGCCACCACGCCCAGCTAATTTTTGTGTTTTTAGTAGAGACAAGGTTTCACCATATTGGTCAGGCTGGTCTTGAACTCCTGACCTTATGATCTGCCCGCCTCGGCCTCCCTAAGTGCTGGGATTACAGGCGTGAGCCATCACGCCCGGTCTAATTTTTTTTTTTTTTTTTTTTTTTGAGATGGGGTTTCACTCTTGTTGCCCCGGCTGGAGTGCAATGGTGCGATATCAGCTCACCACAACCTTCACCTCCCGGGTTCAAGCGATTCTCCTGGCTCAGTCTCCCGAGTAGCTGGGATTACAGGCATGCACCACCATACCCAGCTAATTTTACATTTTTAGTAGAGACAGGGTTTCTCCATGTTGGTCAGGCTGGTCTCGAACTCCAGAGACCATGCCCAGCCTATATATTTTAAAAGGTACCAGGGACCGGGCATGGTGGCTCACACTTATAATCCCAGAACTTTGGGAGGCCAAGGCAGGCGGATCACTTGAGCCCAGGTGTTCAGACTAGCCTGGGCAACATGGCAAAACCCTGTCTCTACAAAAATTAGTGGCTGGGCGTGGTGGTTAATGCCTGTAATCCCAACACTTTCGGAGGCCAAGGTGGGTAAATTACCTGAGGTCAAGGGTTCGAGACCAGCCTGGCCAACATGGCAAAACCCCATCTGTACTAAAAATACGAAAATTAGCTGGGTGTGATGGTGGGTGGCTGTAATCCCAGCAACTCGGGAGGCTGAGGCAGGAGAATCGCTTGAACCCAGGAGACAGAGGTTGCAGTGAGCCGGTCACGTTGCCCAGGCAAGAGTGCAATGGCAAGAGTGAAACTCCATCTCAAAAAAAAAAAAAGCTGGGTTGGTGGTACGTGCTTGTGGTCCCAGTTAGTTAGCTGGGAGGCTAAGGAAGGAAGATCACCTGAGCCCGGGAGGTCGAGGCCACAGTGAGCCATGATTGCATCACTGCACTCCAGTCTAGGCAACAGAGTGAGACCCTGACTCAAAAAGATACCAGGAAAGGAGGGGCAGGTCATACAGTTGGGGCCCTTTACGTAAGGGAAATGACCTACAGCTGGTCTTTCTCCAGTTGGGTCTGACCACAGCCCATAACAAGGTATGCCACAGTATGGCCAGTGTCAGAATGAGTAGCCCAGGGCCACAGGACACTGGGGGAACAGCCAGTTAATATTCCTAAAGGCCTGGTGGGGGGTGGTGGCATTTTAATGAGGATGAAATGGGGGAGTGAAGCATCCAGGGAAGCAAGGGGTACCCACACACAGGGCGGATAGAGGTGAAATTAGAGGAGGTGGCTGGCGCCTCCCCAAATAACTCATTCTTCAGGATGTCTCTAACTAATCACTCCTAACTGTAGAACTGCCAGGAGTTTCCCTGGGAAATCGTGGTCTGATTTGATTACTGACAATTAGTGGCTTGACTCTTTCGGGGACAAAAAGGGAAAACATAAAAGAACAATAGCTGGGTGCGGTGCTGTGGTGCTGAGTGCCTGCAACCCCAGCTACTCAGGCGGCTGAGGTGGGAGGACGGCTTGAGGCCAGGAGTTCGAGTCCAGCCTGGGCAACATAGGGAGATCCTATCTCTTCAGAAAAAAATAAAGGAACAATAAGAGAAGGTACCAAGGAAAGGGAAGGGAACACAGAGGCTGTTGTTCCCAGCCTGGATGCTAACTGCAGACGTGGAATGAGAACAGGTCTAACCAGCTGGGTAAGTGTCTGTTGGTGGAGAGAAGGTGCCCCAGGCAGGGACCAGGCCACTGCCATCTCTGGACCTTCCCACCCAGCACCCGCACAGACAGGTGCTCAGTTATCATTTGCCTGAAAGGCAGAAGTGGCTCCTCCAGGCTGGCCTTCCTAGAGGGCAAGTACAGGCAGTAGCATGAGGAATGCTTTGCTGGACCGATGTCTTACAGCGGCTGCTCTGGGTCATGCGGGCCCTGATTCCCCACCAGCGCTGCTCACATCTGAGCACCTGCTGAATGCCAGACCCTGCTCCAGGCAATGAGTTAAGTGATTAAATGTAGGTGCCACTAGGCAGGGACTTCCTGACTTGCTGCATGGTTAGGAAAGACTGCTCTGTAGGGCCAGGTGCAGTGGCTCACGCCTGTTATCCCAGCACTTTGGGAGGCCGAGGCAGGCGGATCACAAGATCAGGAGATCAAGACCATCCTGGCTAACACAGCGAAATCCCGTCTCTACTAAAAATACAAAAAAGTGGGCAGGCGCAGTGGCTCAAGCCTGTAATCCCAGCACTTTGGGAGGCTGAGACGGGCGGATCACAAGGTCAGGAGATCAAGACCATCCTGGCTAACACGGTGAAACCCCGTCTCTACTAAAAAATACAAAAAACTAGCTGGGCGAGGTGGCGGGCGCCTGTAGTCCCAGCTACTTGGGAGGCTGAGGCAGGAGAATGGTGTAAACCCGGGAGGCGGAGCTTGCAGTGAGCTGAGATCCGGCCACTGCACTCCAGCCTGGGCGAGAGAGCGAGACTCTATCTCAAAAAAAACAAAAAACAAAAAAAAAACACTCTGTAAAAGAGACACTTCGCACCCTGCAAACACAGTGGTAACATAGACTGCATATTATATATACTGCATCAGTTGGACTCAAGGTGCTATGAGGTGAGACACAGTAGCTCACGCCTGTAATCCCAGCACTTTGGGAGGCCAAGGCAGGAGGATCATTTGAGGTCAGGAGTTTTGAGACCAGCCTGGGCTACATTGAGAGATCCAGTCTCTCCAAAAAAAAAAAAAATGTAAAAATTAGCCGAGTGTGGTTAGTCTGCACCTGTGGTACCAGCTACTTGGGAGGCTGAGGTGGTAGGACCGCTTGAGCCTGGGATGTTGAGGCTGCAGTGAGTTATGATGGCACCGCTGCACTCCAGCCTGTTCAGCCTGGGCAACAGAGCAAGACCCTGTCTCACAAGGAAAAAAAAAAAAGATGCTTTGACATCAGGATTTCCAGGAGCACAGGGAACCTCTTCCGGGCAAAAGTCATTCTACCCTTGTAGCAACTGGGGTCCGAGGAGAGCCTTAAGTCAGGAGGGCTACAGAAACTGGTACTTCCAGCCAGAGGCACACAAGCTGTGGTAACAGCATTACACTCGATTTCTCAGTCACTCTGCTGAGAAAACTGGAAGGACATGGCTTGTACCTCTACCAAGCTAGCCAGTCTCCTGATCCCGAGGTTGCCTGGGGTGTGAAGGACAAGGTTCAACTGACTGCGGAGAATGGGTCTGCTTTCTTTCAACCCCTCCTATGAACTGGGATATTTAGCCTGGCAAAGAGAAGAATAGAGAAACCTTCAAAATCCCTAGAATGTCTCATCCAGTGGAGACTGGATTTAACCTGCCTGGCCCCAGAGTGGCAGGTGGGATCCCAGGCAGGCACCCAGGAGCTGGCAGGAGGGTCACTGTAAAGACACCCTTCCCTGGTAAAACTGTGATGACACCAATCACACCTGCTGAAGCCAGGAGGGTCGCGGACGGCCAAGAAGGAAGTAGCAGAAGACTCAGAATGCCGGCTTAGTGCATAGCCTGAGACCCTATGATTCCTTCCTAGTGTTTCCCTCGGAGATGAGCCCTCTTCAGAGGGAAGATAAGATATATATATATAAACAGTTGGCTGGGCACGGTAGCTCACGCCTGCAATCCCAGCACTTTGGGAGGCTGAGGTGGGCAGTTCACCTGAGGTCAGGAGCTCGAGACCAGCCTGGCCAACACAAAGAAACTCTGTCTCTACTAAAAATACAAAATTAGCCGGGCATAGTGGCGCATGCCTATAATCCCAGCTACTTGGGAGGCTGAGGCAGAATCGCTTGAACCCGGGTGGCGGAGGTTGTGGTTAGCCAAGATCACGCCATTGCACTCCAGCCTGGGCAACAAGAGTAAAACTCCATCTCAATAAATAAATAAATAAATAAATAAATATATAAACAGCCACAGAAGAATAAGGCAAATATGGCTCACGCCTGCGGGCTTCCCAAGATAAAGGGTGTAACAGCCTCAGGAAGGAATTGAGAGCTCTGTGCGAACCGGGCACAGGAAGCTGCTTAAATAGGCGGACCGTCGAGAAATGGCTGCCTCTGGAAACACCCAAGAAACAAACGCCAGACTGGTCACACACAGAGAGGGAAAGGCACCTCCAGAGAGGAGGCTGGCGATAGTCGGAGGGAGAGCAGAAGCATCACACTTATCAATCTTATTCCATAGTTAACGAACCACCAAAGCAGTCAAGGGGAAGTAGAACCCGTGATATCAGAGCCATGTTAAGAAAACTAACCCAGCAGAGGTATCTAGTATAGATTGGATAGGAAGAAGTTATAAAATGTTAGATTACTCTAACACCTCTATGCCAGAAATGCTGGTCTGAAATATAGCAGACCATGGCTGGGCGCAGCGGCTCATGCCTGTAATCTCTATACTCGGGAAGCCAGGGCAGGAGGATCACTTGAGCCTAGGAATTCGAGAGTAGCCTGGGCAACAGAGCGAGACCCTGTCTACAAGAAAAAATAATTAGCTGGGTGTGGTAGAATGCACCTATAGTCCTAGCTACTCGGGAGGCAGAGGCGGGAGGATCACTAGAGCTCAGGAATTTGTGACCAGCCTGGGCAATACAGTGAGACCCTGTCTCTACAAAAAAATAGTAATTAGCTGGGTGTGATAGCATGTACCTGTACTCCTAGCTGCTCAGGAGGCCAAGGCGAAAGGATCACTAGAGCCCAGGAATTTGAGACCAGCCTGGGCAACATAGTGAGACTGTCTTTACAAAAAATAGTAATTAGCTGGGTGTGGTGGCATGCACCCATAGTCCTAACTACTCAGGAGGCTGAGGCGGGAGGATCACTAGAGCCCAGGAATCCACGACTAGCCTGGGCAACACAGTGAGACTCTGTCTCTACAAAAAATAGTAATTAGTAATTAGCTGGGTGTGCTAGCATGTACCTATAGGCCTAGCTACTCGGGAAGCTGAGGCGGGAGGATCAATACAGCCCAGGAATTTGAAACCAGCCTGGGCAACACAGCAGAGACCCTGCCTGCCTAAACAAAAAATAGTAATTAGCTGGCTGTGGTAGCATGCACCTGTGTTCCTAGCTACTCAGGAGACTGAGGCAGGAGGATCACTAGAGCCTAGTGAGCTATAATTGTGCTGCTGCATTCCAGCCTGGGTGACAGAGCAAGACCTTGTCTCTAAAAATATAGTGGACCATGCAAGACAAGTTACAAGTCTGTCAACCCAGCTTCTTCAGGCTGGCTGCATGGCAGCTGGAGCAGGGCTGCCCAAGACAGCATCTGCAGTAGGCAAAAGAGTAGACCCACTGGGCACGGTGGCTCATGCCTGTAATCCCAGCACTTTGGGAGGCTGAGGCGGGCAGATCACCCGAGCTCAGGAGTTCAAGAGCAGCCTGGGCAACATGGCAAAAAAAAACCCCATCTCTACTAAAAATACAAAAATTAACCGGGCTTGGCCCGGCACGGTGGCTCACGCCTGTAATCCCA
Organism: Theropithecus gelada; assembly: GCF_003255815.1. NCBI lineage: Eukaryota > Metazoa > Chordata > Mammalia > Primates > Cercopithecidae > Theropithecus > Theropithecus gelada. Next base: position 9,952,683 of record NC_037687.1, read on the forward strand.
GCACTTTGGGAGGCCAATGCAGGCGGATCACGAGGTCAGGAGATCAAGACCATCCTGGTTAACACAGTGAAACCCCGTCTCTCCTAAAAATACAAAAAATTAGCCAGGCGTGGTGGTGGGCACCTGTGGTCCCAGCTACTCGGGAGGCTGAGGCAGGAGAATGGCGTGAACCTGCGAGGCGGAGCTTGCAGTGAGCCGAGATCAGGCCACTGCATTCCAGTCTGGGCGACAGAGTGAGACTCTGCCTCAAAAAAAAAAAGAAAAAAAAAGACTCATAGTATAATAATTTTTTTTTTTTTTTGAGACAGGGTCTCGCTCTGTCGCCCATGCTGGAGTACAGTGGCATAATCATGGCTCACTGCAGCTTCGACCTCATGGGTTCAAGTGATCCTCTCACCTCTGCTTCCTGAGTAGCTGGGACCCCAGGAGCATGCCACCATTTTTGGCTTTTTTTTTTTTTTTGAGACGGGGGTGGGGGTCTTCCTATGTTGCCCAGGCTAGTCTTGAACTCCTTGGCTCAAGCGATCCTTCTGCCTCGCCTCCCAAAGTCCTGGGATTACAGGCATGAGCCACTGCACACGGCCTAGTCTAATAACTTTTACACATACTGGGACCAAAATGCGTGTGTGACTCACTTTCTTGCTAGATTCACTTTACTGCAGTAATCTGGAACCAAACCCACAGCATCCCCACTGTATACACAGGACCACAAAATTAACAGGTGACGAAGGGCTTTGGACAGCTGCTGCTCTCAACACATCTATACCGATAAGCTCAGTCTTCCTAACACCCCTGTGGAGCAGGTAGCCCCACCCCCTTTTTATAGATGAAACACCAAGGCACCAAGAAGTTCAATAACTTAGCCATACAGCTGGCAAGTAGGGCGGGATGTGAACCCCAGCAGTCTGCACCCCTAGAATTCTACCACAGGGGAGCAAAACAAAAAGAGGTAAGTCAATTTTGCCTTATTCAGTATGTACTCAGTAGTAGCCAAGGAACTGGAGTTAAGGAGTTCAAGACCTAGCTTAATCCAATCACAGAATGACTAGCAGATAAGAAAGCTGTAGTAGTTACAAAAGCTAATCAGTTGTGCGAAGGAGGCTGCTAGCATTAATGTGTTAATCCAGGCTGTACAGGTGAAAAGCTAGCATGCAAGCATTCGAGTCTATTGTGCTCCAAGCTACAGATACAGTGAATATGGCAGACATGCTCTGGTAACAGACTCTGAAATAATCACTAATTTCAGTGTTATAATGGCACCATGTGGGGTACACCGACAAGATTCAACACTCTTATTGTGGGGAAGCAAGCCTAGCTGTCTGAGAGCAGGCTTAAGAATCAATTAATAGGCCAGGCACGGTGGCTCACGCCTGTAATCCCAACACTTTGTGGGGCTGAGACGGGCGGATCACTCGAGGCCAGGAGTTCAACACCAGCCTGGCCAACACAGTAAACCCTGGTTTCTACTAACAATAAAAAAAAATTAGCTGGGTATCTTGGCGCATGCCTGTAATCGCAGCTACTCGGGAGGCTGAGGCAGGAGAATTGTTTGAACCCGGGAGGCGGAGGTTGCAGTGAGCCAAGATTTCACCACTGCACTCCAGCCTCGACAACAGAGCGAGAGTCCGTCAAAAGAAAAAAGAAAAAAAAAACATCAAACAATGAACCAGCTGGACACCATGGCTCATACCTGTAATCCCAGCATTTTGGGAGGCTAAGTCGAGTAGATCACTTAAGGTCAAGAGTTTCAAACCAGTCTGGTCAACATAGCAAAACCCAGTCTCTAATAAAAATACAAAAATTACCTGGACTTGGTGGCGGGCGCCTGTAATTCCAGATACTTGGGACGCTGAGGCAGATTTGCTTGAACTCAGGAGGCGGAGGTCGCAGTGAGCCGAGATCATGGCCACTGCACTCCAGCCTGGGAGACACAGCAAGACTCAGCCTCAAGGGGGAAAAAAAAAATTAGCTGGGCGTGGTGGTGCACACCTGTAATCCCAACTACTTGGGAAGCTGGGACAGGAGAATTGCTTAAACCCGGGAGGCGGAGGCTGCAGTGAGCTGAGATCACGCCATTGCACTCCAGCCTGGGTCACATAGCAAGACCCTGCCTCAATTTAAAAAAAAAAAAAATCTAAGTTTCAGGTACTGTTGGATGCCATGTTTGTTTATTTTTCATATAATGAAATATTTTCAAAATGTTAAAAAAAAAAAATCTGTGGAGTGAGTCATATAAACTGCAGTTTCAATGTCTACCACATGGTCAAAAGCAGTCCTCCAAAACTCCAATGCCTACAGTGAAGCAATCTGAGTTCAAAGAAATGTGGAACTTAGGGTCAATGGTGGATTGTAAGGCTCACCTAATGGTATTCCAATTCAGCCAAACAAAATATTTGCACAGGGCCAACAGAGCCCCTGAGCCAGTGGCCTATTGGCAACCCCAGTTGAAGGGAAAGGCTTTGGCAAGCAGCAGACCTTAGCAGGAATTCCTGCTTCCTGGCAGTTAACTCCTCCAGCATCCACTTTTAAGAACTCTTGAGGAATAATGGCCGGGCCCAGTGGCTCACGCCTGTAATATCAGCCCTTCGGGAGGCCAAAGCAGAGGATCACTTGAGCCCAGGAGTTCAAGACCAGCCTGGGCAACAAAGCAAGACCCTCATCTCTAAAAAACAAAAAAAATTTTTTTTTTTTGAGACAGAGTTTTGCTCCTGTTGCCCAGGCTGGAGTGCAATGGCACAATCTCGGCTCGCTGCAACCTCCACCTCCTGCGTTCAAGCCTCCTGGGTTCAAGCGATTATCCTGCCTCAGCCTCCTGAGTAGCTGGGTTTACAGGTGCCCGCCACCATACCTGGCTAATTTTTTTTTTTAGTACAGATGGGGATTCACCACGTTGGCCAGGCTAGTCTCAAATTCCTGACCTCAGGTGATCCACCCATCTTGACCTCCCAAAGTGCGGGGATTACAGGCGTGAGCCACTGAGCCCGGCCTTCTAAAAATTTTTTTAAGGATTAGCTGGGCATGGTGGCATGTGCCAGCTACTCAGGAGGCTAAGGCAAGAGGACTGCTTGAGCTCATGGGTTTGAGGCTGCAGTAAGCCATGACTGTGCCACTGCATTCCAGCCTGGGTGACACAATGAGATCCCGTGTCTTAAAAGAAAAAACTTAAAAAACAAGCTAAGTTAGCCACTAGCATATGAACCTTTTTGTGCCATGCATATTCTCATTTAACCCAATACCACCTGAAAACACATGTCATTATTCCTAGACTATGGATATAGAGGTGGCATATGCTTGTTTAAGATCATCGAGCCAGTGGAGGCCACGTTTTCAAGAAGGCTGGGCAGGCCAGGTACAGTGGCTCACACCTGTAATCCCAGCACTTTGGGAAGCTGAGGCAGGAGGATCGCTTGAGGCCAGGAATCGAAGACCAGCCTGAGCAACATGGCAAGACTCCGTCTCTACAAAATTAAAAAAGGGAATAAAAAAGGAAGGCCGGGCCCAAACTTCTCTGAATTGGGTCTAACATCATGAAGCCAGGTACTTTTGTAACTTCACTTCCATTCCATTTTAAATCAAGTTTTATCTTGGGAGGATACTGGCACAGATGATTCAAGAAGGTATATACCCACTAACTGGTTAAGAAGTGGTTTGACTATAATCCCAGCACTTTGGGAGGCTGAGGCGGGTGGATCACTTGAGGTCAGGAGTTCGAGACCAGCCTGGCCAACATGGAGAAACCCCAACTCTACTGAAAACACAAAAATTAGCCAGGCATGGTGGTGGGCACCTGTAATCCCAGCTACTCAGGAGGCTGAGGCAGGAGAATCACTTGAACCCCGGAAGTGGAGGTTGCAATGAGCTGAGATCACGCCACTGCATTCCAGCCTGGGTGACAGAGCAAGACTCCATCTCAAAATAAAAAAGTTGTAGTTAAGGCATGGTGGCTCATACCTGTAACCCTAACCTTTGGGACACAGAGGCAGGAGGACTGCTTAAGGGCAGGGGTTTAAGACCCACCTGGGCAATATGGTGAAACCTCATGTATACAGAAAAAACTAAGAAAGTCAGTTGGGCATGGTGGTGGTCGCCCATGGTCCCAGCTACTCAGGAGGCTGAGGATCCCTTGAGCCCAGGAGTTCAAGGCTACAGTGTGTTATAATTGTGCCAGGGCACTCCAGCCTGGACAACAGAGTGAGACTCATCTCTAAAAATAAAATTGTTGTTGTTGTTTTTTTTGTTTGTTTGTTTGTTTTGAGACAGGGTCTCACTCTGTCACCCAGGCTGGAGTGAAGTAGCACGATCTCGGCTCACTATATACAGCCTCAATCTCTGGGGCTCAAGTGATACTCCCACCTTAGTCTCTTGAGTAGCTGGGACTACAGGTACATGGCACTACTCCTGGCTAATTTTTGTATTTTTAGTAGAGATGGGGTTTTGCCATGTTGTCCAGGCTGGTCTCAAACCCCTGGTTCAAGAGATTCATCCGCCACTGCCTCCCAAATTGCTGGGATTACAGGCGTAAGCCACAGCACCCAGCCTTCAAAAAAAAAAGTAGGGGGTCGAACCAAATATCCATCCCTCCCCAAAGACCCAAATCAGAACTGGCCTGACCCAACCAGGCCAGTTAACAAGCCCAGGGAAATAGAAAAATGGCAAAGAGTGCTTTCACAGATTCAGCTGGAAGTGTCCAGGCCTGGTGAGGGTTCCTATGCCTCATGCACACCTCCCTTGAACAAGTTGTCAGGAATGAATAGATGGCGTTCATGGACAAGGGGCTGGGACCACTGCTCCCACTGATCCTGTGCACGGAAGTCGGACAGAGGCATGAATTGCTAAAGCCAGGGCCTCCAACATTAGACACACACACTAAAGAACACACCCATGAACACACGCAAACACACACGAAAGTGTAGCCAGTTCTCAATAGCAAGACTTCCCTGATGCCCACGGCTCACAGGCACAGATTTATAGGAAAAGACCAACCATGGAGCCTTCACGCTTCCCGGGCCCTGCGCGGCACTGCACGGTTCAAGTTCCTGCCAAAACACAGACTTTCCCAAGGAGCAAGGAACACACAGTCCCAAGTGACAGAATGAGTCCCCCCTACGGAAGGCTGGGCTCTCAAACATGAGCCAGCCCAGCCCGGGCCCCGACCGGTGACGTCCGTCTCTGGAGGCCGCCATCGGGATGCACAGCTTTGGGGGAAAGGCACTGAACTGAGGGACCCCCCACCAGAGAAGCGCCACCGGGGACCGGGCCGGACACCGGAAGTGGAGGCCGAAGTGCCGGTGCCCGAGGGGTGTCCGTTGGCCGCGGGCTGCCCACTTCCTGTGCTACCAAGCTGGAGGCAGGAGCCCGGCCCACCGCTGCTTAGAGAAGGGGACCCCGGAGACGAACCCAAAGCTTACTGTATTTGGGGATCAAAAGAGAACCCCCACCCCGCCCAGTTTCTAGCCACCAGGGAGCTACGGGAGAATCCACAGCCCATTTTGGCGCCAAACAGCCCGGGCACGCGCGACCGGAAGTGCCACTCTGCCCGCGCCAACTGCCGCTGCGCGCCGCACCACCCCACGCATGCGCGCCCGTCTGTCAGCAGCGGCCACTGGCCACCCCGAGGGGAAGCGACCCCCCACCCAGCGCCCTGCCTGGCCCCCCGAGTCCGCTTCCCCCCCACGGTACCTACCGCCTGCGGACATCGTCGGGCAGTGAGATGGCCGGGACGGCCAGTGTGGGCACCCGGGCTGGGGCGGTACGCGCCGGCATCTCGCAGGCTGCAGCAGACGCGACGGCGGCAGCGCAGGCGCCCAGGCTTTTCGCGCGGAAACCGATGGGGAGGGGCGATGAGCGGAGGCGGCGTCTACCACCCCAGTCCGGGCGCGGGGAGGGGGGAGCGGATGTACCAAAAGGAAAGAGGCGATACCCTGTGCAGAAGGATGGAACGGAGCAGGCCATGCCCAGGGACCACGCATGCGCGAGGCGGTCACGCACCCCCGCGCGGAGCAGTGGGCTCGTCCAAGCTCCGCGGTTTGCTGGGAGGTGGGCACGGTGCCCGAGGCATTCATTCATTCATTCTTTCAGGTGTGATGGGGATAAAGCAGCAAGAAGTCCCCAAGGGCTTGTGAGAGCCCTTGAGTAAAGTCCTCAGTTCCAATTCAACCTCCATCTATTTGCTGGCTGTACGACCTTGGATGGGTCACTAGGACTCAGCCTCTGTGTCCTCGTCTGTAAAACGGGGTAATTGCACCTACTCTAGAAAATCTTGAGTATGCACAGAATTTGTAGCTAGTACCAAGAATCTCACAGTGTATAGAGACCCGTGCCACTTCTATACCCAGTGTGTGTGGGGTTTTTTGTTCCCCTTTTTAAGCACCACGTGGCTTATGCCTGTCATCCCAGTACTTTGGAAGGCCAGGGCAGGAGGATAGCCTCCTGATTTAAGAGAAACCACATCTCTTAAAAGAAAAAAAGGAAAACAAAAATTAGCTAGGCGTAGTGGCGTGTGCCTGTAGTATAACTACTCCAGAGGTTGAGGCAGCAAGATCGCTTGACCCAGTGAGGCAGAGGTTATAGTGAGCCATGATTGCGCCACTGCATTCCAGCCTGGGAGACAGAGCAAGACCTTGTCTCAAAAAAATAAAAATAAAAAGTGAAAATAAATTAAGAAGCACTATACCAGGCGCAGTGGCTCATGCCTGTAATCCCAGTGCTTTGAGAGGCCCAGGTGGGAGGATCGCTTGAGGTTAGGAGTTCAAGACCAGCCTGAGCAACATAGGGATACCCCATCTCTACAAAAAATACAAAGATTCGCTGGGCATGGTGACATACACCTGTAATCGTACCTACTCAGGAGGCTGAGGTGGGAGGATGGCTTGAGCCCTGGCAGTATAGGCTGCAGTGAGCTATGATTGGGCCACTGGACTCCTGCCTGGGCGACAGGGTAAGACCCTGTCTCACTCTGTCACGCCGGCTGGAGTGCAGTGGTGAGATCTCGGCTCACTGCAACCTCTGCCTGCCAGGTTCAAGCGATTCTCATGCCTCAGCCTCCCTAGTAGGCTGGGATTACGGGCGTACTCCACCACGCCTGGCCAATTTCTGTATTTTTAGTGGGAGAGACAGGGTTTCACCATGTTGGCCAGGGTAGTCTGGAACTCCTTACCTCAAGCAATCCACTTGCCTCAGCCTCCCAAAGTGCTGGGATTATAGGCCTAAGCCACCGCAACTGGCCGGAATTTTTTTTTTTTTTTTTAAGCACCAGAACACGGGGGAAAGATTGTGTCTTTAACAAATGGTGCTGAGATAACTGTATAACCACATATAAAAGAATGAAGTTGGACCCTTACCTTACACCATATACAAAAAACACAAAATTGATTAAAGACTTAAACATAAGACCTGAAACTATAGTGCTCCTAGAAGAAAACATGGGGAAAAGTTTCATGACATTGGATTTGGCAATGATTTCTTGGATATGACAGCAAAATACAGCCAACAAGAGAGAAGATAGACAATTGAGTTGGCATCAAACTTAAGGATAGCTATGCAGCAAAAGAAATGACCAACACAGTGAAAAGGCAACCTATAGGATGGGGAAAAAAAAAAAAGTTTGCAAACTATATTATCTGGTAAAGGGTTAATATCCAGAATATAGGAAAAATTACAGCCAGGCACGGTGGTTCACGCCTGTGATCCCTGTACTTTGGGAGGCCCAGGCAGGCAGATCGCTTGAGCCCGGTAGTTTTAGACCAGCCTGAGCAACATGGCAAAACCTCATCTCTACCAAGAAAAGAAAAAAAAATTATATAAAAAATAAATTACTACTGGTCAGGCTCGGTGTCTTACGCCTGTAATCCCAGCACTTTGAGAGGCCAAGGCAGGTGGATCACCTGAGGTCAGGAGTTTGAGACCAGCCTGGCCAACATGGTGAAACACTGTCTCTCCTCAAAATATAAAAATTTGCTGGGTGTGGTGGCACACACCTATAATCCCAGCTAGTCAGAAGGCTGGGGCAGGAGAATTGCTTGAACCCAGGATATGGAGGCTGCAGTGAGCCGAGATCGCACCATTGCACTCCAGCCTGGGAGACAAGAGAGAAACTCTGTCTCAAATAAATAAATAAAAATTTAAAAAATAAAAAATAAATTACTACAACGCAACAACAAAAACTCGATTTAAAAATGAGCAGATGGGTTGGGTGCGGTAGCTCATGCCTGTGATCCCAGCACTTTGGGAGGCCAAGGCAGACAGATCATGAGGTCAGGAGATCAAGACCATCCTGGCTAACATGGTGAAACCCCATCTACTAAAAATCCAAAAAATTCGCTGGGCGTGGTGGCAATCGCCTGTAGTCTCAGCTAGTCAAGAGGCTGAAGCAGGAGAATGGCGTGAACCCGGGAGGCGGAGCTTGCAGTGAGCCAAGATCATGCCACTGCACTCCATCCAGCCTGGGCAACAGAGCGAGACTCCATCTCAAAAACAAACAAAAAGAGCAAACGACTTCAATACATACTTTCCCAAAGAAGATATGCGAATAGAAAACAAGCATATTAAAAGATGCTCAACATCACTGGTCATCGGGGAAGTGCAAATCAAAACCACAATGAAATATCCCTAAGACCCCTTAGAATGGCTACTGTCAAATAATAAGTGTTGGTGAAAATGTGGAGAAATTGGAACCCTTATGCACGGTTGAGAGTCAAATAAAATGGTGGAGCTGCTATGAGAAACAGTGTGGAAGTTCCTCAAAAAATTAAAAATAGAATTATCATATGATCCAGCAATCCCATTTCTGGATATAAATTCAAAAGAATTGAAAAGAGGATCTTAAAGAGATATTTGCATACCCATCTTCATTGCAGCATTAGTCACAACAGCCAAGAGATAGAAAAAAAAAAAAAAGAAGATCATATTGCTTCTAAGAGATGGAGTCTTGCTTGCCCAGGCAGGTCTCAAACTCCTGGGCTCAAGGCATCCTCCTACCTCAGCTTCTCAAGTAGCTGGGACTACAGGTATGTGCCACCATAATGGGCTAATTTTTTATATTTTTTGTAGAGACAGGATTTTTCCATGTTGCCCAGGCTGGTCTCGAACTCCTGAGCTCAAGCAATCTGCCGGCCTTGGCCTCCCAAAGCACTGGGATTACAGGTGTGAGCCACTGCACCCAGCCTAATTCAGTCTTTAAAAAAGAAAAAATGGCCACGTGTAGTGGCTCATACCTGTAATCCCAACACTTAGGGAAGCCAAGGCAGGCAAATCACCTGAGGTCAGGAGTTCGAGACCAGCCTGACCAACATGGAGAAGCTCCATCTCTACTAAAAACACAAAATTAGCCAGACGTGGTGGCTCATGCCTGTAATCCCAGCTACTCCGGAGGTTGAGGCAGGAGAATTGCTTGAACCCAGGAGGTGGAGGTTGAGGTAAGCCAAGATTGCACCATTGCACTCCAGCCTGGACAACGAAAGAGAAACTGTCTCAAAATAAATAAATAAATAATATAAAAGTAAAAATACAAAATTAGCTAGGTGTGGTGGCACACACCTGTAATCCCAGCTACTCTAGAGGCTAAGGCAAGGCAATCGCTTGAACCTGAGAGGTGGAGGTTGCAGTGAGCCGAGATCCCGCCATTGCACTCCAGCCTGGGTGACAAAAGTGACACTCCGTCTCAAAAAAGAAAAAAAGAAAATTATCTTTCTCAGAAAAGAAAAAATAAAAATATCTTTTTTTTTTTTTTTTTTTGAGACGGAGTCTCGCTCAGTCGCCCAGGCTGGAGTGCAGTAGCGCGATCTCGGCTCACTGCAAGCTCCGCCTCCCGGGTTCACGCCATTCTCCTGCCTCAGCCTCCAGAGTAGCTGGGACTACAGGCGCCCGCCGCCATGCTTGGCTAAGTTTTTGCATTTTTAGTAGAGACAGGGTTTCACTGTGTTAGCCAGGATGGTCTCGATCTCCTGACCTCGTGATCCGCCTACCTTGGCCTCCCAAACTGCTGGGATTACAGGTGTGAGCCACCACGCCTGGCCTGAAAAAATATATTATATGCTACAACATGGATGAACCTTCAGGATATTACGCTCAGTGAGAACTTAATCACACAAACATAAAATACCGTAGGATTCCACTTATGCAGCATCTAAAGTAATCAAAATCTTAGAAACAGAAAGTAGAATAGTGGTTACCAAGGACGGGGGAAGGAGGAAAAGGAGTCACTGTTCAAGAGTTTCAGTTTTACAAAATGATTCCAGACATCTGTTGCACAACAATGTGTATATACTAAACTGCACACTGAAAAATTTATAAGATGGTAAATAAAATACTATTAGTAAACGGGGCTAAGGTTTTTTTTTTTTTGAGACCGAGTCTTGCTCTATCACCCAAGCTGGAGTGCAGTGGCACAATCTCAGCTCACTGCAACCTCCGCCTCCTGGGTTCAAGCGATTCTCCTCCCTCAGCCTCCTGAGTAGCTGGGATTACAGGTGTGCACCACCACGCCCGGCTAATCTTTGTATATTTAGCAGAGAGTGTTTTGCCATGTTGGCCAGGCTTGTCTTGAACTCCTGACCTCAAGTGACCCGCCCACCTCGGCCTCCCAAAGGGCTGGGATTATAGGCATGAGCCATGACACCCAGCCCTAAAAAGTACTTTCCCTTCAACAATAAGAAGCACCAAAAAGGAGTTTAAAATTCGGGCATATTTTTACATTTTTGTATTACAAAATATTTGTATTATAAAATTCACAGTGAATGTGTTTATATGCATGTACACACTCACGCACACACAGTTCCCCCAACAGCTGGTGGGGAAGGGTCATTCTGGCCAGAAGTGAACCCTCACACAGACCCCCCCGTTTGCTATGAATTACTCACACATGGCAGGACCCAGGAAGACTGAATAATAAGACAAATTCCCAGCGGTTAATATTGAATCAGCACTGATGTATTCTACCAGGTTCTTTAGATAACTTTTTTTTCTTTTCCAATTTTTTTTTTCTTTCAAATAGAGACAGGGTCTCGCTATGTTGCCCAGGCCAGGCCAGTCTTGAACTCTTGAGCTCAGTTACAGGCATGAGCCACTGTGCCTGGGGCTTTTTGGTGTTTTTTTTTTTTTGAAATGGAGTTTCGCTCTGTCACCGAGGCTGGAGTGCAGTGGTGCGATCTCAGCTCACTACAAGCTCCGCCTCCTGGGTTCACGCAATTGTCCTGCCTCAGTCTCCCGAGTAGCTGAGATTACAGGTGCACACCACCACGCTTAGCTAATTAGCTAATTTTTTGTGTGTTTTTAGTAGAGACGGGGTTTCACTATGTTGGCCAGACTGGTCTCCAACTCCTGACCTCGTGATCTGCCCACCTCAGCCTCCCAAAGTGCTGGGATTACAGTTGTGAGCCACTGTGCCAGGCCATTTTGTTTTGTTTTGTCTTTTTGAGATAGGGTTTCACTTCCGTGTCTCAGACTGGAATGGAATGGTGTGCAATCTCAGCTCACTACCACCTCCACCTCCCAGGCTCAAGCAATTCTTTTGCCTCGGCCTCCCGAGTAGCCAGGAATACAGGCACACACCACCACACCTGGTTAATTTTTGTATTTTTTTGTAGAGACGAGGTTTTGCCATGTTGCCCAGGCTAGTCTCTAACTCCTGAACTCAAGCGATCCTCCTGCCTCGGCCTCCCAAGGTGCTGCAATTACAGGCCTGAGCTACTGTGCCCAGCCTTCTTTTATTTTGAGACAGGGTCTCACTCTGTCACCCAGGCTGGAATGCAGTGGCACGATCACCATTCACTGCAACCTCAGCCTCCCAGGCTCAAGCAATCCTCTCATCTCAGCCTCCCAAGTAGCTGGGACCCACAGGGACACACTACCGGGCTTGAGACGGAGTCTCGCTCTGTCGCCCAGGCTGGAGTGCAGTGGCCAGATCTCAGCTCACTGCAAGCTCCGCCCCCCGGGTTCACGCCATTCTCCTGCCTCAGCCTCCCGAGTAGCTGGGACTACAGGCACCCGCCACCTCGCCCAGCTGGTTTTTTGTACTTTTTAGTAGAGACGGGGTTTCACTGGGTTAGCCAGGATGGTCTCGATCTCCTGACCTCGTGATCCGCCCGCCTCGGCCTCCCAAAGTGCTGGGATTACAGGCTTGAGCCACCGCGCCTGGCCTTTTTTTATATATTTTTGTAGAGACAGAGTGTTCCATGTTGCCCAGGCTGGGAATTATTTAATTTAATCCTTAACAACCATAAAGGTAGGTAGCAGGACCCTGCTTGCCATGGCCTGAAATATTCGTCACATAGGACTCTCAGACACCACTTACCCAAGATCATAGACTCACTCAGCACTAAGGACCATGAATCCAGCTGTCTTTCATCCAGAACCTGAGGGCAAAACAGTGGCCCCAGGGATGGCCAGCTGTCCAGGCCATGGGAGACCAAAGAGATAGCACTTGAAAGAAGCTGGACTAGGATAGGATCAGAACGGGAATAATAGAAGTCATTCTTACCAGAGTGGACCTTAGGCCCATAAACCTGTCAGAACTCGTGATCAGGACCCCTAACCCACCTTAGAGCCAGGGGAGGAGATAGAAGAAGGGACAGATGAACAGACTTCCTACTCAGGGACTTCAAGGCAAGGAGAGCAGTTGCATTTATTGGGGACTTCCTCTAAGCTAGATTTCCTTTGTAACAGCATTGTCAACCTTGTCAGGAAGAGATGGCTTGACCCATCTTCCAGATACGGGTAAAAAAACACAGAGATATGGAAACGATTTGCCTTAAGGGCACCCTGCAAGTTGGAATTTGCTTCCAAGTTGGGCGAAAAATCCAGGCATCTCCTTTCATGCCTCTCCTCGCCTCAGATACTAAACATTAGCAAGCTCTGCTGGTTCTTCCTCTGGAATACAAGCCAAGTCTTTCTACTTATCCACGCTCCTGCTACCCTAGCCCAAACTGCCATCATCACGCACCTGGACTTCATTCTAGAAGCTTCCTCCCTGACCTCCCAGCTGCCCTGGAGAATCCCTTCCAAATGCTTCAGCTAGAAAGCTTTATTTTATGTATTTATTTATATTATTATTATTATTATTATTATTATTATTATTATTATTATTATTTTGAGACGGAGTCTTATTCTGTCGCCCAGGCTGGAGTGCAGTGGCACAATCTCAGCCCACTACAACCTCTGCCTCCCGGATTCAAGCAGTTCTCCTGCCTCAGCCTCCCTAGTAGCTGGGATTACAGGCACTCGCCACCACGCCTGGCTGATTTTTGTATTTTTAGTTAATACGGGGTTTCAACATGTTAGCCAGGCCAACTCCTGACCTGTGATACACCCACCTTGGCCTCTCAAAGTGCTGGGATTATAGGTGTAAGCCACCCCACCAGGCCTTCTTTTTTTTTTTTTTTTTTTTTTTTGAGATGGAGTCTCACTCTGTTGCCCAGGCTGGAGTGCAATGGTGCAATCTTGGCTCACTGTGACCTCCATCTCCCAGGTTCAAGCAATTCTCCTGCCTCAGCCTTCCAAGTAGCTGGGACTACAGAAACGAGCCACCATGTCCAGCTAATTTTTTGTATTTTTAGTAGAGATGGGGTTTCACCATGTTGGCCAGGCTGGTCTCAAGCACCTGACCTCAAGTGATCCACCCGCCTCAGCCTCCCAAAGTGCTGGAATTACAGGCGTGAGCTATGTGTCCGGCCTTTTTTTAAAAAACAACAACAACAACCACCACCACCCAGCTGGGGTCTCACTGTCACTGCAGGCTGGAGTACAGTGACATGATTATAGCTCACTACAGCCTCAAACTCCTGGGCTCAAGCAATCCTCCCACCTTAGCCTCCCAAAGCACTGGGAATTACAGGCATAAGCCCCTACACCTGGCTCTGAGAAATGTTTACAAAAATAAACTGGAACATGCCATCCCCTTCTTTGCCACTAAAACCTTCCAGAACTTCCCATTGTTCTTGAAATAAAATCTAAGCATTTTGTTATTTTTATGGGGTCCTGCTCGGTGAGTTTTATTCCTCCCTTCACTGAGCACCAGTTTTGGGTTTTTTTCGTTGTTTTTTGAGATGGAGTTTCACTCTTCTTCCCCTGGCTGGAATGCAGTGGTGTCATCTTGGCTCACTGCAGCCTCTGCCTACTGGGTTCCAGCGATTCTCCTACCCCAGACTCCTGAGTAGCTGGGATTACAGGCACGTACCACCACGCCTGGTTAATTTTTGTATTTTTAGTGGAGACAGAGTTTCACCATGTTAGCCAGGCTGGTCTCGAACTCCCAACCTCAAGTGATCCGCCTACCTCGGCCTCCCAAAGTGCTAGGATTACAGGCATGAGCCACTGTACCCAGCCTAGCTTTATTTTAATTTTGTACTTTTGAGACAGGGTCTCATTCTGTTGCCCATGCTGGAGTGTAGTGGTGCAATCACAGCTCACTGCAGCCTCCAACTCCTGGGCTCAAGCAATCATCCCCCCTCAGCCTCCCAAGTAGCTGGGACTACAGGAACACATCACCATGTCTGACTAGTTTTTTTTTGTTTATTTTTGTTTTTGGTAGAGACACTATGTTGCCCAGGCTGGTCTTGAACTCCTGGGCACAAGCGATTCTCCTGCCTCAGCCTCCCAAAGTGTTGGGATTACAAGTATGAGCCACTGCCCCTGGCCTCTCAAGTTCTTAAGTGCCCCAAAGCCTTTGTTTTTGCTGCTACTTCTGCCCAAATCAGCCTTCTGGAAGATTCACACAGCTCAACATTGCCTCAAAACAGAGGCTTCCCCAGACCACTGGAGAGTAACCTTTACCCGCCGAGTCATGCTTTACTATTACTGTTTCTTCATAGCATTTACCACTGTCAAAGATTCTTTTTTTTTTCCTTAGAGTCTTGCTCTGTCACCCAGGCTGGAGTGCAGTGGCACAACCTTGGCTCACTGTGACCTCTATCTTCCAGGTTCAAGCGATTCTCCTGCCTCGCCTCCAGAGTAGCTGGGACTACAGGTGCCCACCACCACAGCTGGCTAACTTTTTGTATTTTTTTAGTAGAGATGGGGTTTCACCATGTTGGCCAGGCAGGTCTCGAACTCCTGACCTCAGGTGATCTGCCCGCCTCCACCTCCCATAGTGTTGGGATTACAGGCGTGAGCCACTGTGCCCAGTCTGAGATTTTCTTATTTACTATCTATTGTAATCTGTCTGCCCCACAAGAACAAAGCAGGGGTTGGCACACGTTTTCTGTAAAGAACCAGATAAATATTTCAGGTTTCATGAGCCACACATTCTATGCCCCAACTGCTCAACCCTGCCATCATCAAAGTGCAGAAACAGCCATCATCAATAGGTAAATGAGTAGGTATGACTGTGTTCCAGTAAAACTTTATAAAAACAGATGGCCAGCCAAATTTGGCCTTCAGGCCTTAGTATGCTGACCCCTCCACAGACTACAAGCTCCAGAGGAATGCAAATATAGGTTGAATTAACATATAGAACACGAGGCCAGGCGTGGCGGCTTGACACCTGTAATCCCAGCAGTTTGTGAGGCCAAGGCAGATGGATCACCTGAGGTCAGGAGTTCGAGACCAGCCTGGCCAACATGGTGAAACTCCATCTCTACTAAAAACACAAAAATTAGGCCAGGCATGGTGGTTCACACCTGTAATCCCAGCACTTTGGGAGGCTGAGGTGGACAGATCACCTGAGGTTAGCCGTCAAGACCAACCTGGTCAACATGGTGAAACCCTGTCTCTACTAAAAATACGAAAATTAGCCGGGCATGGTGGCGTGCACCTGTAGTCCCAGCTACCCACAAGACTGAGGCAGGAAAATTGATTGAACCCAGGAGGCGGAGGTTGCAGTGAGCCAAGATCATGCCACTGCACTCCAGCCTGGGCGACAGAGGGAAATTCTGTCTCAAAAAAAAAAAAAAAACCCTCAAAAATTGTCGTAACCTGGGAGGTGGAGGTTGCAGTGAGCTGAGATCACATCACTGCACTCCAACCTGGGCGACAGAGCGAGACCCTGTCTCAAAACAAAAAAAGTAAAGTTGTTTTCCCCACAACAACAGTGTCATTTCCATTTTACAAACAGAAACCCAAACCAGATCAAGTTACAAACCTAGGTTTGTCTCCAATTCCTGGATCATTTGCTTTGTTCACTTGAACACTAGAAATCTCAAACAAAGGATCAGGTGCGGTGGCTCATGGCTGTAAACCCAGCACTTTGGGAGGACAAGGCAGGTGGATCAATTGAGGTCAAGTTTGAGACCAGCCTGGCCAAAATGGTTAAACCTCATCTCTGCTAAAAATATGAAAATTAGCTGGGTGTGGTGGTGCACACCTGTAATCCCAGCTACTTGGGAGGCTGAGGCAGGAGAATCGCTTGAACTCGGGAGGCAGAGGTTGCAGTGAGCTGAGATTGTGCCACTGTACTCCAGCCTGGGCAACAGAGTGACACTCTATCAAGAAAGAGAAAGAGAGAGAGAGAGAGAGAGAGAGAGAGAGAGAGAGAGAGAGACAGAGACACAGAGAGAGACAGAGACATAGAGAGAGACACACACACACAGAGACACACAGAGAGAGAGACACACAGAGAGAGAGACACACAGAGAGAGAAACAGACACACACAGAGAGAAAGACACACACAGAGAGAAAGACACACACAGAGAGAAAGAGACACAGAGAGAGACACAGAGACACAGAAAGAGACACAGAGACACAGAGAGAGACACAGAGAGACACAGAGACAGAGAAAGAGAGAGACAGAGAAAGAGAGAGACAGAGAAAGAGAGAGACAGAGAAAGAGAGAGACAGAGAAAGAGAAAGAGACAGACAGAGACAGAGAGAGACAGAAAGAGACAGAGAGACAGAGAGACAGAGACAGACAGAGACAGAGAGATAGAGAGAAAGAGAGAAAGAGAAAAAGAGAAAAAGAGAAAGAAAAAGAGAAAGAGGAAAAAAAGAGAAAAAGATCTCAAAGAGAGAAAGATCTCAGAGAGAGAAAGATCTCAGAGAAAGAGATCTCAGAGAAAGAGATCTCAGAGAAAGATCTCAGAGAAAGAAAGAAAGAGAAAGAAAGAGAAAAGAAAGGAAGGAGAAAAGAAAAGAAAGACCAAAGGCCGGGTGCAGTGGCTCACGCCTTACCTGAGAGAAGGAAGTGGAACCTCTAGAAGAAAACACGTACCGATTTTGTGGGCATTCACTCCGCCTCCACCTCTCAGCCTCCAAAGTCACATTCACTAACATGCCACAAGACAGACTTGCCAGGCCAGGCATGGTGGCTCATGCCTGTGATCCTGGCGCTTTGGGAAGCTGAGGCAGGATTGCTTAAGGACAGGAGTTTGAGGCTGCAGTGAGCTATAATCGTGCTACTGCACTCCAGCCTGGGCGACAGAGCAAGACCACATCTCTAAAAAACAAAAAATAAATCTAGGCCGGTCATGGTGGCTCATACCTATAATCCCAGCACCTTGGGAGGCCAACACAAGTGGATCACTTGAGGTCAGGTGTTCGAGACCAGCCTGGCCACCACGGTGAACCCTCGTCTCTACTAAAAATACAAAAATTAGCTGGGCATGGTAGCAGGCGCCTGTAATTCCAGCTACTCAGGAGGCTGAGGTGCAAGAATCGCTTGAACCTGGGAGGTGGAGGTTGCAGTGAGCCAAGATCAGGCCACTACACTCCACCTTGGGCGACAGAACAAGACTCTGTCCCCACCAAAAAGAAAAAAATTAAATGAAAAGGAAAGATCTGCCAGGTCGTAGCTCCTTGCTTCCCAGGCCACATTCCAGGAAGGCTAGAAGAGGCCCAGAGATCAGTCTAACCGAGGTCCAGGCAGCCCCGAGCACAAGGACTGGTGGAGAGCTGGCCACATGTCCTGAGCCACGGTCAGTCAGAAGGCTGAAGCTGAGTCATCCCAGACACCGTGCTCAGTGCTAGGCCCATCAGAGGCCCTGGGCAGGAACAGCAGCACTCAGTAACAATGGGGACACTTTACCACCCTCACCCCGGAAGGGCCTCAGAAGTACTCTCTCCAGGCTCAAGTGACTTGCCCAAGCCAGGAACCAGATCTGCAGAAACCCAAGTCCCATAGTGTGTGCTGGGTAGAGCCGCCTACTCCTCATGGAGCCTTTGAGCAGGCGGACAGCTCTCTGTTGGGATCACAAGAGGCTTGCTGCCAAGCCCTGCGGGTTTTTCCTTCAAAGAGCCCTTGAGTCAACTGATCTGCTCCTCCTGGGCCCCTGGCCCAGGTCACCCTCACCTTTCTCCTGGATGCCTGCCCAGCCTTGTTCCTGGGCTGCTACTTGGCCCCTTCACCATCCATTCACCATGGAGGAAGTTCGTCAGAATCCAGATCTGATCATGTTAGCTCCTCCCTACCTCACTGAATGCCCCTGAATGACTTCTCAGGGATCTTAGGATAAACCCAAGCCCACCCTCTCCACTGCAGCCCACAAGGCCTCAGTGCCCAGCCCCGTCCTGTCCTTTCATCTCCTGCCACCCACCTATTAACCCACTCCAGCTGAGCCACATTATGGACAGTCCCAGCCTCTTTCTGCCTAAGACCTGTGGTGGCCAGCCTCCAAGAAGGCCCTCGATGTCTCTTGCCTCTGGGTATTCATACCCTGCCAAGCCTTCTCCCTTCTTCCATAGTCATGGTCAGTTTATGTGGCCAAGGGAAGGTGAGTGACTTCCAAGGCTAGATCATAAAAGGCACTGCAGCACCACCTTTCATTCCCTGGGAAACCAGCTGCCATATTGTAAGGGTGCTCAAGCAGCCCTGCAGGGAGGCCCATAGGAAGAGAAACCAATTTATCAGCCAGGTGAGTAAGCCACATTGGAGGTAGCTGCACTACAGCCCCCATCAGACCTGCAGATGAGTGGAACCCTGGATGATATCTGACTGTAACCTCATAAAAGACCCCTAAGGCCGGGCGCGGTGGCTCAAGCCTGTAATCCCAGCACTTTGGGAGGCCGAGACGGGCGGATCACGAGGTCAGGAGATCGAGACCATCCTGGCTAACACGGTGAAACCCCGTCTCTACTAAAAAATACAAAAAACTAGCCGGGCGAGGTGGCGGGCGCCTGCAGTCCCAGCTACTCGGGAGGCTGAGGCAGGAGAATGGCGTGAACCCGGGAGGCGGAGCTTGCAGTGAGCTGAGATCCGGCCACTGCACTCCAGCCTGGGCGACAGAGCGAGACTCCGTCTCAAAAAAAAATAAATAAATAAATAAAAAATAAAAGACCCCTAAGAGAGCTGCTCCCAAATTCCCAGCCCGCAGAAACCACAGGATATAATGCCTGGGTGTTGTTCTGAGCCACTGAGGTTTGAGGCTTGTTGTTAATGCAGCCAGAGATATGTATTGCAAGGCTTCTGCATGTGCTGTTTCCTTAGCTTGGAAAGTCCTATTCTACATGCTCGGTTCTCCTGCTTGGATAATCTACAATTATCCTCCCTATTGTGGCTCAGCCGTGACCTCCCTCAAGGAGCCTTTCCTAACCTCCCCTGGCCCTTTCAGGTCTCTGTTCCATAGTCTTTTAGAAGCCAAGCCCTTTCCTTCAGAGCCTTTACCCCAGCTGTTGATCATATATTTTGAGATTTATGTCAGCCATACCCCCACCAATGCCCAGTGCCTAGCAAAGCACCCAGGATGTAGTTAGCACCCAATAAAGCATTATGGAGCCCTACACAGATGAGAGAGGGTATGACGCCCGTTCTCCCCACATTAAATGCTCAGTTTACAAATATCCATCAAAATTACCAACAGGTGGCCGGGCGCGGTGGCTCAAGCCTGTAATCCCAGCACTTTGGGAGGCCGAGGCAGGCGGATCACAA
The DNA here is from genome assembly GCF_003255815.1 of Theropithecus gelada. NCBI lineage: Eukaryota > Metazoa > Chordata > Mammalia > Primates > Cercopithecidae > Theropithecus > Theropithecus gelada. The sequence continues at coordinate 9,972,473 of NC_037687.1, forward strand.
GGTCAGGAGATCGAGACCATCCTGGCTAACACGGTGAAACCCCGTCTCTACTAAAAAATACAAAAAAATAGCCAGGCGTGGTGGAAGGCGTCTGTAGTCCCAGCTACTCGGGAGGCTGAGGCAGGAGAATGGCGTGAACCCGGGAGGCGGAGCTTGCAGTGAGCTGAGATCCGGCCACTGCACTCCAGCCTGGGCGACAGCACGAGACTCTGTCTCAAAAAAAAAAAAAACAAAAAAATTACCAACAGGCTGGGCAGTGGCTCACACCTGTAATCCCAGCAATCTGGGAGGATGAGGCAGGCAGATTTGCTTGAGTCCAGGAGTTCAAGACCAGCCTGGGCAACATGGCAAGACTCTGTCTCTACAAAAAAATATAAAAATTAGACGAGCTAGATCGCCTGAGGTCAGGAGTTCAAGACCAGCCCGACCAACATGGTGAAACCCCTTCTCCACTAAAAATACAAAATTAGCTGGGCATGGTGGCGCATGCCTGTAATCCCAGCTACTTGGGAGGCTGAGGTAGGAGAATCGCTTGAACCTGAGAGGCAGAGGTTGCAGTGAGCTGAGATCTGAGATCACGCCATTGCACTCCAGCCTGGGCAACAAGAGCAAAACTCCCTCTCAAAAAAAAAAAAAAAAAAAAATTAGCTGGACACGGCGGCAGGCACCTGTAGTCCCAGCTACTCTGGAGGCTGAGGTGGGAGGATCACCTGAGCCCAAAGAGGTTGAGGCTGCAATGAGCCGTGATCACACCACTGTGCTCCCACCTGGGTGACAGTAAGACCCTGTCTCAAACAAAAACAAAAACAAAACACACAACTCAGACACCTTGCATATCTAAATACAAAAGCAAAGTCAAGAAAGCTTTTGAAATAAAACACAGAACAGCTATGTGACTTGTGGACAGGCAAGCGTTTCTTCAGCAGGACACAAAGTACATTAGTCATAAAAGAAAATATGCTGGACTCTATGAAAAGGAGTTTTTGGGTTTTGTTTTGTTTTTTGAGAGAGGGTCTGTCTCCCAGCTTGGAGTGTAGTGGCACAATCACAGCTTACTGCAATCTTGAACTCCTGGGCTCAAGTGATCCTCTCACCTCAGCCTCCAGAGTAGCTAGTAGCTGGGGCTATAGGTATGCACCACCATACCCGGCTAATTTTTTTTTTTTTTTTTTTTTTTTTTGTCGACACAGGGTCTCACTATGTTGCCCAGGCAGGTCTCGACCTCCTGGCCTCAAGTGACTCTTCCACCTTGGCCTCCCAAAGTGCTGGGATAACAGGTGTGAGCCACCACTCCCAGCTGAAGATGAGTTTTGGTTCATCAAAAGATGCCTTTGAAAAGGAGGCCACAGATGGCCAGGCATGGTGGCTTACACCTGTAATCACAGCACTTTGGGAGGCCGAGGCGGGTGGATCACGAGGTCAAGAGTTTGAGACCAGCCTGGCCAACATGGTGAAACCCTGCCTCTACTAAAAATACAGAAATTAGCCAGGCACAGTAGCGGGTGCCAGTAATCCCAGCAACTTGGGAGGCTGAGGCGGGAGAATTGCTTGACCCAGGAGGCGGAGGTTGCAGTGAGCCGAGATCGCGCCACGGCACTCCAGCCTGGATGACAGAGCAAGACTCCATCTCAAAAAAAAAAAAAAAAAAAGCCACAGACATACGTCATACCTATAATACATATAGAACTCCTTCAATTTAATGACAGACAATCACTTTTTTACTTAGTGGCTAAAAGAGCTAAACAGGCACTTCACAAAAGAGGATGCCCAGATGGCCAAGGCTAACGTGGGAAGCTGCTCAACTTCATTAGTCATCAGGGAAATGCAAACTCAAACCTCAATACAGTATCACCCTCACACGCACACGCAAATGAAACACTTTTTTTTTTCCCGGGGTTGGCAAAACCAGAACTCTTCTATGTTGCTGGAGGAAGTCTCAAATGGTATGGCCACTTTGGAAAATGATTTGGCAACATTTGCTAAAGCCATGTCTACTGCTGACCAGGACCCACCAATCCCATGCCTGGAATGAGTGTATATATCTACCAATTGACACGAACAAGAAATGTTCATAGTAGTTTACTCACAGTAGCCAAAAGCTGAAGACCGCATGATCAATAGTAGAACAGATAGTTACTTATTCACATGGAATATTATACACAGGGGTCATCAACTTTCTTTTTTAAAGGCAGGGTCTTGTTCTCACACCCAGGCTGGTATGCAGGGGTGCGATCGTAGCTCACCGCAGCCTCAACCTCCAGGCTCAAGCAATCCTCCCGCCTCAGGCTCCCAAGTAGTAGCTGAGACTACAGGTATGCACCACCACACCCAGCTATTTTTTTTTTTGGTAATCTCAAAGTGTTGAGATTACAGAAATGAGCCACTGCACCCAGCAAAAAATAGAAATCAAAATTTAAGTTAGCTGGGCATGGTGGCACATGCCTGTGGTCTCAGTTACTTGGGAAGCTGAGGTGGGAGGAATGCTTGAGCCCTGGAGATAAAGGCTGCGGTGAGCTATGATTATGCCACTGTACTCCAGCCTGGGCAACACAGCAAGACCCTATCTCAGAAAAAAACAAACAAACAAACAAATGTGAATTTCAAAAACATTACATTGCATGAAAGAAACCAGTTATAGGAGAGTACATACTGTGCAATTCTGTTTATAGAAATTACCAAGCACTTATCTTCATTTTTCTCACCCACTTCAAACTTAGGCTTCCTTCCTTCTTTCCAGGCCACTTACACCCTGCCTTCCTCCCTCGACTCTTCCCAGCCCCCTTCAGCCTGCCATTATCCATGACAGCCACAAGCCCTAGAGAAAAAAAATGCCAGTCACAGGCCAGAGACTTGCCCACCTCCTGGAGAATGACGTGAAAACACACAGTGTCTGCTCCTGAACTGCAAAGAAAGTTTCCCTCTCTACACTGTGGTGAGCAGGAATAAAAGCTAGGCCTGCCCTGGCCTTAAATTAAGCCAGAGGGATGTCACATGAGGAGACCCCTTTCTGGAGGGAAAAAAAAAAAAACAAAAAAAAAACAAACCACCAATTAACCACAGCTGATTCTCCAGAAGCAATTGGCAAGTTGGGGATCATTAGTTGGTGCAGAGGTAATTGCGATCTTTGCTACTAAAGTAATGAGCCGGGTGCAGTGGCTCACGCCTATAATCTCAGCACTTTGGGAGGCGAAGGCGGGCGGATCATGAGGCAGGTGAATCACTTGAAGCCAGGAGTTTGAGACCAGCATGGCTACATGATGAAACCCCGTCTCTACTAAAAATACAAAAAAATAGTTGGACATGGTGGTGGGCACCTGTAATCGCAGCTCCTGGGGAGGCAGAGGCCGGAGAATCGCTTGAACCTGGGAGGCGGAGGTTGCAGTGAGCCGAGATCGCACCACTGCACTCTAGCCTGGGACACAGAGTGAGACTCCATCTCAAAAAAAAAAAAAAAAAAGGTAACGTACTTATTTAACAGATGAGGCCAGCTGACAGTTGTCATGTGCCATCCCCAAAGTCTACTTGGGTTGTTGAGTGTTGGATGTGAGATTCAAATCTGCTTTTCCTAACTTGATAGTATGCACTTTTAACAGCTATGCCACCACAATTGCCGACAAAAATGAATCACATCCGACCCACTTCATTTCCCTTTTTTTGGACAGACTTGACTATTCCTGGATGAGACATTCAAGGAAGGGTGGTGGCATTGGTTTCTTTGAATGTCTTATCCGAGAATAGTTAAATCTGTCCAATAAAAGGGGGAAGATGGCAGTATCGGGTGTCCAAATTTTGGGCAAGTATGTCAGCTTTGTAGACAAATGGGAAAAAATGGCTAGATATGAGGATGGAGAGATGGTTTAGAAACTGTTTGTAGGCGTGGTGGCTCATGCCTGTAATCCCAGCACTTTGGGAGGCCGAGCTGGGCGGGTCACGAGGTCAGGAGATCGAGACTATCCTGGCTAACACAGTGAAATCCCGTCTCTACTAAAAAAAATACAAAAAATTAGCCGGGCATGGTGGTGGGCGCCTGTAGTCCCAGCTACTCGGGAGGCTGAGGCAGGAGAATGGCGTGACCCCGGGAGGCGGAGCTTGCAGTGAGCTGAGATCACGCCACTGCACTCCAGCCTGGGCGACACAGCGAGACTCCTTCTCAACAACAACAACAAAAAAAGAAACTGTTTGTAGGTTTTTTGTTTGTTTGTTTGTTTGTTTTTAGAGAGGCAGTCTCACTCTGTTGCCCAGGCTGGAGTGCAGTGGTGCAATCATAGCTCACTGCATCCTCCAGCTCCTGGGTTCAAGTGATCCTCCTGCTTTGCCTTCCTGAGTAGCTGGGACTATAGGTGCATGCTACCATGCCCAACTAATTTTAAAGATTTTTTTATAGAGCTGGGGGTGTCTCACTGTGTTGCCCAGGCTAGTCTTGAATTCCTGGCCTCAAGCGATCTTCCCGCCTGAGCACCCTAGAGTGCTGGAATTACAGACGTGGGCCACACCACGCCCAGCCAGAAACCCTTTGAAGACTGCTAATGAAACAACACTTCCAGGCAATGGTTATCCATGGGTGATCAAACCTTTAGGGAAACGCCAGATGGGGAATTTACAAAGGCAGGGTCAGGCGGATGGCATCCGAACCCCTGGATCATTCTTAGCTATCAGTGAAAAGTGGAAAGACAGGCCAGGCACAGTGACTCATGCCTGTAATCCTAGCACTTTGGGAGGCTGAGGCAAGAGGATCGCTTGAGCCCAGGAGTTCCAGACCAGCCTGGGCAACATAGTGGGACCTTGGTTCTACAGAAAGGTTTTTTGGTTTTTGTTTTGTTTTGCTTTTAAGATGGGGGTCTCACTCTGTCACCCAGGCTGGAGTGCAGGGGTGCAATCTCTGCTCACTGCAGCCTCCACCTCCTGGGCTCAAGCAATCCTCCCCACTCAGCCTCCCAAGCAGCTAGGACTACAGGCGCATGCCACCATGCCCAGCATGCCCAGCTTTTTTTTTTTTTTTTTTGTAGACACAGGGTTTCACCATGTTGCCCAGACTGGCCTCCAACCTCTGTGCTCAAGCTATTTGCCCACCTCAGCCACCCAAAGTGCTGGGATTACAGGAGTGAGCCACCACGCCCTGCCCAAAAAAGGTATTGCAGCATTTTTTTAAAAAGTGTTGCTACATTTTAGAGATAAAAAATGGAGTATTTACAAATGAAATTATTTGAGGTCTCAGATTTGCTTCAAAATATCCGGTGAGGCTGGCTGGGTGTGGTGGCTGACACCCATAATCCCATAATTTGGGGAGGCCAAGGTAACTGGATTACTTGAGCCCAAGAATTGGAGACCAACCTAGGCAACATGGCGAAACCAACCCTTCTTTACAAAAATTAGCCAGACATGGCGGCTTGCACCTGTAGCCCCAGCTACTTGAGAGGCTGAGGCAGGAGGATTGCTTGGGCCTGGGAGGTCGAGGCTGTAGTGAGCTATGATCACACCACTGCACCCTAGCCTGGGTGACAGAGTGAGACACTGTCTCAAAAACAAAACAAAACAAAACAAAAAAAAACCATTGAATAATAATTGATTCAGGCAAGAATGAATCCTGAAAGAGTGAAAGTCTGATGAATAACAGGATATTTATAGAATCTCAAAGTACCTCCCCACAAGAAACTTAATAATTACAAATCGGAAAGCAGTAACTTTGTAGCAGAGACACCTGGCAGATACCACTTAACCAAGTGGTCAAAATTAACATCACCAGTAATGGGACCAATTGATGTCAGGCTGGGGTCTTCCTGCCAAAAAGGCACAACCTGAATCTAATCATAAGGAAACGGCAGACAAACCCAAGTTGAAAGCCATTCTGCCTAATAACTGACCTACACTTTGTTAAAACGTCAAGGTCACAAAAGACAAAAAGGCTCAGAAATTGATCTCAGTGAAAGAAACTAAAAAGACAACTGGAAACAACAAGTGATCTGGGATTTTCTTTTGCTATAAAGGTCAGCGATGTGACAATGGGGAAATCTAATTAGGTTTGCAGATTTCCTGCTTTTGATCATTTTACTGAGGTTATGTTAGAGAATGCCTTGTTTTGGCCAGGTGCAGTGGCTCACGCCTGTAATCCCAGTAGTTTGGGAGGCTGAGGCAGGCGGATCCCCTGAGGTCAGGAGTTCGAGATCACTCTAGCCAAATGGTGAAACCCTGTCTCTACTAGAAATACAAAATTGTGGCGTGTGCCTATAATCCCAGCTACTTGGGAGGCTGAGTCAGGAGAATCACCTGAACCCAGGAGGTGGAGGTTGCAGTGAGCCAAGCCTGCACCATTACATTCCAACCTGGGCAACAAGAGTGAAACGCTGTCTTAAAAAAAAAAAAAAAAATTGTTGAGATGGGCTGGGCATGGTGGCTCACACCTGTAATCCCAGCACTTTGGGAGGCCAAGACGGGTAAATCACAAAGTCAGGAGTTCAAGACCAGTCTGGCCAACATAGTGAAACCCTGTCTCTACTCAAAAATACCAAAAAAAAAAAAAAAAAAAGTTAGCTGGGCCTGATGGGCACCTATAATCCCAGCTACTCGGGAGGCTGAGGCAGGAGAATCATTTGAATCCGGGAGGCAGAGGTTGCAGTGAGCTGAGATCTGCCATTGCACTCCAACCCAGGCGACAGTGTGAGACTCCATCTCAAAAAAAAAAAAAAAAAGAAAGAAAAATTGTTGAGATAGTAATCAAAAATCAAAACAGCTCAGTTGCTCAGAGGCTGCAGAAACTAGAAATATGAAACCCAGAATTGTGCTGTCCAATATTATAGCTAATAATTTCTGTTAATTAAAATTCAATAATATGTAAAACTCAGTCCCTGCCTGCCTCACAGTAGTCTTATTTGTAATGCTCATGACAGTGCTGCTCCGAATTATGGAGCCAAGAATGCTTCTTAGAATATGGTGCAAGGGCCAGGCACAGTGACTCACACCTGTAATCCCAGCACTTTGGGAAGTCAAGGTGGGAGGATCGCTTGAGCCCAGGAGTTTGAGTCCAGCTTAGGGAACACGGCAAAAGCCCATGTCTACAAATAAAAAATTTAAAAAGTAGCCAAGCTTGGTGGCAAGTGCCTACAGTCCCAGTTTCTCAGGAGGCTGAGGCAAGAGAATCACTTGAGCCTGGAACGTTGAGGCTGCAGTGAGCCGAGATGGCACCACTGCACTCCAGCCTGGGTGACAGAGTAAGACCCTGTCTCCAAAACAACAACAAAACAGAATATAGTGCAAGGCCTACTTTTTATTTTATTTTATTTTATTTTTTGAGATGGAGTTTCGCTCTTGTTGCCCAGGCTGGAGTGCAATGACGGGATCTCAGCTCACCGCAACCTTTTCTGTATTTTTTTTTTTTTTTGTATTTTGTATTTTATATTTTGTACTTTTGTATTTTTAGTAGAGACGGGGTTTCTCCATGTTAGTCAGGCTGGTCTCGAACTCCTGACCTCAGGTGATCCACCCGCCACGGCTTCCTAAAGTGCTGGGATTACAGGCGTGAGCCACTGTGCCCGGCCAAGGACTACATATTTTTAAATTACCAGGGGTTCCTGGTAAAAAAAAACCCACACACTTCTAGGTTCATTCCAGACCTGTTTTGTCAGAATCTCTGACCACAGAGGTTGAGAATTTGCATTTAAGCAGGTTCTTCCAGGTCATTCCTTTGTTGGTCCCTGTTAGGTAATAGCCTCCCTGAGGAAAAAAGGAGGTGAAAGTCATCTTGTGTTTCCTGCTGGAAGGACCACTTTAATTTGGGCCCCAAGATTTGAGAGCTATCAACAAACAGGATCCTCAGATCCGGATATTGAGGAGGATCAGATGTGACCATGGGCCGGGCGCGGTGGCTCATGCCTGTAATCCCAGCACTTTGGGAGGCTGAGGCGGGTTTATCATGAGGTCAGGAGTTCAAGACCAGCCTGGCCAACATGGTGAAACCCTGTCTCTACTAAAAATACAAAAAAAAAAAAAAAAAAAAATAGCCAGGCGTGGTTGCGGGCGCCTGCAATCCCAGCTACTTGAGAGGCTGAGACAAGGAGAATCTCTTGAACCTGGGAGGCAGAGGTTGCAGTGAGCCGAGATCGGGCTATTGCACTCCAGCCTGGGCAACAGTGCAAGACTCCATCTCACTGGGTGTGAGTGTGCACCCAGTGTACTGAGTGTGGTGGTGCACACCTGTAATCCCAGCTACTCGGAAGGCTGACGTGGGAGAAGCGCTTGAACCTGGGAGGCAGAGGTTGCAGTGAGCCAAGACCGCGCCACTGTACTCCAGCCTGGGCGACAAGAGCGAAACTCTGCCTCAAAAAAAAAAAAAAAAAAAAATTAGCTAGGCGTGGTGGCACGTGCCTGTAATCGCTGCTACTAGAGAAGCTGAGGCAGGAGAGACTCTTGAACCTGGGAGGTGGAGGTTGCAGTGAGCTGAGATTGCGCCACTGCACTCCAGCCTGGGCAACAGAGTGAGACTCCATCTCCAAAAATAAATAAATACATAATTTTTTTTTGAGACGGAGTTTCGCTCTTGTTGCCCTGGCTGGAGTGCAATGGTGCAATCTCCAGCTCACCGCAATCTCCGCCTCCTGGGTTCAAGCGATTCTCCTGCCTAAGCCTCCTGAGTAGCTAGGATTACAGGCATGTGCCAGCTAATTTTGTATTTTTAGTAAAGATGGGGTTTCTCCATGTTGGTCAGTGTGGTCTCGAACTCCCAACCTCAGGTGATTCGCCCACCTCAGCCTCCCAAAGTGCTGGGATTACAGGCATGAGCCACCATGCCAGGCTGAAAAATTTTTTTAAAAGATGTGATTGTGGGCCAGGCGCCGTGGCTCACGTCTATAATCCCATCACTTTGGGAGGCCGAGGCAGGCGGATCATGAAGTCAGGAGATCGAGACCATCCTGGCTAACATGGTGAAACCCCGTCTCTACTAAAAATACAAAAAAATTAGCCAGGCGGCCGGGCGCGGTGGCTCAAGCCTGTAATCCCAGCACTTTGGGAGGCCGAGACGGGCGGATCACGAGGTCAGGAGATCGAGACCATCCTGGCTAACACGGTGAAACCCCATCTCTACTAAAAAATTACAAAAAACTAGCCGGGCGAGGTGGCGGGTGCCTGTAGTCCCAGCTACTCGGGAGGCTGAGGCAGGAGAATGGCGTGAACCCAGGAGGCGGAGCTTGCAGTGAGCCGAGATCGCGCCACTGCACTCCAGCCTGGGCGACAGAGCCAGACTCTGTCTCAAAAACAAACAATCAAAAAGATATGATTGTGGTCTTCTATCACTGCCTGAGTTCCAATCCTGGCCCCTTGACTCCTATGCTACTTGACCTTGGGTGAATTACTTAACCTCTCTGTGCCTCAGTTTCTTTATCTGTCAAAAAGCCATTAATAGCACCTACTCTATAGGATTATTGTGAGGATTCCAGAAGTTTGCAGATGTCAAATGATTCTAACAGTGCCCAGCACACGAGCACACGTTAGACTTTATTTTTTGAGACAGGGTCTCACTCTGTTGCCCAGGCTGGAGTGCAGTGGCATGCCCATAGCTCACTGCAGCCTCAGTCGCCTGGACTCAAAGAATCCTCCCACCTCCGCCTCCAGAGTGGCCAGGACTATAGACACATACCACCACACCAGGGTATATATGTATGTATTTACTTATTTTCACAGATGGGGTCTCACTATGTTGCCCAGACTCATCTCAAACTCCTGGCCCCAAGTGAGCCTCCTGCCTTGGCCTTCCAAAGGGCTGGGATTACAGGCATGAGTCATCATGCCTGGCCCTATTTTATTTCCTTCTCTTTTTTTTTTTTTCTTTTGAGACGGAGTCTGGTTCTGTCGCCCAGGCTGGAGTGCAGTGTCACAATCTCAGCTCACTGCAAGCTCCGCCTCCCAGGTTCACCCCATTCTCCTGCCTCAGCCTCCTGAGCAGCTGGGACTACAGGCGCCTGCCACCACGCCCAGCTAATTTTTTGTATTTTTAGTAGAGACGGGGTTTCACAGTGTTAGCCAGGACGGTCTCAATCTCCTGGTCTGGTGATCCGCCTGCCTCGGCCTCCCAAAGTGCTGGGATTACAGGCATGAGCCACCGCGCCCGCCTATTTCTTTTTCTTTTCTTTTTTTTTTTTTTTGAGACGGAGTTTCACTTTTGTTGCCTAGGCTGGACTGCAGTGCAATGGTGTGATCTTGGCTCACTGCATCTTCCACCTCCCGGGTTCAAGCAATTCTCCTGCCTCAGCCTCCCAAGTAGCTGGGATTACAGGCACCCACCACCACGCCTGGCTAATTTTGTATTTTTAGTAGAGATGGGGTTTCACCATGCGGCCAGGCTGATTTCAAACTCCTGACCTCAGGTGATCCGCTCACCTCAGCATTCCAAAGTGCTGGGATTATGGGCATGAGCTACAGCACCTGGCACTATTTTCTTTTCTTTTTTTTCTTTGTTTTTTGTTTGTTTGTTTGTTTGTTTTCATTTGTTTTTGTGGTCTAAAATAAACTCTTTTAATTGCACATTTGTGTCTTGGGTTATCTGTGGGGTGAGAAACCTCCTCCTCACTTCCAATCCCAGCTATCCAGGTACAATCTGGTTGTGGTCCGGCTGTGGGCGAGGGGTAGAGGTGGGTGCAGGGCTGGCCCCCGAGTCTGCACCGACATCTTCAGGGCAGGGAGCTCAGACCATGGTTGTACTTGCACTGCTTCGGGGCCTCAGTGAAGCCCTCACACATGGACAGGTCATTCTCAGTGGTCGGACAGTCCAGGAACTGCCTGATCTTGTAGGCGCAGGGCCCCATCTGCAGGGGCTGTGGGGCAGCACGGGTGGGGGTCTGGCTGGCCTGTCGGCTGCAGCTGCGCTGCGGCTTCCCCAAGGCCTGGTGGCGGTGGTGAGACCTGGGCAATATTAGTCAGAGATGGTGACAGCGACAGCAGTTCTGTCCAGGGGACAAATGCCACCTTTTTTTGGGGGGGGGGGGGGGGGATGGAGTTTCGCTCCTGTTGCCCAGGCTGGAGTGCAAAGGCACGATCTTGGCTCACTGCAACCTCCACCTCCCGGGTTCAAGCAATTCTCCAGCCTCAGCCTCCAGGCTAGCTGTGATTACAGGCGCCCACCACCACACCCAGCTAAGTTTTTTTTTTGAGACAGAGTCTCACTCTGTTGCCCAGGCTGGAGTGCAGTGGCATGATCTTGGCTCACTGCAACCTCTGCCTCCCAGGTTCAAGCAATTCTCCTGCCTCAGCCTCCCAAGTAGCTGGGACTACAGGCACGTGCCACCACGCCCGGCTAATTTTTGTATTTTTAGTACAGACAGGGTTTCACCATGTTGGCCAGGCTGGTCTTGAACTCCTGACTTCATGATCCACCCGCCTTGACCTCCCAAAGTGCTGGAATTATAGGCATAATCCCAAAATTAGGCACATGGCCTAATTTTGTATTTTTGGTAGAGAGAGGGTTTCACCATGCTGGCCAGGCTGGTTTCAAACTCTTGACCTTGGCTGGGCACAGTGGCTCACGCCCGTAATCCCAGCACTTTGGGAGGCCAAGGTGAGTGGATCACTTGAGACCGGGAGTTTGACACCAGACTGACCAACATGGTGAAAACCCCGTCTCTACTACAAATACAAAAATTAGCCAGACTTGGTGGCACCTGCCTGTAATGCCAGCTACTCGGGAGGCTGAGGCAGGAGAATCTCTCGAACTCAGGAGGTGGAGGTTGCGGTGAGTAGATTGCACTTCAGCCTGGGTGACAGAACAAGACTCTGTCTCAAACAAACAAACAAACAAACAAAAAACTCCTGACCTCAGGTGATCCGCCCGCCTCGGCCTCCCAAAGTGCTGGGATTACAGGCATGAGTCACCATGCCTGTAATTTTTTTTAGTTCTTTTCTTTTCTTTTTGTTAGACGGGGTTTCACTTTTGTTGCCCAGGCTGGAGTGCAAAGGCGTGATCTCGGCTCACTGCAAACTCCAGCGCCCAGGTTTAAGCAATTCTCCAGCCTCAGCCTCTGGAGTCGCTGGGCTTACAGATGCCCACTACCACACCTGGCTAATTTTGTATTTTTAGTAGAGATGAGGTTTCACCATGCTGGCCAGGCTGGTTTCAAACTCCTGACTTCAGGTGATCCGCTCGCCTCGGCCTCCCAAAATGCTGGAATTACAGGCATGAGCCACCGCGTCTGGCCCTATTTTATTCTCCTCCTGGCACTTAACACTCACTGACGTGACCATCATTTGCTTTTGCTTTATTTATTCAACAAGCATTTATTGAGGACCTACTGTGTGTAGGCATTCCAGGCAGAGGGAACAGCAGGTGCAAAGGCCCTGGGGTGGGAACATGCTAAATAGTGTTTAAGATGTTACAGATAGCCAGGCGTGGTGACTCATGCCTGTAATCCCAGCACTTTGGAAGGCTGAGGTGGGCGGAGCACTGAGCCCAGGAGTTTGAGACCAACCTGGGCAACATGGTGAAACCCTGTCTCTACAAACAATACAAAAAAGTAGGCCAGTGTGTTGGCACATATGTGTAGTTCCACCTACTTGGGAGATTGAGGTGGGAGGATGGCTTGAGCCCAGGAGGTCAAGGCTGCAGTGAGCTGTGATTACGCCACTGAACTCCAGCCTGAGTGACAGAGCCAGACCCTGCATCAAAAAAAAAAAAAAAAAAAAAAAAAAAAAAAAAAAAAAAAAAAAAAAGATGCTAGAGAGCTATAAATAGCCAGGCAAGGAGGTTCACACCTGTAATCTCAGCACTTTGGGAGGTTGAGGCGGGGAGATCTCTTAAGCCCAGGAATTCAAGACCAGCCTGGGCAACACGGCAGAACCATGTCTCTACAAAAGAAGAAAATTAGCAGGCTTATAATGCCAGCTACTAGGAAGCCTGAGGTGGAAGGATCATCTGAGCCCATGAGCCCATGAGGTTGAGGCTGCAGTGAGCTGTGATTGCACCGCTGCACTCAAGCCTGGGTAACAGAGTGAGACCTTCTCTCAAAAAAAAAACAAAACGCTGGAGATACATTAGTAAATAAGGCAGGTGCAGTCCTATATTCATGGTGCTTGTATTTTAATGGGGGTAGACACAGATAAATTGATATGTATTGGGTTGGTGCTAAAGTCATTGCAGTTTTTGCCATTAAAAGTCATTGCATAGGCTGGGTGCAGTGGCTCAAGCCTGTAATCCCAGCACTTTGGGAGGCTGAGACGGTGGATCACGAGGTCAGGAGATCGAGACCATCCTGGCTAACACGGTGAAACCCCGTCTCTACTAAAAAATACAAAAAAGTAGCCAGGCGAGATGGCGGGTGGCCTGTAGTCCCAGCTACTTGGGAGGCTGAGGCAGGAGAATGGCGTAAACCCGGGAGGCAGAGCTTGCAGTGAGCTGAGATCCGGCCACTGCACTCTAGCCTGGATGACAGAGTGAGACTCCCATCTCAAAAAAAAAAAAGTCATTGCAGGTCGGGCGCGGTGGCTTATGCCTGTAATCCCAACACTTTGAGAGGCCGAGGCGGGTGGATCACGAGGTCAGGAGATCGAGACCATCCTGGCTAACACGGTGAAACCCCGTCTCTGCTAAAAACTACAAAAAAATCAGCTGGACGTGCTGGTGGGCATCTGTAGTCCCAGCTACTCGGGAGGCTGAGGCAGGAGAATGGCGTGAACCCAGGAAGCGGAGTTTGCAGTGAGCCGATATCGTGCCACTGCACTCCAGCCTGGACGACAGAGCGAGACTCCGTCTCAAAAAAAAAAAAAAAAAAGTCAATGTGGCTTTTGCCATTAAAAGAAATGGCAAAAGTCATTGCGGTTTTTGCCATTAAAGGTAATGGCAAAAATTGCGGTTTTTGCCATTAAAGGTAATGGCAAAAACCGCAATGACTTTTGCACCAACTTAATCATATACTGATAAGCAAGTGAGGAGGAAGGAGGTGGCCAGGGAGGGCCTCTCTGAGGAGGTGGCATTTGAACAGAGTCCTGAAGGGGGAGATAGAGAACCCTGTGGGTACCTGGGGAAAATCTACTGGCTCCAGCCTGGTCTGTGCCTTTTTCCCCCACCCCACCCCCTATCCCATCTAGGGTTCAGGTTTCCAAACAGAGGTTGTTGTCTCAACTGCTAGAGAAGGGGAATTCCGATGGGGGTTGCAGGCCCTCGGCCTCTGTGGTCTGCCTTCTCTCTCACTGGCTGTCCTAGTCTTAGAGCTGGTGTTGCCGTGTGGGGCTCCAGCTGGGGGATCTAGGGTCCCCCATCTGTTCATGCCTGAAATCCCAGCACTTTGGGAGGCCAAGGTGGAGGCAGGAGGATCACTTGAGTCCAGGATTTCCAGACCAGCCTGGGCAACATAGGGAGAACCCCCTCTACAAAAAAATAAATAGGCCGGGCGCGGTGGCTCAAGCCTGTAATCCCAGCACTTTGGGAGGCCGAGACGGGTGGATCACGAGGTCAGAAGATCGAGACCATCCTGGCGAACACGGTGAAACCCCGTCTCTACTAAAAAATACAAAAAACTAGCCGGGCGAGATGGCGGGCGCCTGTAGTCCCAGTTACTTGGGAGGCTGAGGCAGGAGAATGGCGTAAACCCGGGAGGCGGAGCTTGCAGTGAGCTGAGATCCGGCCACTGCACTCCAGCCCGGGCGACAGAGCGAGACTCCGTCTCACAAAAAAAAAAAAAAAAAAAAAAAAAAAAAAAAAAAAAAAAAAAAA
>NC_037687.1:9987213-9990404 GCF_003255815.1 Theropithecus gelada
GAAACCCCCCCTAAAAAAAAAAAAAAAAAAAAAAAAAAAAAAAAAAAAAAATAAATAAATAAATAAATAAAAATTCAAAAATTAGCCGGGCATGGTGGTGCATGTCTGTGGTCCCAGCTACTTGGAAGGCTGAAGTGAACCATGGTGGCACCAACTGCACTACAGCCTAGGCAACAGAGCAAGACCTTGTCTCAAAAACAAAAACAAAAACAAAAACTCTAGATCTGTCTTCAAAGGAGTCACTGAGCCGGCTGCCTGCAGACAAAAGAGGAGGATGTCACCAGTGAGCCCACTGAGGGACCCACTCCAGGCTGCATCCTGTCTTGGCTTCTCCTGGTTCTTGATGAACTTCGTGACTCCTCCTTCCATGGCAAAGAGGGGGCTGAGTGGCCTCTCTCTCTCTCTCTTTTTGTTCTGCTCTGTCACCCAGGCTGGAGTGCAGTGCCGTGATCTCAGCTCACTGCAACCTCCACCTCCCCAGTTCAAGCAATTCTCTTGCCTCAGCCTCCCGAGTAGCTGGGACTACAGGCACCCACCACCACACCCAGCTAATTTTTGTATTTTTTGCAGATCCGGGGTTTCACCATGTTGGCCAGGCTGGTCTCAAACTCCTGATCTCAAGTGATCGGCCCACCTCAGCCTCCCGAAGTGCTGGAATTATAGGAGTGAGCCACTGCACTCAGCTGAGTGGCCTCTCTCTAGCCCAGTGGTGGATCCAGTGTGGTCTGGAGTCAGCCTGCTTGGGTTCAAACTCAGACAGGCGCTACCCCAACCAGTGCTGTGTGACTCTGAGCAGTTTGCTTGATCTCTCTGAACTCACACCTCCATGAGAGTTTATAGTAACTTCTACCTCCTGAGCAGTCAAGTCTTTACACCTGGAAAGTGCTCGGTGGAGATCAGCCATTACTTTTGGGAACACCGAGTCTAAGGGTGGGTATCTGGGTTCTTTGTACCCTCCTCAAACCATCTCTCCAGCTCCCTGGGAGGCACATACAACTGGGAGGATGTAAGAGCCTCCCACCACCCGCCAGGCTGTCTCTTTCAGGGAAAGCAGGGAGATCCCAGGCCTAGTTAATCCCCGGGAGGGGCAGGAGAGTTGCCCCTGAGAAAGATCCCGGTTGACCTCTGTTTTCTCCTGGCTCAGGCCAGGTTAAGGGTGTCAGGGGCACAGAAGGGGAAGGTTGGCAAAGGATGAGTTACTCAGGCAGCAGCCCCCCTCCCGTTCCATCCAGCCCAGCCATGGGGCACTCCTGGGGGAAAGTGCTCCCTGAAAAGACACACCAACCACCAGAAAGAGAAACTGAACCGTTTATTAGCCTAGGTCTGGGTTTCAGGCATTGCGGGGGCATGTCTGGGGAGCTCTATGAGAGGAAACAAGCCCCTGACTGGCTCCTTGCCCCCCAAAGACCCGCTCCCCCAGGCTTCGCATTCACAAGAAATTACTCTGAGGCATGAGGTTTCCTTCCCCAAGGTGAGCTGCACCCCAGCTCTCCAGTGGGGGGAGGGGCCAGCAATTCCAAAGAGGTCTGGGCAGGACCAGAGCTCCCTGACTTTGGCAGCTTCAACACAGACATGAGAAGACAGGACAGCATTCATTCTGGGGAAATGTAATGGGGAGAGGGGGGTCACAGACATCACGCCTATGCACGCACCCACCCACACACACACACACATAAATATACGTTTGTACCGTAACATCCCTTCCATTATCCACAGGTTTTTGTGAAATCCTTCTGGGGCAGGTTAGGGGAGAGTGTCCCTAGGAAATGTCCCTAGCCACTGCCACTCCCATGCTCCATTCAATATAAGTTGAAAGATGAAGGCTGGGCACAGTGGCTCATACCTGTAATCCCAGCACTTTGGGAGGCCAAGGCGGGCAGATCACTTGAGGTCAGGAGTTTGAAACCAGCCTGGCCAACATAGTGAAACCCTGTCTCTACTAAAAATACAAAAATTAGCCAGGCGTGATGGCAGGTGCCTATAGTCCCAGCTACTCGGGAGGCTAAAGCAGGAGAATTGCTTGAACCTGGGAGGTGGAGGTGGCAGCGAACGGAGATTGAACCACTGCCCCACTCCGGCCTGGGTGACAGAGTAGACTCCATCTGAAAAACAAAACAAAACAAAAATCTTGAAACCATGTCAAAACAAAAAAAATCTTGGGCCGGGCGCGGTGGCTCAAGCCTGTAATCCCAGCACTTTGGGAGGCCGAGACGGGCGGATCACGAGGTCAGGAGATCGAGACCATCCCGGCCTACACGGTGAAACCCCGTCTCTACTAAAAAATACAAAAAACTAGCCGGGCGAGGTGGCAGGAGCCTGTAGTCCCAGCTACTCGGGAGGCTGAGGCAGGAGAATGGCGTAAACCCAGGAGGCGGAGCTTGCAGTGAGCTGAGATCCGGTCACTGCACTCCAGCCTGGGGGACAGAGCGAGACTCCGTCTCAAAAAAAAACAAAAAACAAAAAACAAAAAACAAAACAAACCAAAAAAAATCTTGAAAGAAGACACAGCAGGGTTCAGGCTCAAGGCTTCTCTCTGCCTTGCTCGGGAGACCTGGTACTTTAGCTGGGGCTGCAGGTGTGGACCCAAAAATAGCCTGGGGGTGGCTGTTTTTGAAAGGAGGGTGTCTGTGCAAACATCGCCCCCAGAATTTTCTCAAGTTGCGCCCTACCCCACATCAAGAGTCCCAAAGCCCTCCCCAGCCACCCACACTGGTTTTTCCCACTTGTGCCCCAAATAGTGCAATTGACCAATGAGGTCTGAGAATGAGGAATGGACCTCAGTCGCCATCCCCTCCCCACCTCCAGCCGTGGTTTCCGGGCCTCAGAGAGAAGAGGAGAAGTCATCAAGTGGCAGCTGATAAAATTTGGGGAAGCTGTGGATTTGGGCTCTGGAGGGTCAGAGAGGAGGCCTCTAGCTCCTCGGGACAGTGGTTCCGAAGTGGCACGAAGTTGCCCAGAGAAAGTGGCAGGAGGAATACATTCGAAAAGGAGAAATCGGTGCAGGAATGGGGGCCAGAAGAAAATGTAGAAATTCTTTGTACCGCTAGGTGCAGTGGCTCACACCTGTAATCCCACACTTCGGGAGGCCAAGGCGGGTGGATCATGAGGTCAGGAGTTCGAGACCAGCCTGGCCCACATGGTGATACCCCGTCTCTACTAAAAATACAAAAAAAAAAAAAAAAAAAAAAAAA
>NC_037687.1:9990804-10002376 GCF_003255815.1 Theropithecus gelada
GCCGGGCACGGTGGCTCACGCCTGTAATCCCAGCACTTTGGGAGGCCGAGGCGGGCGGATCACGAGGTCAGGAGATCGAGACCATCCTGGCTAACACGGTGAAACCCTGTTTCTACTAAAAGTACAAAAAATTCGCCAGGTGTGGTGGTGGGCACCTGTAGTCCCAGCTACTCGGAAGGCTGAGGCAGGAGAATGGCGTGAACCCAGGAGGCAGAGCTTGCAGTGAGCCGAGATCATGCCGCTGCACTCCAGCCCGGGAAACAGTGCAAGGCTCCGTCTCAAAAAAAAAAAAAAAAAAATCCTTTGTACCAGGTAGTAAAGCGCTCCTGCCCTGAAGTCCCCTTAAATGCTGCCTGCCCTCACCCTGGCTCTTCACAGGTCCCCTGCCCTGGACTCCCCAGGATCCAGTTCTAAAGGGGTCACACCAGTCACCGGACTGGCCCTCAGGACCCCACTGCAACACTGCTATGTGACTAGTCAGTGCCTTATCTGGCCTTTCCAGGTGTGAAATATTTGCAACATCACCCAGGTCTGTGGGGCGGGGGCATCTGGCTCGGCAGCCCCACGTCTCTGTCTGGGGTCACCCAGTGGCCTCTCCATGAACCCCTCTGCCTTGGCCTGGTTGTTGGTCCACCCCCACCTCAGACCACCGTGTTGCCCTCCAGAAACGTGGGCGACGTGGGCATGTGCATGCCCCTCTCCAGGGAGCTGGAGCTGCGGAGTGGCAGGAGGTGGTGGCCCGGGGTCCCGTCCCGCCTCCGTCCTTGCACCCCCACCCCCGGCCGCCAGCACTGCAGCGGCCGAAGCACCTCCCGACGCAGGTCCCGGCTGCGCCACGTGTAGATGACAGGGTTGAGCAGCGAATTCAGGGTGGCGAAGGCGAAAAAGTAGTGGGCTTTGTAGAGGATCGGGCAGGAGTGGACGGGACAGGCATAGTCCAGAAGGAGGATGCTGAAGGCGGGCAGCCAGCAGACGATAAAGACACCTAGCACGATGGTGACCGTCTTGAGCAGGGCTAGGGTCTGCGGGCCAGCCACGTCAGCGTGGCTTGAGCGGACCACGCAGTAGATGCGCACGTACAGCGCCACGATGGCCAACAGGATGATGGAGAAGATGGTCACCACGCACAGCACATAATGCTTCGCGTAGAGAGGCAGGACAGTGGAGCAGGCCTCCAGGTGGCCCAGGCAGTTCCAGCCAAGGATGGGCAGGCCACCGAGGACCAGAGAGATGAGCCACGAGGCCCCGATGAGCAGGAGCATGCGGCAGCTCTTGTCGCTGCCGTACAGCTTGACCTTGGCAATGGCCACGTGGCGCTCGATGGCAATGGCCAGGAGGCTGAAGACAGAGGCGGAGAGCGTGATGAAGGCAGAGCCCTCCCGGGCAAACCACTGCACGGGCGTCAGCCTCAGCGTGACAGAGCCAGAGAGCAAGGTATTGGCTACAAAGGCCACGCCTGCCAGCAGATCGGAGGCAGCCAGGTTACCCAGAAACAGGTACATTGCCGAGTGGAACTTGCTGTTTCGAGCCACTGCAATGAGTACCAGAAGGTTTTCCACCACGATGGCGCAACAGAGGATGACGATGAAGGCCGAGGCCACCTGGCGGGAGGTCGTCTCCTGCGTTTCCAGCGTCTCTTTGGTATAATTATAGTGTTCCTGGACCTTGTTGGGGTTCAGGTACTCCGAGTACAAGCTGCCCATGGTGGGGCTCAGAGGCCTGCTGGGGCCATGGGGCTGTCAGAACTGCAGAGAAGACAGACAGACAACAGGTCAGAGCTATGGGTGCTAGCTGGGCTCTGGCCTCGGATGCGCTGAGATTCAATTTCTTGCTCTGTTACTCTTCGAGGAAGGGCCACATGAATTCAGAATCATCATCATCCCCGTTTACAGACAGGAAACCCAGAGAGGTTAATTCACTTTCCTAAAGTCTCAAATTTAACCAGCGGCAGGGCCAGAGAGGCTGGCTCTGTGGCCTCTTATAAGCCCTAGGCTACACTCTTTCTTATTTATTTTATTTATCTATATTTTAAAGACAAGGTCTTGCTCTGCCTCAGGCTGGAGTGCAGTGGCATAATCATAACTCCCTGCAGCCTTGAACTCCTGGGCTCAAGTGATCCCCCCACCTCAGCCTCCTACCTCAGCTTCAGCTACAAGCACATGCCACCATGCCTGGCTAATTTTTTTTTTGAGACAGAGTCTCGCTCTGTTGCCCAGGCTGGAGTGCTGTGGCGCACTTGGCTCACTGCAACCTCCTCCTCCTGGGTTCAAGTGATTCTCCTGCCTCAGCTTCCTAAGTAGCTGGGATTACAGGCACCTACCGCCACACCCAGCTAATTTTTTTTATTTTTAATAGAAACGGGATTTCACCATGTTGGCCAGGATGGTCTCAAATTTTTGACCTCGTGATCCACCTGCCTCGGCCTCTCAAAGTGCTGGGATTACCAGTGTGAGCCACCGGGCCCGGCCGCCTGGCTAATTTTTTTTTTTTTTTTTTTTGTAGAGATTGGGTCTCACTGTGTTGTCCAGGCTGGTCCCGAACTCCTGGCCTCAAGCAATTCTCCTTGGCCTCTCAAAGCAATGAGATTACAGGCATGAACCAAGACATCTTGCCTATTTTAATTTTCATTATTATTTTCTAGAGATACGGTCTTGCTCTGCCACCCAGGCTGGAGTGCAGTGGCATGATCATAGCTCACAGTCGACTCAACTCCTGGGCTCAAGTGATCCTCCTACTTCAGCCTCCTGAGTAGCTACACGCTTTCAAAGGGACAGAAGCTCCCCCAAATAGCATGAAAAATATAATGTGGACTTCCAGAAACCTTGCCCACCTGCCCAGAGAGCAAGCCCTAGGCAGGGCCTGGAGGGTTTGTCTCTTCTCTGGAACACACAGGCGCCTTCGGCCTCATGCTGACCTGGGTCAGGGAGAATCTCACCACTGATAGCTGCATGCCCTGCTCATTCATTACCACGCACTAACGCTGGATTTCAGGCTGGGTCTAAGTCTTAAGGCCACGGGTGTTCCCAAGATAAGGTCTTGGGGAGACACCAGGGCGGCCCTGAGGTTCAAACATCCCAGAGGTCATACCATCTTCAAGGACACAGACTTTGGAGACAATCCAGAGTTTGCTCCCATTCCACCTCTGAAACGCTGGGCAAGTTCCTAGACGCTGTCTCAGCCTGAACCTCCTTATCCGTGCAATGGAGAGAAGAAAGCCCACTTCATGGGGGTGATGGGAAAATCCTTTTAAATGACACATGAGGCACGTTAACTCATAGTAAGCACTCAACAAATACCGCCGAATGTTACTAGCTCCCCTCTTTCCTCCAATCCTTTGGAAAGGGAAGGGATGTAAGCCAACCAGATGAGATCTCCAACAGCCTGTTCTCATCAGCACCATCTAGCTCTGCCCTGGGACAGAAGGTCCTGCGGGGATGGGCAGGGCGCTGGCACCCCCTCCCCAGCCAGGATGAAATCCAGATGTGAGGCCCCTGGAACAAACAGGGTGGAGTCCTCACTCTGCAGTCACATCCGGTGTGAGGAAGGCGGGATGTGGGGGGAGTCAGGATGGGAGAGACCCCATCTGGGAGGTCCTGGCTGGGAGGATGGGGCAGCTTTGCTGAAGTCATGTGAGTGGTGGAGGGGTGTGCAGCCCTGCCGGGAGGGGGTAAGGCATTTGTTCCATGAAAGCCTGAGTCACCCCCCCACCCCCTCCCATCCCTCCACCCCAACCCCTCCCATCCCCCCCCCCACCGCCACCCACCAAGGAAAACTGAGCCGTGGGGGGAGGGGGCGGAACCGCCACCCACCAAAGAAAACTGAGCCGTGGGGGGAGGGGGTGGGGAGAGGCGCTCTTGGGCAGAGAGGATGAGAGGCAGACACCATGGCCTTCCCCCTGCTTGGGCGTAGGGTTAGGCGGGTGTCAGAGGAGCCAGTGCAGTGTATGCCTTTTATGAAGGGAGAGGAAGTTCCAGCTCGTAGCCAAACGGGAGGAAGCGGGGAGAGTAAGGGGAGTCCTCCCCAGGTCCCTAGAAACACGTCTGGCAAAGACTGTGTGTACCGTTCCAGAAAAGTCTGGTTAGGCCAGTTCTCCTGAGCCCAGGAGTGATGGAGGCTTCCGGAGTCACCCAGCCATCTCAGTTCCTGGCCACCCCCTCCAAGGGGCATCCTGACCCCTGGCTGGACAGAGGCAGCTGCTCCCCCAGGGCGGAGGGACATCCGTCCTAGTTTGGGAACAGACAAGGGCTTGTGCACGTCCCCGGGGACTGCTGCCCCTCCCAGATAGCCACACAGAGGCCCCTTGTTCCTTTGCTGGACGGAGCCCCAGGCATCTTGATGCCCTCTGCACACTGCAGCCAGTCCCAGGCAGGCTTGGGCCCAGGCTGCGGCGGGATCACACACAGCTGACGGGCCGGCAACAGCCCATGCCCTGATTGGCTCATTTTCAATCCAAGGGCACTGAGCGATTTGCCTATTGGCCCGCGCTTTCCATCTTCAGCCTCTGATTGGTCCAGTTGGGGGCGCTCTATGGCCAGCCCTACTGATGGGGTCCTTTACAGGCGACGGGAGCTCAGGCTTTCCAAGGATAGAGTTAATGCTATGTGGACGTCCCTAGGGGGAGTTTGAACCGCAGCCTGACCGCTGGGTCACCCCGACCAGACGCCCCCAGGCTGCCCTGGCCTGCTGGGCCCCTCCTGGGGTTCATAAGTGAGAATCAAGGTCCCTTTCCAGGCCTGGGAAGAAGACTGTGCAGTGCAGCCACCCCCTCTGCTGCTCGCCAAGAGATTTACTGTGGCTTCCTGGAGAAATAAGAAATATATTCAGGACGGGCGTGGTGGCTCATTCCTGTAATCCCAGCACTCTGGGAAGCCAAGGCGGGCCTATCACCTGAGGTCATGAGTTCGAGACCAGCCTGACCAACATGGTGAAACTCCCCACTCTATTCAAAATACAAAAAAAAAAAAAAAAAATTAGCCAGGCGTGGTGGTGTGCGCCTGTAATCCCAGCTACTCGGGGGACTGAAGCAGGAAAACCACGTGAACCTGGGAGACAGAGGTTGCAGTGAGCCGAGATCGCAGCCACTGTACTCCAGCCTGGGTGACAGAGCGAGACTCTGTCTCAAAACAAAACAAAACGAAATGAAATGAAATGTGTTCAGCCCTTGCTTCCCAGGGACTGACCAAACAATCTTTCTTCTTCCCTGAGAGGAAGACTGGGGGCGCTGCGCTCTCACCTTCTGAAGCCTGGGGAGGTTAAGGCGTTCACAGAGGGAGAGGCAGCTCTCCTAGAGAAGGGGAAACTGAGGTCCATATTTTATCCAAGCCTCACTTTAACCACTAGGACTTTACTGAGGCAAGCACTTAGGTGGTTGACACGTCCCAGAAAGAGGAAGCAGGGCACTGAGGTTGGAGCTGGCGGAAGAGTCACCCCCTAGGTGGACTGTGGCCTAGCCTGTGTCCCTTCCCTGTTTTAGGTTACCAGGTTTTGAGAAGGACACAGAGCCTGTCTCCTAGTCACCTTCACCAAGTCCTTCCTGACTCCCTCTCAGAAGCTCAGAAAGAGGCCACTGGGCTCACATAGAATGTCCAGGCCTGAAATGGAACAGGAGGGACAAGTGATGGGGTTTGGAAGGAAGGGAAGAGAGATAGACTCAGACGACTGTTTGGCTGGAGATTAGGAGAGGGGAAGGATGGAGGAAGCCTCAGTGGCTTCTAAGCTCCTCTCCACCCACTCCCAGTTCCAGAGAGGCAGGCCCTGTGGTTACAGTTCCCCCTGGTCACCCATGGAGCCCATGGTAGCCACCCTACTTTTTGGTTTCCCTGTGGTTGTCAGGACCCCCTACCCTGCCATTCTCTACCAAGCAGCCAGGGGGAGCTTTTAAACTCATAACTCCATGTCATTCCCCAACTCCAAATCCTCCCATGGCTCCCTATAGCCCAAGTAGCATGGCCCCTGCCCACAAAGCCTCCTCCCATTCTCCCCCAGGGCCATTCCACTCCAACCACACTAAGCCTCCTCCATGCTACCCCCACCCCTACCTGCAAGCCTTTGCCCCTGCTGTTCTTTTTGGGGCACACTTTCCCTCAATTTTTTTTGAGACAGACACTCAGTCTGCTGCCCAGGTTGGAGTGCAGTGGTGTGATCTCAGCTCACCGCAACCTCTGCCTCCTGAATTCAAGCGATCCTTCTGCCTCAGCCTCCTGAGTAGCTGGGGTTATAGGCACCCACCACCACACCCAGCTAATTTTTGTATTTTTAGTAGAGATGGGGTTTCACCATGTTGGCCAGGCTGGTCTGGAACTTCTGACTTCAGGTGATTCACCTGCCAAAGCCTCCGAAACTGCTGGGATTACAGGCGTGAGCCACCGCGTCTGGCCTTTCCCCAAATCTTCGAATGACTGTCTCTCCATCTTTCTGGTTTCTATTTAAAGGTCATTTCCTCAGAGGGGACTCCCCTGACCTCTAGTCTACAATAGCAGCTGTCTCCAAGCCTTTTCCAATCACAGAATCTTGTTTTATTATCTGCGCAGCGCTTGCCACTATGGGAAACTATCATGATATTTCTCCTTTTCTGTCTGGCTTCCACCTAGACAGTCAATGGGTAAGGCTAGGGAGCAAGTCAGCTATCAGCCCCTACAGGGATGCCTGGCACAAAGAAAACACTCAGAAAACGTGTGGAATGGGCAAATGAATGAATGAATGAATGAACCAACGAACAAAGGAGACCCTAGTGGGTTCCCAAGGGTGGAATCTCCCAATTTCAGCCCAGACCCAAACAACAACGAAGGAGCCTGGAGACACCTCTGGTCCCCAGGCAGCGCCCCCACCGCCCACCATCAACCAGGCAAAGCCCAGCGTGTCTCCCTGGAGATGGCAGCAGGACCCGCCCCCGCGCTGACCCGCACTCTCGGCTTCCTTATCTGGCCTAGGAATGCGCGGTATCCACACTCGCTTGCGCTGGAGCCACGCCTCCTCTCCCCCCCACCGCTACGAGACCACCCCAACGTCTCCAAGCGGGACTGGAAGGACTCCTCTCCGTCCCGCCAGGGGTCCCGCCTCGAGATTCTGGGAAGACTGGGGGTGGGGGACCAGATCGTAGCAGCAGCTGCACCGCGAGTTCCGCGCCTGCCCGAGTCGCCCCACGCGGGAGACCGTGGGCTCAGCGCGTGGCGCCCGGAGCATCTAACAAGGACAGAGACAGAGGGGGTGGAAATCCCCGGGTGAGTCAACCCGTGCCGGGGAAGGGGGCGAGTTCCGACGCTCAGCCCGGCCAGGGGCCACGCGGGGTCCGCGCCACGCGCGCCTTCACCCACGACCCATCCCTGAGCCGGAGTTGAAAGAGGAGGCGCCTAAGCCACGCAGTCACTTTTTCTTTCCTTCCAAAACAAAGCCACGCCCCCTCGGGGGAACCGGAGGAGCAAACAACTTGGGGAAACCGAGGCAGACAGCCGGACATGCGACCGCCCTCCCCGTGGGTGCCGCCCCTTGGCTTGGAGGCTCCACGGCGCGCACATCCTTTTGCCCTCGCTCAGCAGGAGTCAGCCAGGAGGGGTGCTGCACCCCTCCCCCAAACACACTCCCCAAGACCCTGGTCCCCGGGCACAGCGTCCAGCCTCCCAAAGACTCCAGTCGAAAGCGCTCGGATTCCGCCTTCTCCCCGGCGCCAACTTCCTGCCGCTGAGAAAGGCGGGGAGCACAGTCTGGGGGTTCGCGGCCGAGGCAGTGGGGGCCGCCTGGACTCTTGGAGAGGGCGCACGGTGACCACCCGCTCCGTGCAGCAGGAACCCAGGCGGCGCGTGCGCGCCCCAGCCTCCCGATCGGGGCCCCCTAGCTCGGATCCCGAGACCTCAGGGGACCAGGGCCCGCCCTTTCTGCTTCCTTGTCTTCACGCGCGCTCACCTGGCTAGGCCGGCCCGGCTCCCGGCCCTGGCCGGAGGGGCCTTGGCGTCTGCGTCCCCAGGGCGGCCGCGGCTGGGGCTGGGGTTGCCCGCCGGGCTCGGCTACGTCCCGGGGCTGGGACGAGGGACAGTGGGGGGGCGGGGTGAGCCGCCACCGCCTCTGCCCCCCGCTCGCCCCGCCCTCCTCTCCTCCCCTTTCCGGCGGCGGCTGCAATGAATTCCAGATGTGGCCTGCCGGCTGGCCGGGACGCACGCGGGGGCAGACAGGAGCTGCACGGAGGGCCCCTTTGTCCGCCCCCCCCCCCCTTGCTTTGCCCCCCCCCGCCCCCCCCCGTGAGAACCGGCCAGCGGGAAACGTCACGCAGCCTAGTGACGTCACAGTACTCTTGGCCAGGTGGCCTCAACCTGAAACAGCTGTCTTCAACTCCAGGTTACCTCTGGGCTCACCCCGGGACCCTGGACTTGGAAGAAAACACGAGGTCACCTTTATTTACTCAACAAAGAGCCTTGGAAGTACCTACTAGGTGTCAACGCTGCAAATAGGCATTAAGTGCCTATTGTATGTCCACCCAACAAATAATGAAATTCCTACTAAGTGCGATGTCATGTCCCAAAGACAAAATTGGTCTCTCCCTTTTTTTTTTTTTTTTTTTTTGAGACAGGGTCTCACTCTGTCACCCAGGCCATAGTGCAGTGGCTCAATCATAGCTCACGGGAGCCTCAACCTCCTACCTCAGCCTCCAGAGTAGCTGGGACTACAGGTACGCCATCACACCTGGCTAATTTTTTGCAGTTTTTTGTAGAGATGGGTGTCTCGCTATGTTGCTCAGGCTGGTCTTGAACTGTTGCGTTCAAGCAATCCTCCTGCCTCGGCCTCCCAAAGTGCTGGAATGACAGGTGTGAGCCACTGAGCCTGACCAGTCTCTCCCTTGATAGAACTCCAGAATTCAGGTGCTGTCCTCTCCCCCCTGGGGGACTGGGGACACTCCACAGTCTTTCCTGCTTCTGTAGATCACTGTCCCCTCTGGCAGGGGGCACCAGCAAGGCCCAGTTTGTGCCTGCCTTCTGGCATCTGGCCCAGTCTTCTATCCAGTTTTCCAATTTTCACTCATTGCTGGGCATTTCTGTGTGCCTACCTGTAGAAATGATGCACACTACACCTTCATCAAATGATGTTTGTGTACGTGTGTGTGTGTGTGTGTGTGTAACCAGCAGTTTGACAACAGGAAAGGACAGCCCCTCATTCCCTCAACAAATTTTTTTGTTTGAGACAGAGTCTCCCTTTGTCTCCCAGGCTGGAGTGCAGTGGTGCCATCTCAGCTCAGCGCAACCTCTGCCTCCCAGGTTGAAGCTATTCCTGTGCCTTAGCCTCTCGAGTAGCTGGAAATACAGGCGCGTGCCACCACGCCCAGGTGATTTTTTTGTATTTTTAGTAAAGACAAGGTTTTACCACGTTGACCAGGCTGGTCTCAAACTCCTGACCTCAACTGATCTGCCTGCCTTGACCTCCCCAAGTGCTGGGATTACAGGTGTAAACCACAGCACCCAGCAACAAATATTTTTTATGCACCTACTGGGCACAGCAGTGAACAAAAAAAAAAAAAAGGAAAAACTCATCCAATGGATTTTTTTTTTTTTTTTTTTTGAGACAGAGTCTAGCTCTGTCGCCAGGCTGGAGTGCAATGGCGCTATCTCAGCTCACTGAAACCTCTGGCTTCTGGGTCCAAGAGATTCTCCTGCCTCAGCCTCTTGAGTAGCTATCTGGGATTACAGGCATGTGCCACCATGCCCAGCTAATTTTTGTATTTTTAGTAGAGATAGAGTTTCACCATGTTGGCCAGGATGGTCTCAATCTCCTGACCTCGTGGTCTGCCCACCTCGGCCTCCCAAAGTGCTGGGATTACGGGCATGAGCAACCGTGCCCAGCCAACCCAATGGATCTTATGTTCAGGTGGGAGATTTGGCTTTTTATGAGGGTACCATTTGTGAAAATGTACACATTATATGTTATAAACATAATCTGGCCAGGCACGGTGGCTCACGACTGTAATCCCAACACTTTGGGAAGCCAAGATGGGTGAATTGCTTGAGCCCAGGAGTTCTAGATCAGCCTGGGCAACATGGTGAAACCCCATCTCTACAAAAAATACAAAAATTGGCTGGGCCTGGTGGCTCACGCCTGTAATCTCAGCACTCTGGGACTCAGAGGTGGTGGATCACTTGAGGTCAGGAGTTCAAGACCAGTCTGGCCAATATGGCAAAACTCCTTCTCTACTAAAAATACAAAAAATTAGCCAGGCATGGTGGTGGGCACCTGTAATCCCAGCTACTCAGGAGGTTGAGGCAGGAGAATCGCTTGAACCCGGGAGGAGGAGGTTGCAGTGAGCCAAGATGGCGCCATTGGACTTCAGCTTGGGCAACAGAGCAAGACTCCGTCTCAAAAAACAAAATAAAATAAAAATAAAGAGGCCGGGTGTGATGGCTCATGCCTGTAATCCCAGCACTTTGGGAGGAAAAGGCAGGTGGATCACCTGAGGTCAGCAGTTCGAGACCAGGCTGGCCAACATGGCAAACCCCATCTCTAATAAAAGTACGAAAATTAGCCGGGAATGGTAGTGTGTGCCTGGAGTCCCAGCTACTTGGGAGACTAAGGCAGGAGAATTGCTTGAACCCTGGAGGTAGAGGTTGCAGTGTGCCGAGATCATGCTATTGCACTCTAGACTGAGCGACAGAGCAATACTTAATTTTAAATAAATAAATAAAATTAAATAAATACATGGAGTAGTCTTGTGTGTATTGATGGGAAATGGTCTTCCACATATTAAGTTGAAAAAGTACAGTGTAGACCAGTATGCATTGCATTTCTGGGTGTATTTATAAGAACTATATAAATACACACACATTTGCCTGTGACACACAGTCTGTCTCTGGCAGAAGGCACCAGACCCTAGTCACAACAGTTACTCTTAGGGAGAGGAACTGTGGGTGGGAAAATGAGGTAAGAAGAAACAGCTTTTCATGATATACCCTGGAGGGCTGTGGGTTTTTTTTTTTTTTTTTTGAGACGAGGTATTGCCATGTTGGCCAGGCTGGTCTCAAACTCCTGATCTCAAGTGATCCGCCTGCCTCAGACTCCCAAAGTGCTGGGATTACAGGTGTAAGCCACTGCGCCCAGCCGGCTGTTTGAAACCTTTAGCTTCTAATAGCAATTCAAAAAAATGTACAAAGAGGTCGAGGCAAGGGAATCACCTGAGTTCAGCAGTTCGAGACCAGGCTGACCAATATGGTGAAACCCCATCTCTATTAAAAATACAAAACCTGTAATCCCAGCACTTTGGGAGGCCGAGGCGGGCGGATCACAAGGTCAGGAGATCGAGACCATCCTGGCTAACACGGTGAAACCCCGTCTCTACTAAAAACACAAAAAACTAGCCAGGCGAGGTGGCGGGCGCCTGTAGTCCCAGCTACTCGGGAGGCTGAGGCAGGAGAATGGCGTAAACCCAGGAGGCGGAGCTTGCAGTGAGCCGAGATCGGGCCATTGCACTCCAGCCTGGGGGACAGAGCAAGACTCCGTCTCAAAAAAAAAAACAAACAAACAAACAAAAAATACAAAAGTTATTGGGAGGCCGGCCGGGCGCGGTGGCTCAAGCCTGTAATCCCAGCACTTTGGGAGG
>NC_037687.1:10002659-10077973 GCF_003255815.1 Theropithecus gelada
CAGCCCGGGCGACAGAGCGAGACTCCGTCTCAAAAAAAAAAAATTATATATATCTATATAAATTTTAAAAATCAAGGCCGGGCGCGGTGGCTCAAGCCTGTAATCCCAGCACTTTGGGAGGCCGAGACGGGTGGATCACGACGTCAGGAGATTGAGACCATCCTGGCTAACACCGTGAAACCCCGTCTCTACTAAAAAATACAAAAAACTAGCTGGGCGAGGTGGCGGGCGCCTGTAGTCCCAGCTACTCGGGAGGCTGAGGCAGGAGAATGGTGTGAACCCGGGAGGCGGAGCTTGCAGTGAGCTGAGATCCGGCCACTGCACTGCAGCCTGGGTGACAGAGCGAGACTCCGTCTCAAAAAAAAAAAAAAAAAAATCAGTCATGCCTAGTGGCTCATGTCTGTAATCCCAGCACTTTGAGAGGCCAAGGCGGGAAGACCAGTTGTGCCCAGGAGCTTGAGATTAGCCTGTGCAATATAGTGAGACTTCGTCTCTATGAAAGAAAAAACAAAAAATTAAACATAGCCAAGCATGGTTGTGTGTGCCTGTAGTTCCAGCTACTCAGGAGGCTGGGGTGCGAGGATCACTTGAGCCTAGGAGGTGGAGGTTGAAGTTAGCTGAAATCACACTGCTGCACTCCAGCCTAGATGACAGAACAAGACACTATCTGGAAAAAAAAAAAAAAAAAAAATCAACAGGCCAAGCATGATAACCTAGCACTTTGGGAGGCAGAGGCAGGAGGATTGCTTGAGGCCAGGAATTTGAGACCAGCCCAGGCAATATAGTAAGAGCCCATCTCAAAAAAAAAAAAAAAAAAAAAAAAATCAACATATTAATTTTACATATAGGCATGCCACATATGTGTGTATTTAACACAACATGTAATGGCTCTGTGCTAAGCCTGGTGATGCCTAATTGGTCGCTGCCACTGCAACCTCTGCCTCCTGGGTTCAAGTGATTCGCCTGCCTCAGCCTCCCAAAGCTGACAGTCTGATGGAGGAGACAGAGAAGAAACCAGACAATTATTTTTATTTATTTATTTATTTATTTAGAGACAGAGTCTCGCTCTATCGCCCAGGCTGGAGTGCACTGGCAAGATCTCGGCTCACTGCAACTTCTGCCTCCCGGGTTCAAGCAATTCTCCTGCCTCAGCCTCCCAAGTATCTGGGATTACAGCTGCACACCACCATGACCAGCTAAGTTTTGTATTTTTATTAGAGACGGGGTTTCACCATGTTGGCCAGGCTGGTCTTGAACTCCTGACTTCAGGCTATCCACCCGCCTCGGCCTCCCAAAGTGCTGGGATTACAGGTGTGGGGCACTGTGCCTGGCCGAAACCAGACAATTTTAACACAGGGTGATGGGGCTTTGAAGGGGGGATACAAAGAAAGTCAGAAAGTGACTAGTCAATTCTAGACTTTGCTCCCTTTCCTGGGCTTGATTTCAGGGTCTACCGGCTTCTGGGCCATATCTTGGGGTCTACTGGGACCTTAGCAAAACCTCACTGCCTCCTCTACCAAGTGAGAAGTGTTGCCTGAACACTCTAGAAACCAGGTGTTCAACCCGCAGAGGAGGAAGCATGAAGAAAATTAGGTTTTCTCCTCGTCTGAGAGCTATCAGAGCGGAAATCTCAGTCTTGTGTGGGGACCTGAAGGCTGGGGAGGAAGTGACCGCCCTCATATGCCTGGGCTGGCTCAGCAATTTGCAGTCTCCCCTGGGACCTGGGGGGTTGGGGCATGGGGGTGATGTAAAGGCTGCAGACATATGTGGCCGTCTGCCAGGGGAACTGTGGCTCCCAGACAAAGGTGATGTCCCCGGGGACACACAGACACACCGACATGCAACTTCCGCCTCCCTCCCACTTCTGGTTCAACACAATGTCTTCGCCAGGTCAGCCAAGGGAGCGGTACGGAGGACTGGAAAACGCTGGAGGCCTGGACTTCCTGATGGTCTTGCGGGGGTCAGGAGGAGAGCTTGGCCGACCCCGGTGGTGGGGGGGGGCCTGAGTGAGAGAACAGTGGAGGAGGAAGGAAACAGGGCCCTTTTCTTGGAGAACTCCCAGCAGGGGAAATAGAGGAGAAGGAAGAGGCTTGAACTAGCTTCCACTAATTATAGGGTCAGTGACAATAATGGCTAACACACACAGCCACCGACTGTGTGCTCGATGTGGTGCTGTGAGTCCTCACAACCTGGGGAAGTGGGTACTATGATAATCATCATTTGTTTGTTTGTTTGTTTTTTGAGATGGAGTCTCGCTCTGTCACTCAGGCTAGAGTGCAGTGGCACGATCTCGGCTCACTGCAACCTCCACCTTCCAGGTTCAAGGGATTCTCCTGCCTCAGCCTCCCGAGTAGCTGGGATTACAGGCACTCGCCACCACGCCTGGGTAATTTTTTGTATTTTTAGTAGAAACGGGGTTTCACTATGTTAGCCAGGCTGCTCTAGAACTCCTGACCTCAGCTGATATGCCCACCCTGGCCTCCCAAAGTGCTGGGATTACAGGTGTAAGCCACCGTGCCTGTGCCTGGTATGTTTTTTTTTTTTTTTTTTTTTTTTTTTGAGATGGAGTCTTGTTCTGTCGCCCAGGCTGGAGTGGCAGTGGCATGATCTTGGCTCACTGCAACCTCTGCCTCCTGGGTTCAAGTGATTCGCCTGCCTCAGCCTCCCAAGTAGCTGGGATTACAGGAGTGTGCCACCATGCCTAGCTAATTTTTATATTTTTAGTGGAGACGGGATTTCACCATGTTGGCCAGGCTGATCTCAAACTCCTGACCTGAAGTGATCCATGCCATGTACCTAAGCCTCGGCCTCCCAAAGTGGCTCACGCCTGTAAGAACGCCCAGCCAATCCCATTTTAAAGATGAGGAAAGGTGACTGGGCGCGGTGGCGAACGCCTCTAATCCAAGCACTTTGGGAGACCAAGGCAGGCGGATCACCTGAGGTCAGGAGTTCAAGACCAGTCTGGCCGACATGGGGAAACCCCGTCTCTAACTAAAAATACAAAAATTAGCCAGATATGGTGATGCGCGCATGTAACCCCAGCTACTTGAGAGACTGAGGCACAAGAACCGCTTGAACCCAGGAGGTGGAGGTTGCAGTGAGCCAAGATCATGCCACTGCACTCCAGCCTGGGCGACAGAGCGAGACTCTGTCTCAAAAAAAAAAAAAAAAAAAAAAAAGAAGAAGAAGAAGAAAACTGAGGCACACAGGAGAGGTGAGATTTGAACTAGAGCCATCCAGCTCCTCTCAATCCAGCAGCCCTGGCTCTCTGTCCTCTTGTTCATTCGGAGTCTCCACCCCACTCCTGTGCCACCACCCCCATCTCTGCCCCAGCAGGTAGGAACAGACAGGCAATGGTTACCACCCAGGACTACACTGGTCAACAGTGAGATGTGGAATGTTCTCCATAATCCAGGAGAAGGGATGCCCTCTGACCCCCATTCCCACCTTCACCCCAGATATTGTGAACTCCCCCAAATCCAGGAGGCCCAAGCC
Organism: Theropithecus gelada; assembly: GCF_003255815.1. NCBI lineage: Eukaryota > Metazoa > Chordata > Mammalia > Primates > Cercopithecidae > Theropithecus > Theropithecus gelada. The sequence goes on from NC_037687.1 coordinate 10,006,155, forward strand.
CTTGACACCAGATCTTGTGGTTGCCCATCATGGCCCTGAAATACATGAAGCCCAGGCCTGTTCTCCATCCTCCCTGGGCCTCCACTGTCCCCCCAACCCCCCTGGCTCTCATCTCTGGCAGGAGGAACTGCCTGGGAAGTGTCTGAGATGGATCCCAACTTTCTCATCATCACCCCAGCGCTGGGGGAAGGGCCCCCAGGCTACAGAGAAGCTTCCCAGATGTTGATCTTGGCAGGAGAGGGAATTGCGGCAGCTTCATCTCCTCCATGGGCTCAGAGCCCACTTTCAGCTTCAGTGATGGGGTGGGGAGGCTCCCACTGGAGGCCAGCCTCTGCCACGTCTGCACCAGAAGCAGTCGTGGCCCTTCAAACTGGGGGAAGGAGTGGGCTCTCTTCCTGCTGAAGGCAGGATGAACAATTAGGGGAAAGGGGAACCTCAAAACGGCTAACTTCTCAGCAAGCCCCTCCCGCCCCAGCACGTTCATGACAGCTGACATGTGTATAACGTGCCAGTTACTGCCCTAAGCGTTTTACAAATATTGACTCACCCTCAATATCTCACAGCATTTCCCTCAGCTAGAGAAAGGAGAGAGAAACTGCCGTCCGTCCTCACAAAGGAAGACCATGCCTGTAATCTCAGCACTTTGGGAGGCTGAGGCAGGTGGGTCACCTGAGGTCAGGAGTTCAAGCCTAGCCTGGCCAGCATGGCGAAACCCCATCTCTACTAAAATGAAAAAATTAACTGGATGTGGTGGTACACACCTGTAATCTCAGCTACTCAGGAGGCTGAGGCAGGAGAATTGCTTGAACCCAGGAGGTAGAGGTTGCAGTGAGCCAAGATTGCACCACTGCACTCCAGACTAAGTGACAAGAACATATGAAACTCCATCTCAAAAAAAAAAAGTCAGAAATAAGGAATTAGTGATACCTAGCCACATGCAGAACTCTCAAATGCATTAGGATGAGGGAAAGAAGTTCAACGCAAAGGTCGAATACTGTATGACTCTATTTCTATAATGTTCTAGGAAAAGAAAAACTATAGGGACGGTGAAATATTGGGACAGGAGAGGTTGACTGCAAAAGGGCACGGTGGGGCCGGGTGCAGTGGCTCACGTCTGTAATCCCAGCACTTTCAGAGGCTGAGGTGAGAGAATCACTTGAACCCAGGAGTTCAACACCATCCTGGGCTACAGAGCGAGACCCAGTCTCTACAAAAAAAAAAAAAAAAAAAATGAGCCAGTTACAGTGGCACGTGCCTGTACTAGCTATTCCGGAGGCTGAGGCAGAAGGATTGCCTGAGCCCAGCAGTTTGACACTACTGTCACCTATGATCGCACCACTGCACTCCAGCCTGAGCAACAGAGTGAGACCATGTCTTTAAAAAAAAAAAAAAAAAAGTCGGGGGGGATGGGGGAATTATTTTTTGGGGGGTGGGGGCAATGGAACCATTCTGCATCTTGATTGTGGTTTTGGTTACGTGACTATATATGTTTGTTGAAATGTGCACAACTGTATGCTAAAAAGAGAAGAGTTTCTTTTTTTTTTTTGAGACGGAGTCTTGCTCTGTCGCCTAGGCTAGTGTGCAGTGACACAATCCAAAGCAACCTCTGCCTCCCGGGTTCAAGCGATTCTTCTGCCTCAGTCTTCAGAGTAGCTGGGATTACAGGTGTCCACCACCACCACCCCTGGCTAATTTTTGTATTTTTAGTAGAGATGGGGTGTCACCATCTTGGCCAGGCTGGTCTTGAACTTGTGACTTTATGATCCACCCGCCTCGGCCTCCCAAAGTTCTGGGATTACAGGCATGAGCCACCATGCCCAACCAGGAAGATTTTTATTGTATCTAAATTGCACCAAAAAAGCAATACTTCTGTTTAAAAAATCCTCACAGCAGCCTTATTATTTGTTTGTTTGTTTGTTTGTTTTCTTCATCTTGGCCAAAAGGCCGAGAAGTGATTTATTTATTTTCATTTTTTATCTTTTTGGAGATAAGGTCTTGCTCTGTCACCCAGGCTGGAGTGCAGTGGCGCAATTATAGCTCACTGTAGTCTCAAGCTCGTGAGCGCAAACAATCTGCCCACTTCAGCCTACCCAGTAGCTGGGACTACAGGCCCAAGTCACCATGCCTAGCTAACTTTTAATTTTTTTGTAGAGGATTAGGTTGGTCTCACTATGTTGCCCGAGCTGGACTTGAACTCCTGGGCTCAAGCAATCCTCCCACCTTGGTCTCCCAAGGGCACCGAGATTACAAGCGTGAACCACTCTGCCTGGCCTCCTGACAGTAGCTTTACATCAGTGAGGGTCTAACCAGGAAACAGAAGTATCTCCAATAGAGGGGATTTAATATATGGGTCAATTTAACACAAAGATAAAAAATCGAAGGACGGCCAGGCACGGTGGCACATGCCTGTAATTCCAGCACTTTGGGAGGCCAAGGCGGACAAATCACGAGGTCAGGAGTTCGAGACCAGTCTAGCCAACATGGTGAAACCCTGTCTCTACTAAAAATACAAAAAATTAACTGGGCATAGTGGCAGGAGCCTGTAATCCCAGTTACTTGGGAGGCTGAGGCAGGAGAATTGCCTGAACCCAGGAGGCGGAGGTTGCAGTGAGCTGAGATTGCGCCACTGCACTCCAGCCTGAGCGAAAGAGTAATACTTTGTAAAACAAAACAAAAAGGATGGTGAGATCATTTTAAATTTAGCATAGGCCGGCGCAGTGGCTCACGTCTGTAATCCCAGCACTTTGGGAGGCTGAGGCGGGTGGATCACCTGAGGTTGGGAGTTCGAGACCAGCCTGATCAACATGGAGAAACCCCCTCTCTACTAAAAATACAAAATTAGCCAGCCGTGCTGGCACATGCTTGTAATCCCAGCTACTAGGGAGACTGAGGCAGGAGAATCGCTTGAACCTGGGAGACGGAGGTTGCGATGAGCCGAGATCGTGCCATTGCACTCTAGCCTGGGCAACAAGAGCAAAACTCCATTTCAAAAAACAAACAAAAATAGCATAAACCAAGCATGGTGGTGTATGCCTGTAGTCCCAGCCACTTGGGAGGCTGAGGCAGGAGGATCGCTTGAGCCCAGGAGTTGGACTCCAGCCTGGGCAACATAGCTGAACCTCATCTCTTAAAAAATAAAATAATAAAAATAAAGGATATGGCAGACCTTGTAAAAAATTTAAATAGAAATTATCATATAGGAAGATGATGTCTAATGGGAGGTGCTACCAGAGGCATATGGGGAGAAATATCTTGGGCTGGGTGCAGTGGTTCACGACTGTAATCCCAGCACTTTGAGAGGCAAAGGTGGGAGGATCGCTTGAAGCCATGGGTTTGAGACCAGCCTGGGTAATATGGGAGACCCCATCTCTATTTTTAAAATCGTTTAAAAAAAAAAAAAAATCCATGTATGGTGGCACGCACCTGTGGTTCCAGCTATGCAGGAGGTTGAGGCAGAAGGATCACGTCAGTCCAGGAGGTCGAGGCTGCAGTGAGCTACAATTGTGACACTGCACTACAGCCTGGGTGACAGAGTAAGACCCTATCCCTGGAAAAAAAAAGAGGCCGGGTGCGGTGACTCATGCCTGTAATCCCAGAACTTTGGGCAGCTGAGGCGGGTGAATCACCTGAGGTCAGGAGTTCAAGACCAGTCTGACCAACATGATGAAACCCAGTCTCTCTTTTTTTTTTTCTTTTTTCTTTTTTTTTTTTTTTTTTTTTGAGACAGAGTCTTGCTCTGTGCCCCAGGCTGGAGTGCAGTGGCGCGATCTCGGCTCACTGCAAGCTCCGCCCCCCGGGTTCACGCCATTCTCCTGCCTCAGCCTCCCGAGTAGCTGGGACTACAGGCGCCCGCCACCAAGCCCAGCTAGTTTTTTGTATTTTTTAGTAGAGACGGGGTTTCACGGTGTTAGCCAGGATGGTCTCGATCTCCTGACCTTGTGATCTGCCCGCCTCGGCCTCCCAAAGTGCTGGGATTACAGGCTTGAGCCACCGCGCCCGGCTGAAACCCAGTCTCTACCCAAAATACCAAATCAGCCGGAAATGGTGGTGCGTGCCTGTAATCCCAGCTACTTGGGAGGCTGAGGCAGAAGAATCGCTTGAACCCAGGAGGTGGAGGTTGCAGTGAGCTGAGATCACACCATGGCACTCCAGCCTGGGCGACAAGAGCAAAACTCCGTTTCAAAAAAAAAAAAAAAAGAAAAGGAAAGAAAAGAAATATCTTGGCTTCGGTTTCTCCCGCCTTCCTCTTGGACAATCTGCCCCCAGCGCCTCCCATTGGCTAAATGTGTCCAGAAGCCAGCGGGCAAGGGAGATGTCCTGTGAGAGGTCGGCCCTGAGCCATGCAGGGAGAACAGCACAGGGACCAGACGATGCCAGAGCATGCAGGCTTAAGCCCTGCACAAACCATGTGGGTATGGGCGACTATACCCCCATTTTACAGAGGAGGAAACTGAGGTCTGGAGAGTCAATGTGACGCGCCCAGGGTCTCAGGCCCTCAAGGAGGTCGGACTCTCTGGTTCTCGCCAACACCTGCCTGGAGGGCTAGTTCTGTGGCTTTTTTCTACCCTTCACCCCTGTCCTGGTTGCTCAGGGAAGTGAAGGGAGTGAAAATATCCATGCAAATCGGTCCCACTGTGGGGAGGCTCTCCGTGGGAGGCTCTGCCCCCTCACGGGGTTTGTCAGTTACACACAAGCTGAGCTGAAAACAAACACACAGCAGATGTTTGGACAGTGGATGGGGGAGGGGCGCTTTAGGCCGTTCTCCCCAGTATAGGAGACCACCTGTCACCCGCCACCAACAGATCTGTATCATCCATCCATGACCTGTACCGTTTTCTTTTTTTTTTTTTTTTTTTTTTTTTTGAGATGGAGTCTTGCTCTGTCACCTAGGCTGGAGTACAGTGGCACGATCTTGGCTCACTGCAACCTCTGCCTCCCGGGTTCAAGCGATTCTCATGCTTCAGCCTCCTGAGTAGCTGGAATTACAGGCGCCCACCACCGTGCCTGGCTAATTTTTGTATTTTTAGTAGAGACGGGGTTTCATCATGTTGGCCAGGTTGGTCTCAAACTCCTGACCTTAAATGATCCACGCTTCTCGGCCTCCCAAAGTGCTGGGATTGCAGGCGTGAGCCATTACGCCCAGCCAATCCCATTTTAAAGATGAGGAAAATTGACTGGGTGCGGTGGCTCACGCCTGTAATCCCTACACTTTGGGAGGCTGAGGTGGGTGCATCACTTGAGCCACCGACCTCAGGCCCTGTACCTTCTTTTTGGGGGGCTGCCCCCCAGTATTGCAGCCCTGACCCCTGGCCTTCGTGAGAACCCTTGTTTAGTAATGGAGGAAAAGTTGAGGCCAGATGTTGGGTGGCCCTCCCGCATCTAATGTGTGATACCCATGGCCAGCAAAGACCCTCTCTGGGTTGCAGAGTTGATGCTGGTCCCACACTACCAAGGACAGAGGTCACCTGCAGTTGAGCCTTTGATCCACGGGAGAGGGCTGGTTGCATCGACCTTTGACCTCTCCCCAGGCTTGGCTCAAAATAGTCAAACTTTGAGCCTTTTGGTATGCAGATCTCCTGGTCGTTACTGCCCTTTCATTAAGACTCATAATTGGGGGCTGGACATGGTGGCTTACGCTTGTAATCCCAGCACTTAGGGAGGCCAAGGCGGGCAGATCACTTGAGGCCAGGTGTTCGAGACCAGCCTGTACAACATGGTGAAACCCTGTCTCTACTAAAAATACGAAAAGGCAGGGTGCAGTGGCTCACGCCTGTAATCCCAGCACTTTGGGAGGCCGAGGTGGGAGGATCATGAGGTCAAGAGATCAAGACCATCCTGGCCAACATGGTGAAACCCTGTCTCTACTAAAAATACAAAAATTAGCTGGGCGTGGTGGCGTGCATCTGTAGTCCCAGCTACTCGGGAGACTGAGGTAGGAGAATCACTTGAACCCGGGAGGCGGAGCTTGCAGTGAGCAGAGATCATGCCATTGCACTCCAGCCTGGGCAACAAGAGTGAAACTCCACCTCAAAAAAAAAAAAGACTCATAATCAATATGCCAGTTGGGGAATGCTGTGTAAACTGGGGTGGGGACCAGGTGCGGTGGCTCATGCCTGTAATTCCAGCATTTTGGGAGGCCGAGGCTGGAGGACAACTTGAGGCCAGGAATTTGAGACCAGCCTGGCCAGCATAGTGGGTCTCTGTCTCTACCAAAAATAAAAAAAGTTAGCCCAGTGTGGTGGCATGTGCCCGTAGTCCCAGCTACTCAGGAGGCTGAGTGTGAGGATGACTTGACCCCAGGAGGTAAAGGCTGCAATGACCTATGATCCTGCCACTGCACTCCAGCCTGGGCAACAGACAGAGGCTCTGCCTCTAAAGGATAAAAAAACAAAAGCTGGAGTAGGAAGGGAAGGATAAGTTTAGACGCACTGTCACCTGAGAAGGTGGCATTTCAGTAAAGAGCCAAAGGAGATGAAAGAGTGAGACGTACAGATATTCAGGGAGGCTGGGCATGGTGGCTCAAGCCTGTAATCCCAGAACTTTGAGAGGCTAAAGTGGTGAGTCACTAGAGGCCAGGAGTTGGAGACCAGCCTGGGCAGCATAGTGAGACTCCATCATGTTTTGTTTTGTTTTGTTTTGTTTGAGACAGGGTCTCACTGTCACCCAGGCTAGAATGCAGTGGCATAATCACAGCTCGCTACAACCTCCGCCTCCCAGGTTCAAGCAATTCTCCTGCCTCAGCCTCCCAAGTAGCTGGGATTATAGGCACCCACCACCACACCTGGCTATTTTTTTTTTTTTTTTTTGAGACAGAGTCTCGCTCTGTTGCCCAGGCTGGAGTGCAGTGGCCGGATCTTGGCTCACAGCAAGTTCCGCCTCCCGGGTTTACGCCATTCTCCTGCCTCAGCCTCCCGAGTAGCTGGGACTACAGGCACCCGCCACCTCACCCGGCTAGTTTTTTGTATTTTTTTTAGTAGAGACAGGGTTTCACCATGTTAGCCAGGATGGTCTTGATCTCCTGACCTCGTGATCCGCCCGTCTCGGCCTCCCAAAGTGCTGGGATTACAGGCTTGAACCACCGCGCCTGGCCTAATCTTTGTATTTTTAGAGAGACAAGGTTTCACCATGTTGGCCAGGCTGGTCTCGAACTCCTGACCTCAAGTCATCTGCCCACCTCGGCCTCTCTAAGTGCTGGGATTACAGGCGTGAGCCACTATGCCTGGCCCTCATCATGTTTTTTTAAAAGAATAAAATAATAAAAGAAACAAAAATAGGTATTCAGGGGGAAATGGAATGTGATTGGTGGGTTCTGGGTTCCCGTGAGGAGGCCAGGGCGGCCAAAGCCATGGAGGAATGGAACAGAATGGAAGGTGAGGGCAGGTCCCGCGGGGACTTGAAGGTTGCATGAAGACTTTGGTTTTAGTGCTAAGTGAAATGAAGGCACTGAGGGTTCTGAGCAGAAAAGGGAAGTGACCTGACTCAGATGTTTACAGCCTACCTCTAGGGGATGGGTAACAGGTGATGAGGAGTGAAGGTGGAAGGAAGAATTCATTCTCAACACAGCCCTGTAGGGAGGGCTTGTGTGTATTTCACTTACAGATTAGGAGGCCACAGCTCCAAAAGAGCTCGCCACTTGGCCAAGGCCATCCAGCCAATTAGTGGCAATGCCTGGATTCAAACTGGTGTTACTGAATGAATTATCATGTATGGGCACCTTATGTGCCCAGTGACCTCAGGTGGACAGAGACTTCAGACTCAGGGACATAGAGAGAAAGTCCTCTGTTGTTAGCAATACCCCTGCAATAGGATGAATGAAGGAATTCACTCAGGAAACATTTATTAGCTGGGTGTGGTGGTGCAAGCCTGTGGTCCCAGTTACTCGGGAGGCTGAGGCAGGAGGATTACTTGAGCCCAGGAGTTGGAGCCTGCAGTGAACTATGATCATGCCACTGCACACCAGCCTAAGTGACAGAGTGAGACCCTGTCTCTAAAAAGAAAAAGAGAAGAACTAAAGAAACATTTATTGAGCATGTACTGTGGTCCAGGCACTATGCCAAGTGCTGAGGCTACAGCAGGTAATAGGATAGAGGAAAATTCCAGCCTTGGAGGAGTTTACACTCTAATGGGAGAGGCAGACAAAAAGCATTTTTAGCCAGGCGCAGTGGCTCGTGCCTGCAATCCCAGCACTTTGGGACGCTGAGGTGGGCAGATCACAAGGTCAGGAGTTTGAGATCAGCCTGGCCAACATGGTGAAACTCCGTCTCTATTAAAAATACAAAAAATTAGCCGAGTGTGGTGGTGGGTGCCTGTAATCCCAGCTACTTGGGAGGCTAAGGCAGGAGAATCGCTTGAACCCGGGAGCCAGAGGTTGCAGTGAACTGAGATTGCGCCATTGCACTCCAGCCTGGACAATAAAAGCAAAACTCTGTCTAAAAGAAAAGAAAAGGCCAGGCATGGTGGCTCAAGCCTGTAATCCCAGCACTTTGGGAGGCCGAGACAGGAGGATCATGAGGTCAGGAGATCGAGACCATCCTGGCTAACATGGTGAAACCCCATCTCTACTAAAAAATACAAAAAACTAGCTGGGTGAGGTGGCGGGTGCCTGTAGTCCCAGCTACTCGGGAGGCTGAGGCAGGAGAATGGCGTGAACCCGGGAGGCTGAGCTTGCAGTGAGCTGAGATCACGCCACTGCACTCCAGCCTGGGCAACAGAGCGAGACTCCGTCTCACAAAAAGGAAAAAAAAAGGCCGGGCGTGGTGGCTCACACCTGTAATCCCAGCACTTTGGGGGACTGAGGCGAGCGGATCACGAGGTCAGGAGATCGAGACCATCCTGGCTAACATGGTGAAACCCTGTCTCTACTAAAAAATACCAAAAAATTAGCTGGGTGTGGTGGTGGGCGCCTGTAGTCCCAGCTACTCAGGGAGGCTGAGGCAGAAGAATGGCGTGAACCCAGGAGGCAGAGCTTGCAGTAAGTGGATATCGTGCCACTGCACTCCAGCTTGGGCGACAGAGCGAGACTCCATCTCAAAAGAAGAAGAAGAAGAAGATAACCATTAGGCCAGATGTGGTGACTCACATCTGTAATCCCAGCACTTTGGGAGGCTAAGGCAGGAGGACTGCTGGAGCCGAGGAGTCTGAGACCAGCCTGAGCAATGTGGTGAGACCTCATGTCTACAAAAAAAATATATTTTTTAAATAGCCGAGTGTGGTAGCACATGCGTGTAGTCCCAGCTACTCAAAAGGCCGAGGTGGGAGGATCACTTGAGCCCCGGAGGCAGAGGCTGCAGTGAACTGAGATCTTGACATTGCACTCCAGCCTGGGTGGCAGAGTGGAACACTGTCTCAAAAAAAAGAAAAGAAGAAGAAGAAGGAGAAGAAGAAGAAGGAGAAGGAGAAGGAGAAGGAGAAGAAAAGTATTAATATAGGGCAAGAGAAGAGGGTCAGAAGGGTCAGGAGTGAAGATTTGCTTTTTTATTTTTTATTTTTTTGAGACGGCATCTCGATCTCTCACCTGGGCTGGAGTGCAGTGGCGCAATCTCGGCTCACTGCAACCTCCGCCTCCCGGATTCAAGCTATGCTCCCATCTTAGCCTCCTGAGAAGCTGGGACTACAGTCGCACACCAGCACAGAGGTTTCAGTGAGCTGAGATAACACCACTGCACTCCAGCCTGGGCGACAGAGCGAGACTCCGTCTCAAAAAAAAAAAAGCCAGGCAAGGTGACTGACACCCATAATCACAGCACTTTGGGAGACCAACGCAGGCAGATCGCTTGAGCCCAGAAGTCTGAGATCTGCCTGGGCAACATGGCGAGACCCTGTCTCCATGAAACAAGATAAAATTAAAAAACTAAGTACTGTTCCATCATTTGCCTCGTAAAATCTAAATCCTCTGGTGCGGAACGGACTTGCAAAGCTGCCTGTAAAATCATACACCGGATTTTGGAGTAGACACACAGGAGGTTGATTGTAGTGCTGGCTTCCAGGAGAAGAACTGGGGGTAGGGGGCACAGATAAGAGTAGACAGAATTTTCACCCTAGTAATCTTTTTGTAGTTTTTGAAATTTTCTCTACCAGGTATATGAAAGACCAATGAAAATATACAATAGGCCAGGCGCGGTGGCTCATGCCTGTAATCTCAGCACTTTGGGAGGTTGAGGAGGGTGGATCACCTGAGGTCAGAAGTCTGAGGCCAGCCTGACCCACATGGTGAAACCTCGTCTCTACTGACAATACAAACATTAGCCAGTTAGGGAGCATCACCTGAGAACAGGAGTTCAAGACCAGCCTGGACAACAAAGCAAGACCTCCATCTCTACAAAAAAAAAAAAAAAAATTCTGGGCATGGTGGCACATGCCTGTAGCCTCAGCTACTTAGGTGGCTGCAGCAGAGGGTCATCTCGGGCCAGGAATTCAAGACTACAGTGAACTATAATCGTTACACTGCACTACAGACTGGGTGAGATCCTGTCTCAAAAACAACAGCAACAAAATAAAGGATTAAAAGACCCTTTAAAATTGTAAAATACATAGAGTCTTAAACATGTATCCACAGTTATTTATTTATTTATTTTGAGACGGAGTTTCACTCTTGTTGCCCAAGCTGGAGTGCAATGGTGTGATATCAGCTCACTGCAACCTCCGCCTCCCAAGTTCAAGCAGTTCTCTTGCCTCAGTCTCCCAAGTAGCTGGGATTACAGGCACACGCCACCATGCTCCGCTAATTTTGTATTTTTAGTAGAGATGGGGTTTTGCCATATTGGCCAGGATGGTTTTGAACCCCTGACCTCAGGTGATCCACCCACCTCGGCCTCCCAAAGTGCTAGGATTACAGGAGTGAGCCACCGCACCCAGCCACATTCAGTTATTCTTGCAGGGATAAAATACACAATGAAATACACTATACTGGCCAGGTGCGGTGGCTCACGTCTGATCACGAGGTCAGGAGATCGAGACCATCCTGGCTAACATGGTGAAACCCCGTCTCTACTAAAAATACAAAAAATTAGCTGGGCGTGGTGGCAGGTGCCTGTAGTCCCCGCTACTCAGGAGGCTGAGGCAGGAGAATGGCGTGAACCCAGGGAGGTGGAGCTTGCAGTGAGCCAAGATCGTGCCACTGCACTCCAGCCTGGGAGACAGAGAGAGACTCCGTCTCAAAAAAAAAAAAAAAAAAAAAGAAATACACTATACTTTTTTTTTTCTTTTTCTTTTTTTGAGACGGAGTCTCACTCGTCACACGGGCTGGAGTGTGGTGCGGGATCTCAGCCCACTGCAACCTCTGCCTCCCGGGTTCAAGTGATTCCTCTGAGTCAGCTTCCTGAGTAGCTGGGATTACAGGCGCCTGCCACTACGCCCAGCTAATTTTTTTGTATTTTTAGTAGAGACAAGGTTTCACCATGTTGGCCAGGCTGGTCTCGAACTCCTGACCTCATGATATGCCCACTTTGGCCTCCCAAAGTGCTGGGATTACAGGCATGAGCCACCGCACCCAGCCACTTTTTTTTTTTTTTTTTTTTTTTGAGACAGGATCTTACTCTGTCACTCAGGCTGGAGTACAGTGGCATGAACATGGCTCACTGCAGCCTCAATCTCTTGGGTTCAGGTGATCCTTCTGTCTTAGCCTCCTCATTAGCTGGGACCACAGGCATATACCATCACACCCAGCTAATTTTTAAATTTTTGGTAGAGACCAGGTGGGGTGGCTCATGCCTGTCATCCCAGCACTTTGGGAGGCCAAGGCGGGTGGGTCACCTGAGGTCGGGAGTTCGAGACCAGCCTGGCCAACATGGTGAAACCCTGTCTCTACTAAAAATACAAAAAAAAAAAAAAAATTAGCTGGGTGTAGTGGTGGGCGCCTGTAATCCCAGCTACTCAGGAGGCTGAGGCAGGAGAATCGCTTGAACCCAGGAGACGGAGGTTGCAGTGAGCCAAGATCGTGCCACTGCACTCCAGCCTGGGCAACAGAGTGAGATTCTGTCTCAAAAAAATAATATTAATAATAATAATAATAATGCTATTTATTGAGTTTTCACCTTGTACCAAGCATGGGAAGCTTTGCCTCCATTATGTCACTGAAATCTCATAACCTCCTTTTCCAGCAGAGGAAAATGAGGTTGCTTTACAGACCAGGTTGTCAACAGCTGTGCTCTGTCCAGAACGCGCTGACCTCCAAGTAGACAGCTCTGGACGGGTAGGGAAGCCTGCTATGATCCGGTGGCGCCCCCTGGAGGTCTACCGGGAACATGGTAAAGAACCTAGGCTGGGCGTGGTGGCTCACGCCTGTAATCCCAGCACTTTGGGAGGCCAAGGACAGTGGATCACGAGATCAGTAAATCGAGACCATGCTGGCTAACACGGTGATATCCCGTCTCTACTAAAAATACAAAAAATTAGCCGGGCGTGGTGGCGGGCGCCTGTAGTCCCAGCTACTCAGGAGGCTGAGGCAGGAGAATGGCGTGAACCTGGGGAGGTGGAGCTTGCAGTGAGCCAAGATCGCGCCACTGCACTCCAGCCTGGGCGACAGAGCTAGACTCCGTCTCAAAAAAAAAAAAAAAAAAAAAAGGACCTGAAAATGGGTGGGCCGCGGTAGTAGCTGATGCCTGTAATCCCAGCACTTTGGGGGACCAATGCAGGAGAATTGCTTGAGCCCAGTTCAAGACCAGCCTGGGCAACATTGGGAGACCCATCCCCCGCCATCTCTACAAAAAACAAAAAAACAAAAAACACACACACACATACACACACAAATTAGGCCGGGCGCGGTGGCTCAGGCCTGTAATCCCAGCACTTTGGGAGGCCGAGGTGGGTGGATCACCTGAGGTCAGCAGTTCAAGACTGGCCTGGCCAGCATGGTGCAACCCTGTCTCTACTAAAAATACGAAAATTAGGGCCGGGCATAGTGGCTGATGCCTGTAATCCCAGCACTTTGGGAGGCCAAGGCGGGCGGATCATGAGGTCAGGAGAATGAAACCATCCTGGCTAACACGGTGAAACCCCGTCTCTACTAAAAATACAAAAAATTAGCCGGGCGTGGTGACGGGCGCCCGTAGTCTCAGCTACTTGGTAAGCTGAGGCAGGGAATCGCTTGAACCCGGGAGGCCGAGATCGCACCACTGCACTCCGTCCTGGGCGACAGAGCGATACTCCGTCTCAAAATACAAATACAAAATAAAAAAAAATACAGTACAAAAATTAGCCGGGCGTGCGCACCTGTAGACCAGCTACTCGGGAGACTGAGGCAGGAGGATCCCTTGAGCTCTGCAGGTCGAGGCTGCAGTGAGCCATGTTCTCGCCCATTGCACTCCAGCCTGGGCGACAGAGCAAGACCTTGTCTCTAAAAACCAAAACAAAGAAAGTAAAAATGAGCATTCGGATTTGTTAGGGGGTGACAAGGGAGGCAGTCCAGGATCTGTGGACTCCCCACTTTTGTTCTGTCCTTGGAGAGCCCTGGAAAGTCTGAGCGTGTACAGGACCCTGGTCTAGGGGGTAGGGGACACAAATAACTAATCTGAGGGGTTTCGGGGGGACATAGCCATGCCATGGGGAATCTAAACTGGGAGGCATGGTCTGGCAGGCCCAATCCTGAAGGATTTCTGTGGGCAATAAGGCCCTTCCTTTAAACAAATAAAAAAACAAACGACATTAACTGGATAAAGAAAAACCATCTCCAAGCGCCTTGGAGGCGGAATGAAGGCGTGGCCCGGTGGGCGTGACCACCAGTAAAAGCTTAAGCGTTATTGGTTGTATTCTTTAGTTGCTCGCTCCAGAACTGCCCACTTATGGGCGGGGGCCGCTCCTTCAGGCTTAGCAGTTATTGGCTGAATTGGGCCAGAGAGGTCTCATTGGCTGAGTTCCTGCACCGCTCGTAGGAGGCGGGACCCAAAGTAGGCTAGGCCTACGGAAGCTGGGGCTTCTTGCTGTGAGGTCCGGTTACCTAATGTTGTGGAGGGTCCTTGAGGCGGGAGTGAAAATTGGGTCTGGGGATTAGTACTGGGGTGGAGGTCTGGGCACGCCAGGTCGGACCCCCTCCATCTTCGGTTTTGCACACTCAGCTTTCCAGGGGTGAGTCGCGGCGGATCAGGCGGCGTCGCGTGCGTGACGTCATCCATCGGCGCCGCGCGAAGCTCCAGTGGCCTTGACCTCCCGCGGCGTGGGAGGCTGCGAGGCGATGCTGCAGTTGGTCCGGGCCGGGGCGCGCGCCTGGCTTCGGCCTACAGGCTGCCGGGTGAGGCCAGGGGCTGGAGGCGTGGTCGAAGGATGAAATTTGGGGGTGTCCAGGGGTCGTCTCTCACTTTCGCCCACCCCTTGCAGGGCCTGAGTTCGCTGGCGGAAGAGGCAGCGCGTCCGACCGAGAACCCGGAGCAGGTGGCGGTGGCGAGCGAGGGTAAGGCAACCGGGGTGGCTCCAGGAGGGGCAGCGACAGAGAGGTTTGACCCTTGACCCTAACCCCTGACCCCCGCCATCGCTCCAGGTCTCCCGGAGCCCGTGCTGCGCAAAGTCGAGCTCCCGGTACCCGCTCATCGACGCCCGGTGCAGGCCTGGGTCGAGTCCCTGCGAGGCTTCGAGCAGGAGCGCGTGGGCCTGGCAGACCTGCACCCCGATGTTTTCGCCACCGCGCCCAGGTGAGCGAAGACTGTAATGGTGAACTGAGTGGCAGAGGGATGAAGAGCGGGAGTTCAGGAGTCAGGATGACTTTGGGCTTGTACCGTTGGAAAAGTGCTGGATTTCTACAGCCTCCTTTTCTCCACCTGTCAAAGGGGGGGATGATGACAGTTTCCCCTGCTGTATCGCTGTGTGAGATTGAAGCCTGAGAGGTGACATCCTCTAAGGGTTAGGGAGATGGAACTCTGGAGCCCGACTGATTAGGTTCAAATCCTGCCTTCACCTCTTGTGCCTCAGTGCCCCTATTTTGTCAGCTCTGGGGAGGTTGCTGTGATGAGTAAATGACTTAATTCTGGCACATAATAAGTTTTATAGAAATGCTGATAATCTTTATTAATTGTTTTTTGCAAATAAGAGCACTAAAGAGACTAAACATTCCTAGGTGCCTGGAAGAGGCTGTTTGCATTTTAGTTAACCTGCTGTTCATAACATCTCTAAGAAAATGTAGGGGCCACGCTGGGCGCGGTGGCTCACGCCTGTAATTCCAGCACTTTGGGAGGCCGAGGCGGGTGGATCACGAGGTCAGGAGATCGAGACCATCCTGGCTAACATGGTGAAACCNGGCGGGTGGATCACGAGGTCAGGAGATCGAGACCATCCTGGCTAACATGGTGAAACCCCGTCTCTACTAAAAATACAAAAAACTAGCCGGGCGTGGTGGCGGGCGCCTGTAGTCCCAGCTACTCGGAGGCTGAGGCGGGAGAATGGCGTGAACCCGGGAGGCGGAGCTTGCAGTGAGCGGAGATCGCGCCACTGCACTCCAGCCTGGGCGACAGAGCGAGACTCCGTCTCAAAAAAAAAAAAAAGAAATTAGCCAGGCGTGGTGGCGGGCGCCTGTAGTTACTCGGGAGGCTGAGGCAGGAGAATGGCGTGAACCCAGGAGGCGGAGCTTGCAGTGAGCCAAGATCGTGCCACTGCACTCCATCCTGGACCACAAAGCGAGACTCCGTCTCAAAAAAAATAAGGAAAGAAAATGTAGGGGCTGCGTACTGTGGCTCACATCTGTGATCCCAGCACATTGGGAGGCCGAGGCGGGCGGATCACTTAAAGCCAGGAGTTGGAGACCAGCCTGGCCAACATGGTGAAACCCCGTCTCTACTAAAAATACAAACATTAGCCTGACATCATAGTGCAAGCCTGTAGTCCCAGCTACTCTGGAGGCTGAGGCATGAGAATCACTTGCACCCGGGGAGATAGAGGTTGCAGTGAGCCGAGATCATACCACTGCACTCCAGCCTGGGCAACAGAGATGGACTCCATCTCAAAAAAAAAAAAAAAAAACAGGTGAAATTGATTTCAATAATGTAAATACATTTAAATACCTGTATTTAAAACTATGTCAAAATCACATTTTAGCATGGAGCACTGGGCACGTTTCAGATGTTGAGTATGTGACTGTATGGAATGGTATAGAACTAGAGAGGCAAACCAGTCCCCGAAGAAGGTGGCAATAAGTCAAGTGTAATAGCAGGAAAAAAGTAATGGTAGGAAAAACAAGGAAGAAGGGGTGGCGTGTTTTTTTTTTTTTTTTTTTTTTTGAGACGAAGTTTGGCTCTTGTCGCCCAGGCTGGAGTGCAGTGGCACTCTCGCTCTCGGCTCACTTCAACCTCTGCCTCTTGGGTTCTAGTAATTCTCATGCCTCAGCCTCCCGCGTAGCTGGAATGACAGATATGTACCACTGTGCCCAGCTAATTTTTGTATATTTTGGAGAGACATCGCTTCTCCATGTTGCCCAGGCTGGTCTTAAACTCATGGCCACAAGTGATCCACCTGCCTTGGCCTCCCAAAGTGCCAGGATTACAGGCATGAGCCACTGCACCTGGTCAGGGTGGCTCTTTCTTTAGGAGGCGCCTCTCAGCAGTTATCGGGGCTGACACCTGTAGGCTGAGAAGGAACCATCCAGGACAGTGTTTCAGACAGAGGGAAGAGCAAGTGCCAAGGTCTTGAGGCAGAATTTCAAGATGGGGTCAGTGAGGGGCAGAAGCAAATCACACAGGGCCCCGGAGGCGGAAGGGAGAATCCTGGGTTTTCCTGTATTGGAGGTGGAGGCTTTTGAAGCAGAGTTGGGCTTCTCATGTGTCCTTCCTCCCTGCAGGCTGGACATCCTGCACCAGGTTGCCATGTGGCAGAAGAACTTCAAGAGGATTGTGAGTGACTAAATGGAGCAAGGTGGCAGGAAGGAGGAGCTTCCTGGGGAGGTTGGGGACGGGACCCAGAGGAAGCCCATCACTGGGTTTTCTCCGGACTGCTCAGCTGGGGCCTCATCTGTTTCCTGAGCCACTCACTGATGGGTCCATTTTTAGTTCTCTTTTTTTTTTTTTGAGATGGAGATGGAGTCTCACTCTGTCACCCAGGCTGGAGTGCAGTGGCACGATCTCAGTTCACTGCAACCTCCGCTTCCTGGGTTCAAGTGATTCCCCTGCCTCTGCCTCCTGAGTAGCTGGGATTACAGGTGCCCGCCACCACGTGGGCTAATTTTTGTATTTTTAGTAGAGACGGAGTTTCACCATGTTGGCCAGGCTGGTCTCAAACTCCTGACCTCAAGGAACCTACCTGCCTCGGCCTCCCAAAGTGCTGGGATTACAGGTGTGAGCCATCATGCCCAGCTCATTTTCAGTTGTTTTCTGATCACTCACTGATGTGGGCATTGTGGTGGGTGAGAGAGGATATAGCAGGGACCACAAGGACAAAACAGGCAAGGTTGGGCTGGGTGCAGTGGCTCAGGCCTGTAATCCCAGCAGTGGAGGCTGAGGTGGGTGGGTTGCTTGGGGCCAGGAAAGATCAGCCTGGGAAACAGCAAGACCCAGTCTCTACCCCTTCCCCCACAACCCCCCAAAAAAGATGGGCAAAGTTCCGATTCTAATGGAAGGTCACAGTGTCATGGGAGAAGTGAAGGTGAGTTAGATGGTCATACGTAATGTATAATTATGAGCATGTCCCAGAGAACGGGATGTTGAACCTTGGGTCTGCTGAGAAGCTAACCAGATCAAAGAGGCAGTGGGGCTAGGGTGGAGAGAACAGGAACGGGGCGTGCAAAGGCCCCATGGCAGGGACCACAAGGAACCCAGTGTTGCCACAGAGGCCAGTGGGAGCAGTGGGGAGGAGTCTGGGTTTTATGCCAAGAACATTGAAGAATCCATTACCAGTTGGGGTCTTATCCATCCACCCCAGAGGTCTGGCCAGTCCTTCCCCTGTCACACCTTCCCTGGCTCGCCATCACCCTAGGAATAAAGTCATCAGTCTGCTATTCCAAGCTCTTCCTGATTTCCTTGCCCTGCTCCTCTTTCCTGATTCTCCCTGTCTGCGTCATTCCCTCCTTGCAGCTACAACCACATTAAAATTGTTCAAAAATAGGCCGGTACAGTGGCTCACACCTGTAATCCCAGCACTTTGGGAGGCCAAGGCAGGTGGATCACTTGAGGCCGGGAGTTCCAGAACAGCCTAGTCAATGTGGCAAAACCCCATCTCTACTAAAAATACACAAAATTAGCCGGGCCCAGGCGCGGTGGCTCACGCCTGTAATCCCAGTACTTTGGGAGACCGAGGTGGGTGGATCACAAGGTCAGGAGTTCAAGACCAGCCTGACCAATATGGTGAAACCCCGTCTCTACTAAAAATACTAAATATTAGTATTTACTAATAACTAAAAATACAAATATTAGTTGGGCGTGGTGGCGGGCGCCTGTTGTCCGAGCTACTCTGGAGGCTGAGACAGGAGAATTGCTTGAACCCGGGAAGTGGAGGTTGCAGTGAGCCGCGATCACGCCACTGCACTCCGGCCTGGGTGACACAGCAAGACTCCATCTCAAAAAAAAAAAATTAGCCTGGCATGGTGACGGGCACCTGTAATCTCAGCTACTTGGGAGGCTGAGGCTGGAGAATCGCTTGAATCCAGGAATCAGAGGTTGCAGTGAGCCGAGGTCGCACCACTTGCACTCCACAGCCTGGGTTGATGGAGTGAGACTGTCTCAAAAAAAAAGAAAAAATCAATAGTTCAGAAAATACCGAGCACCCCCTGCATGCCCGGCGGCAGAGCCCCTGCCTTTGTGAGGCTGGCATGGGGCAGGAGCTCTGACTTCTTTACCCTCCCGCTCGGTCCCCAAGCTCTCTGTGCTTGGCCTGAGAGAGCCCATCATCATGGTGCCTCCTGCCTGACTTCCCCATGGCAGGACTGATCTGCCCGGCTCCCTGACACCTGCCTCGTGGACCTGACCCCCTCCTCACTTTGTGCCTCCAGAGCTATGCCAAGACCAAGACGAGGGCCGAGGTACGGGGTGGTGGCCGGAAGCCTTGGCCACAGAAAGGCACCGGGCGGGCCCGGCATGGCAGCATCCGCTCTCCACTCTGGCGAGGAGGTAACTGGGGACAGGGTGGAGGGGGCGGAGAGGGGTGGGGGAGCCAGGGAAGGACCTGGGTGTTTACTCACACACAGCTGCGCACATCTGGCGTGGTATCGTGTCAGCCCTGTTCCCTCCACCTCATGGAACCACTGGGCTGGTGACATTGGAACTGAGGTCCTTGGACCTCACTACCCATGTTGGGGGACAGATCTGGGAGCCATCCACTCCTCCTTCTCTCATGCCCTCCCTCTTCAGCCCGTGGCCACAGCCCCTCTTGACCTCACCTCCTGTCATCCTCTCCTGACCCACACTTCCCACAGCACCCGGAGAGCTCTTCCTAAATCTCCCACCTCCCTCAGCCTTTGCGTGGAACCTGAACTCCTCCTTGTCATCATGGGCCCTGGTGGCTGCACACCTTGCCCCCTCATCCCCTCCTTTCCCTCTCTGACCAGGCAGAGATGACTCTCTTTTTTCTTTTTTGGTTGTAGTTGTTGGTTTGTTTTTAACTTTTTATTTTCTTGGATGCTAACAAGATGATTCAGGGTGGTGCCAGCCACCCCGTCACCTGTTTACCCGGCCAGCCCTCCTCACCTTTCAGGGTTCTGGGCCACACCTCCTCCAGGAAGCCCCCCTTGATCTCCTTTCCTTCCACATCCCCCAGGGCTACCCTGATTTCTTCTACAGCTGAGCCTCTTTTCTGCCCTGCCGAAATGTGAATGGCATGAGAGCAGGGACCATGTCTGTCGTCTTCTCTGCTGCATATCCAAGGCCCAGGCGAGGGCGGACACCAACACATGGTGCTTGCAGGGGTCTCCCCAACTGTTATTGCTCCCAAATCATACTGCTAGCTCCACTGGAAAGTGTGCCTGATGCCTCCCTCTCCCCCTAGACCTGAAAGTTCGAACCTCCTGATAATTTCAGCATTAACAGCTATGCTTGAGTTAAGTTCACCCTCTAGCCACTCTATGGAATCCACACCATAACTCCTGGTGTCCTATGAGGCAGGAACTGTCCGATCTCAAGGTGATTTGTTTTTTTTATTGTTTGCTTTTGAGGCAGGATCTCACTCTATTGCCCAGGCTGTAGTGCAGTGGCGCAATCATAGCTCACTGCAGCCTTGAGCTCCTGGGCTCAAGTGATCTCCGTCCTCAGCCTCCCAAAGTGCTGGTATGAGCCACCTTCGCCAGCCCTGTCTCAGAGTGTGACAGCTGGGGAAACTGAAGCCCAGTGAAGCAAAGTCACTGGTCCCATGTTGTCCCTGATCCAGCCTCCCCTGAGGCCCCACCCTCTCTGCCTGATTCCTGGCAGTGCCCCCTCTCTCCTGTCACCCCATGCCAGCCACTGCAGCAGATTGCTGACCTCCAAGCTCTGCAGTGGCCCCTCCCTGCTCACACGCCTCTGTCCCCACAGGAGGTGTTGCCCATGGCCCCCGGGGCCCCACGAGTTACTACTACATGCTGCCCATGAAGGTGCGGGCCCTGGGCCTCAAAGTGGCACTGAGCATCAAGCTGGCCCAGGTATAGCCATGGGGGGCCCAGACAGCTGCTAGAGGTGGGGCTGCTCTGGACCCAAGGCTCAAACCATCCTTTCCTTTCACCAGGATGACCTGCACATTATGGACTCCCTAGAGCTGCCCACCGGAGACCCACAGTACCTGACGGAGCTGGCGCGCTACCGCCGCTGGGGGGACTCCGTGCTCCTCGTGGACTTGTGAGGACACAGGGCAGAGCAGGGGCAGGGGGCCTGAGCTCTGTACTCTGAGGGTTCAACCCCCACTCCCTGTCCTCTCTTACAGGACATACGAGGAGATGCCACAGAGCATCGTGGAGGCCACCTCTAGGCTCAAGACCTTCAACCTGATCCCGGCTGTTGGTGAGCTAAGGCCCAGGCCCCCAGCGTGTGCACGTGCAGTCTCCACTGTTAGAATCACAGCAGTTCAAATCCAGCGTCTGGTCACTGAGTGGCCTTGGGCAGTGAGCACGCGCCCAGACCCAACTCTCAGCTTGCCCAAAGCAATAATCTTTCCTAAAGAGGTGCTTGGCTGGGGATGGTGGCTCATGCTTGTAATCCCAGTACTTTGGGAGGCCAAGATAGTCTGGCCAATATAGTGAGGCTCCCATCTGTACTAGAAATAAAAAAGTTAGGCATGGTGGTGTGCACCTGTAGTCCCAGCTACTCAGGGGGCTGAGCTAGGCGGATAGCTTGAGCTCCGGGGGCCAAGGCTTCAGTGAGTCATGATCGCACCACTGCACCCAAACCTGGGGGAGAGAGCGAGACTCTTGCCTCAAAAAAAAAAAAAAAAAAAAAAAAGGCTCCAAGGTCACCTCTGCCAAAGCCACAGTCTGTTCCTTTCACGGCCACCAGATGGCGACGTGAGCCTGAGTCAGGTCCTGTCCCTCAACCCACAGCCCTGGCCAGCTTTCCCAGCTCTCTCAGGATGAAAGCCCAAGTCCTCAGGGTGGCACATCAGGCCCTGCATGACCCGCCCCGTCACTCCCCTGCCCTCCCATCGTTTGCCCTGGGTCTCCCTCACCGGAATGGGAGCCAGGAGTCCCGGCCAGGCACAGGGCCGAGCCTGGCATTCTGAGGGACTCGGCCAGCAGATGATGATCTGGGAGCAGCTCCTTGGCCAGAGGCTTACAGGCAACAAGCGGCCGGGCAGGGTCTGGCCCCGGGCTGCTGGGCTCACAAAGTCACACTAGACCACTAGACCACGGTGAAGGTCTCTCTTCTGTAAGCACAAAGGGACTCCGATGTGGGTGGGATGAGGAGAGAGGCAGCCCCGCCCTGACTGTCCCCCACCCCGCCCCCAGGCCTAAATGTGCACAGCATGCTCAAGCACCAGACGCTGGTCCTGACGCTGCCCACCATCGCCTTCCTGGAGGACAAGCTGCTCTGGCAGGACTCGCGTTACAAACCCCTCTACCCCTTCAACCTGCCCTACAGCAACTTCCCCTGACCCCCACCCCACGCTACCCAGGGCCTGGTGGCCACCCAGTACCACTCGTGATGTGAAGCACCTCTTCTGAGCCAGGCAGAGCCCGTGGCTGACTTGGGAGCCTCAGGCCCACGTCCACCCTTCGAGAACGGTGCCACCTGGACCCCCTCATTCCAGGGAGGAAACTCAGGCCACAGGGAGTGGCCATTGCCATTGGGAAGGGGCGACTCCACAGAGAGCCCAGGCGGGCTCCTGCATCCATTCTCTCTTTGTTTTTAAAATAAATTGTATTTTTGAATCAAGGAGGATAAACAGATAACTTCTCAGTGTCATTTTTAATAACTGCATTGGGCACGTTGGGCTCCTTCCCGGGTTCTGGACACCGCTGAGGATCCGCCATCTCAAGAGGCTCACAGTCTGGTTTGAGGGAACCCCAGGGCTGTTTGTGGAAATTACAAGAATTCACTTACCCGGTGAGTCAGACTCCCGGAGCTCACAGGTGCGTGGGCGCCAGCACTTCCTAGGAGCTGACTCCTGTCACATCCTTCTCCTGAGCACTGCTGCCAGCCATTCCCACCCCGGGAGTGTTTGCAGTCCTGTCTGCGACGGTACTTCATGCAGCCTGAGAGCGTGTGCTTGATTGTGCAATTAGATGTCATGTGTAAACCTGAGTTTTCAGAGTGACTTCCTGTAAGCACAGTCAGAAAAGTAAATGTCTCGCTGTAAGTGAGCAGATAAGCCTATGTTTAAAAACACCAGCTGGGCGTGGTGACTCACACCTGTAACTTTAGCACTTTGGGAGGTCAAGGTGGGAGGAGCACTTGAGCCCAGGAGTTCCAGACCAGCCTGGGCAACATGGTGCAACCCTGTCTCTGCAAAAAATACAAAAATTAAGTGGGCATGGTGGTGTCTACCTGTGGTCCCAGCTACTTGGGAGGTTGAGGTGGGAGGATCACCTGAGCCCAGGAAGCAGAGGTTGCAGTGAGCAGAGATCGAGCCACCACACTCCAGCATGGGTGACAAAGTGAGACACTGTCATAAAAAAAAAAAACAGCATCCCAATTTTTGATTTTACTGAGGTTGTTTGCCTGCCAAGTTAATTTTTCTTAACAGCCATAACAGACTATAATGCAGACAATGTGATCGATTTATTTAAAGTCAACCAGCTGGGTGCGGTGACTCACGCCTATAATCCCAGAACTTTGGGAGGCTCAGCCAGGTGGATCACCGGAGGTCAGGAGTTTGAGACCACCCTGGCCAAGCCGGGAGTGGTGGTGGGCGCCTGTAATCCCAGCTACTCAGGAGGCTGAGGCAGGAGAATTACTGGAATCCAGGAGGCAGAGGTTGCAGTGAGCCAAGATAGTGCCACTGTGCTCCAGCCTGGATGACAGAGGGAGACTCCATCTATAAATAAAATAAAGTCAATCAGGACTGCCTTCTGCCTGTGTGGGCCCGGCCAGGCTAAGCGGCCACACAGCCATCCCTAGCTGCTGGGCCACCCCTGACTGAAAACATCTCTGGAATTCCTCTCTTGAGATTGCCTTCGGAGATTGCAACACATTCTCCAAACACCCTCAGTGGACATAGACTTTGATCCTTGAAGCAGCAGATTTGACTAAATAAAAAAGAAAAAGCTATTAAAACCAGTTGGCCGAGCGTGGTGTCTCACGCCTGTAATCCCAGCACTTTGGGAGGCTGAGGCTGGTGGATCACGAGGTCAGGAGATCGAGACCATCCCGGCTAACATGGTAAAACCCTGTCTGTACTAAAAATACAAAAAATTAGTCGGGCGTGGTGGCGGGCACCTGTAGTCCCAGCTACTCAGGAGGTTGAGGCAGGAGAATGGCATGAACCCGGGAGGCAGAGCTTGCAGTGAGCCAAGATCACGCCACTACACTCCAGCCTGGGTGACAGAGTGAGATTCAGTCTCAAAAACAACAGCACAAAAAAAAAAAAAAACAATTAAGGCCAGGTGCAGTGGCTCACGCCTATAATCCCAGCACTTTGGAAGGCCTAGGTGGGTGGATCACGACGTCAAGAGATCAAGACCATCCTGGCCAACATGGTGAAACCCAGTCTCTACTAAAAGTACAAAACATTAGCTGGGCGTGGTAGTGGGCGCCTGTAGTCCCAGCTACTCAGGAGGCTGAGGCAGGAGAATCACTTAAACCCGGGAGGCGGAGGTTGCAGGAGCCGAGACCGTACCACTGCACTCCAGCCTGGCGACAGAGCAAGACTGTCTCAAAAAAAAAAAAAAAAAACCCACACAGTTAAAGGCGTGCCGAAGCTCAGCAGAAAATGCCGCCTCACTACTGTTCCTCTTGCCAGTCTTGTTGGGGCATCAAGGCCTAGAGTAACACCCAGCTGTTGGCCTGACAGTGCCTGGCCCAGCCTGGAGAGTTGCAGCCAGGAGTATAAATGTGGTTCAGTCTGCGTCATACCTGTCAGGAAACATGGTGACACCAACTGCTGCCCAGACAGATTTTCAAAAGAAGTGGGTCAGAACGTATTCCCCCACACCGGAATCCCTCAGCCAGATTGAGGATAAAAACAGGCATCAGAAAAAAAATGATACAGACGGGCCTGGTGGCTCATGCCTGTAATCCCAGCACTTTTGGGAGGTTGAGGCGGGAGCACAGGAGTTTGAGACCAGCCTGGGCAACATAGTGAGACCCTATCTCTACTAAAAATAGAACAGTTAGCTGGGTATGGTGGTGTGCCTGTGGTCCCAGCTACTTTGGAGGCTGAGGCAGGAGGATCGCTTGAGCCCTGGGGGTGGAGGCTGCAGTGAGCTGAGATCGCACCACTGCAATCCAGCCTGGGCAATAGATCAAGACCCTGACTCAAAAAAAAGAAGAAAGAAAAGAAAAGACAAATATCACACACTGCCTAGAATGTGCTTTAAAATAATTGGCATAGTTGGACATGGTGGCATGCACCTGCAGTCCCAGCTACTTGGAAGGCTGTGGCCAGGAGTTTGAGACCAGCCTGGGCAACACAGCAAGACCTCGTCTCTATAAAAAATAGGCCGGGAGCAGTGGCTCATGCCTGTAATCCCAGCACTTTGGGAGGCCAAGGCAGGTGGATCACTAGAGGACAGGAGTTCAAGACAGGCCTGGCCAATATGGTTAAACCCCGTCTCTACTAAAAATACAAAAATTGATGGGACATGGAGGCAGGTGTCTATAATCCCAGCTACTTGGGAGGCTGAGGCAGGAGAATCACTTGAACCTGGGAGGCGAAGGTTGCAGTGAGCCGAGGTCACACCACTGCCCTCAAGCCTGGGGTGACAGTGCAAGACTTGGTCTCGAAAAAAAATGAATAATGAATGAAGGAATTAATGAATTAATTAGAACTAATTAGTTAATTAAATAGGTGGGGTATACGAGTTTGTTAGGGCTGCTGTAGGAGTGCCACAAACTGTGGGGGTTGGGGGGGTTAGTCAACAGAAATTTATTCTCTCCTGTTTCTGGAGGTTGGAAATCCAAGATGAAGAACAGGATTAGCTCCTTCTAAGGGAGTCTCTTCCAGATCCCTCTCCTAGCCTCTGGCGGTTTGCTTTGCTGACAATCTTTGACATTCCTTGGCTTGTAGCCACACTGCTTCAGTCTCCACCTTCATCTTTACATGACGTTGTCCCTGTCGGTATGTGTCTGTTTCTGTGTCCAAATTTCTCCTTTTTTTTCATTTTTTTCATTTTTTTCTTTTTCTTTTTTTTTTTTTTTCCAGACAGAGTCTCACTCTCTTGCCCAGGCTGGAGTGCAGTGGCTCGATCTTGGCACACTTGCAACTTCCGCCTCCTGGATTCAAGTGATTCTCCTGCCTCAGCCTCCAGAGTAGCTGGGATTACAGGCAGCCACCACTACACCTGGCTAATTTTTGTGTTTTTAGTAGAGACAGGGTTTCACCATATTGGTCAGGCTGGTCTCGAACTCCTGACCTCAGGTGATCCGCCCGCCTCAGCCCCCCAAAGTGCTGGGATTACAAGCGTGAGCCACCGAACCTGGCCTATTTTTTTTTTTTTTTTTTTTTGACAGAGTTTTGCTCTTCTTGCCCAGGCTGGAGTGCAACGGCGCAATCTCGGCTAATCTCAACCTCCGCCTCCCGGGTTCAGGCAATTCTTCTGGCTGGGATTACAGGCATGCTCCACAATACCTTGCTAATTTTGTATTGTTAGCAGAGACAGGGTTTCACCATGTTGGTCAGGCTGGTCTCGGATTCCCAACCTCAGGTGATCTGCCCGCCTCAGCCTCCCAAAGTGCTGAGATTACAGGCATGAGCCACTGAGCCTGGCCCTCTCCTTTCTATTTTTAAAATCTTTTTTTGTGGCTGGGAGCAGTGGCTCACGCCTGTAATCCCAGCACTTTGGAAGGCCGAGGCAGGTGGAACACTTGAGGTCAAGAGTTTGAGAACAGCCTGACCAACACAGTGAAACCCCATCTCTACTAAAAATACAAAAGAATTAGCTGGGCGTGGTGCTGGGTGCCTGTATTCTCAGCTACGGGAGGCTGAGGCAGGAGAATCGTTTAAACCCTGGAGGCGGAGGTTGCAGCAAGGTGATATTGGGCCACTGCACTCCAGCCTGGGCAACAGAGCGAGACTCCATCTCTAAATAAATAAATAAATAAATAAATAAGGAGCTGTATTTCAGAATTTGGAGAAGGTGACACTAAGAGTACAGAATACACAGCTTTTGTTTGTTTGTTTTTCTGTTTGTTGTTGTTGTTGTTGTTGTTTTGAGACAGAATCTCGCTCTGTCACCCAGGCTGGAGTGCAGTGGTGCAATCTCAGCTCACTGCAATCTCTGCCTCCCCGATTCAAGCAAGTCTCCTGCCTCAACCTCCCGAGTAGCTGGGATCATAGGTGTCTGCCACCACTCCTGGCTAATTTTTGTATTTTTAGTAGAGACGGGGTTTCATCATGTTGGTCAGGCTGATCTCGAACTCTTGACCTCATGATCCGCCCACCTCGGCCTCCCAAAGTGCTGGGATTACAGGCATGAGCCACCAAGCCTGGCTCCAAAAAATATTTATTAAAACTATGTTAATGCTGGCTGGGCACGGTGGCTCACGCCTGTAATCCCAGCACTCTGGGAGGCCGAGGCGGGTGGATCACGAGGTCAGGAGATCAAGACCATCCTGTCTAACACGTTGAAACCCCGTCTGCACTAAAAATACAAAAAATTAGCTGGGTGTGGTGGTGGGTGCCCGTAGTCTCAGCTACTCGGGAGGCTGAGGCAGGAGAATGGCATGAACCCAGGAGGCGGAGGCTGCAGTGAGCCAAGATTGTGCCACTGCACTCCAGCCTGGGTGACAGAGCGAGACTCCATCTCAAAACAAAACAAAAACAACAACAACCTGTTAATGCTTAACTACACGAAAATGATAATGAGATAAATGTGCATTTATTTAGAGAACTGAATGTGAGTCAGGCCAGTCCCTGCAGAAGAAATTTCCAGCATGACCTCATTCATTTGTGAAGACAGAGCAATCCTTGTGTGTTTTATTTGTTTGAGATGGATCTCGCTCTGTTGCCCAGACTGGAGTACAATGGCATGATCTCAGCTCTCTGCCACCTCTGGGTTCAAGAGATTCTCATGCCCCAGCCTCCCAAGTAGCTGAGATTACAGGCTTGTGCCTCCATGACCAGCTAATTTTTGTATTTTTACTAGAGATGAGGTTTCACCAGTTTGGGCAGGCTGGTCTCAAACTCCTGACCTCAAGTGATCCACCCACCTCGGCCTCCCAAAGTGCTGGGATGACAGCTGCCTGGTCAGCAACTGTTGTTTAGACATACACATTTTATTTGCTTGTCCAGCATGATCAGCCCTCCACTTTTTAAATTTTATTTTATTATTTTTTTTTTGAGACAGAGTCTCACTCTGTTGCCCAGGTTGGAGTCCCGTGGCGTGATTTTGACTCACTGCAACCTCTGCTTCCCAGGTTCGAGCAATTCTTCTGCCTCAGCTTCCTGAGTAGCTGGGATTACAGGTGCGCGTCCCCATGCCCGGCTAATTTTTGTATTTTTAGTAGAGACGGGGTTTCACCATGTTGGCCGGGTTGGTCTCGAACTCCTGACCTCAGGTGATTTGCCTGCCTTGGCCTCCCAAAGTGCTGGGATTACAAGTGTGAGGCATTGCACCCGGCCTTAAATTGTATTTTTTATTTTTTTTTGTAGAGACGGGCTCTCGCTGTGTTGCCCAGGCTGGTCTTGAACTCCTGACCTCAAGTAATCTTCCCACCTCGGTCTCCAAAAGGGCTGGGATTACAGGGGTGAGCCACTGCACCCCACCTTCCCTCTACCTCTTGATGGTTTCCTTCTGCTATGAATGTGCATGTCCAGTTGTCTGCTTCTTAGAACAGATATTTACCTTCCTCATTCATCAGCCATTGGAGGACTGGGACCACTCAGATTATTGATCCGGCCCATTCTTCCGGGAGAGTTTCCTGGTGGCTGTCTTCCATCATCATAACCGGAATCAGATGAGTTTCCGTAGCCTTTTTTTCCCCCCACATCTTTGCTGAAGCAGAGTTTTGAAAAACAAAACCACAGACTAAGCTATTCCCCAGAAGAAATCTGTAATCAAAGATAAGGTCTGCCAGGCACAGTGGCGCTCACGCGTTCTGGAGGCCAAGGTGGGTGGATCACCTGAGGTCAGGAGTTCTAGACCTGCCAGGCCAACATGGTAAAACCTCGTCTCTACTAAAAATACAAAAATTAGCTGGTTGTGGTGGCGCATACCTGTAATCTCAGCTACCTGGGAGGCTGAGGCAAGAGAATTGCTTGAACCTGGGAAGTGGAGGTTGCAGTGAGCCAAGATTGCACCACTGCACTCCAGCCTGGGTGACAGACAGAGCAAGACTGCGTCGCAAAAATATACATAAATAAAATAAAAAGTAAAATAAAAATACAAAAGTTGGTTGGGTGCGGTGACTCAGGCCTGCAATCCCAGCACTTCGGGAGGCTGAGGCGGGCAAATCATGAGATCAGAAGTTCAAGACCATCCTGGCTAACACGGTGAAACCCTGTCTCTACTAAACATACAAAAAATTAGCTGTGCGTGGTGACACGCACCTGTAGTCCCAGCTACTTGGGAGGCTAAGGCAGGAGAATCACTTGAACCTGGGAGGTGGAGATTGCAGTGAGCCGAGATCGTGCCACTGCACTCCAGCCTGGGTCACAGAGCAAGACTCCATCTCAGAAAAAAAAAAAAAAAAAAATAGCATGGTGGTGGGCAGCTATAATCCCAGCTACTTGGGAGGCTGAGGCAGAATTTCTCGAACCTGGGAGGTTGCAGTGAGCCGAGCCAAGATCACACCTCTGCACTCCAGCCTGGGCAACAGAGCAAGACTTTGTCTAAAAAAAAAAAAAAAGAAGGCCGGGCGCGGTGGCTCAAGCCTGTAATCCCAGCACTGTGGGAGGCCGAGACGGGCGGATCACGAGGTCAGGAGATCGAGACCATCCTGGCTAACATGGTGAAACCCTGTCTCTACTAAAAAATACAAAAAACTAGCCGGGTGAGGTGGTGGGCGCCTGTAGTCCCAGCTACTCGGGAGGCTGAGGCAGGAGAATGGCGTAAACCCGGGAGGCGGAGCTTGCAGTGAGCTGAGATCCGGCCACTGCGCTCCAGCCTGGGCGACAGAGTGAGACTCCGTCTCAAAAAAAAAAAAAAAAAAAAAAAGAAAAGAAAAAGAAAAAAAAAAATCTAAATAGGCCGGGAGCAGTGACTCATGTCTGGAATCCCAGCCCAGCCCTTTGGGAGGCCAAGGTGGGTGGATCGCTTGAGGTGAGGAGTTCGAGACCAGGCTGGCCAACATGGTGTAACTCTGTCTCTACTAAAAACACAAAAATTAGCTGGGCCTGGTGGCATACGCCTGTAATCCCAGCTACTTGGGAGGCTGAGGCAGGAGAATCACTTAAACCTAGGAGGCAGGGGTTGTGGCAAGCCAAGATCGTGTCACTGCACTCTAGCCAGGGTGACAGAGCGAGACTCTGTCTCAAAAAAATAAAAAAGAAATTCAGCAAGTGAAGAGTTCAGCAATTCAAATATTAAGGTGAGTGTAAAGGAACGCCCAGGATGTGGCCCAGGATGGAGTAGGGGGATATTATTTTAGCAGAAAGCTCAGGCCACAAGACAGGAGGAGCCAGCCTTGTTGGGGATGAAGAGAAGAGCATTACAGGCTGAGGGAAATGCAAGGCGGTTGCACGGGACACCCTGGGATGGCTTCTGCCCTCGGTAGGCAGCCTCTGGTCTGAGGCCATTCTTTGGCCTGCCTGAGACTGCCTGGCACCCGGGAGGAAGCCCTGCCCTTCCTGGAGATAGAAGCAAAGGTCTGGGGAATCTCTGCTTCCGTTTTCCCTGAGAAAAAGCTTAAAGGAGCAGAGGACTGGTAGGTGCCTCCTCCCTCTGCCAGCCTGCCCCCCACCAAGGCCATCCCACTCCCATCTCAAAAAGGCTCGGACCCTGATCAAGGAGTTATCCCCCTTGTCCCAGCACCTCCAGTTGGCCCAGTCTCCAAAACGGATGTCAAATTCAGCCCTTTCTCCAAGCACACTGCCCAGTCCAGGCCCCATTATTCATCTGGACTACAACAGTCACCACCTCTCCCATTTCCTAGTTGCAGCTCTTGAAGCCTCAACTGGGCCCCTGTGAACACTTGAGTCAGGGCAAGGTCCTTCCTCCGCTCACAACCCTCCATAGCTCCCACCTCACTGGGCATAAAAACCAAAGTCCTGGCCGGGCATGGTGGCTCAAGTCTGTTATCCCAGCACTTTGGGAGGCCAAGGTGGGTGGATCACCAGAGGTCAGGAGCTAGAGACCAACCTGGCGAAACCCCATCTCTACTAAAAATACAAAAATTAGGCATGGTGACGCACCCCTGTAGCCCCAGCTAGTCGGTAGGCTGAGGAGGGAGAATCACTTGAACCTGAGAGGCAGAGGTTGCAGTGAGCCGAGATCACGCCACTGCACTCCAGCCCAGGTGACAGAATGAGACTGGGGTTCAGAAACAGACAAAACAACAAAGTCCTCCCCAGGTGACAGGCACTTTCACTTATCTGCCCTGTCATCTCCCTGCCTGCTCCTCTCCTCCAGTCTCTTCCTTTGCTAAGCCTGCTCCAGCCACGCTTGTCTCCTGGATGTTCCTTTTTTTTTTTTTTTTTTTTTTTTTTTGAGGCAGAGTCTCACTCTGTCACCCAGGCTGGAGTGCAGTGCATGGATCTTGGCTCACTGCAACCTCCGCCTGCCGGGTTCAAGAGATTCTCCTGCCTCAGCCTCCCAAGTAGGTGGAATTACAGGGGTGCACCACCACACTCGGCTAATTTTTGTATTTTGTGTAAAGACGGGGTCTCCCTATGTTGCCCAGGCTGGTCTTGAACTCCTGGGCTCAAGGGATCCTCCCATCTCGGCCTCCCAAAAGGCTGGGATCACAGACGGGAGCCACCGCGCCCAGCTGGATTTTTGTCTGACTCTGTTCATTCTTGCGTCCCCAGTACCTGAAAGGATGCCAAGCACACAGTAGGCGCTTAATAAACATTGAGCCACATGTTGAGAAAAGAACGGCGCCATTGTGGCTGCAAGTGGGACTTGGACCGCGCGGGGGAGCTCGCCGCCCGCGCACCTCGGGCTGGGGCGCGAGTTCGTAGAACCCGCCCGAGGAAGAACCCGTGGCGCAGGATTTTCCCAGGCCGTCTGAGGACCAGGGACGTCCCCAGTCCCACTCTGTGACTTTGCTCAGGCCGTTCCGGGGCGGGAATTCAGTACCCCTCAGCCCCCCAAGAAAAAAATATCCCCGTGGAAATTCCTTGGGAATGACCGAGGCGGGGAAAATATGCGTCCCTGGATGGCCAGTGACTCGCAGCCCCCTTCCCCGATAGGAAGGGCCTGCGCGTCCCGGGCCCCTTCGCTTCCCTTTCTGCTGCGCGACCTCCCTGGCCCCTCTGAGATCTCCACGGCGACGCCGCGCGCGCCCCACAACAGGAAAGCCTTAGGCGGCGCGGCTCGGCGCTTGGAGACTTCAGAGTCCCCAGCCTCGACGTGGTGGATGTCGAGTCTTGGGGTCACACGCACAGGCGGTGGCCAAGCAAACACCCACTCATATTTAATGCACGCGCCTGGGTTGCGGGAGCCTCGCGCGGAGGGCAGGGGTTCGAGCACCCCCTCTCCCTGCCTCACCTCGGAGCCTGAGGGCTGCCTTGTTTCCCAGCTGCAGGAAGGGGTTCGAGCGCCCCTTCTCCCTGCCTCGCCTCGGCGCCTGGGGGCTGCTGCCTCAGTTTCCCAGCGACAGGCAGGGGTTTCGAGCGCCCCCCTCTCCTCCCTCGTCAAGATCCAAGCTAGCCGCCTCAGTTTCCCCGCGGAGCCTGGGACGCCAGCGGAAGGGCTTGGCGCGTGGGGATCACGCAGCTTCCTTCCTTTTTCTGGGAGCTGTAAAGACGCTCCCGCGGCCAAGGCCGAAAGGGGAAGCGAGGAGGCCGCGGGGGTGTGAGTGCCCACGGGTGTAGAGAGAGGACACCGATTTCCCCGGACGTGTTGAGACCGCGCATCGTTACTCCCACGGTTCGCGTTAGCCGGGAGTTGCCTGGCTCTGCTCTGGCCGCTTCTTGAGAAATGCCCGTGTCAGCTGGGTGGGGACGTGACCCTAGGGGGAGGGGCACCCCTCAGTGGAGGGAGCCCGGGGAAGATTCCTGGTCCCCCACCCAGGCAAGGGGCTCATCCACTCGATTAAAGAGGCCTGCGTAAACTGGAGAGAGAGGACTTGAGTTCGGATCCCTTCGCAGCCTGGAGTCTCAGTTTACTGCTTTGTGAAATGGACACAGTAACAGTCCCCACTCTCCGGGGTAGTTGGCAGTATTTAACAGTACTTAATAAACCGCTTAGCGCGGTGTAGACCGTGATTCAAGCTTAGCCTGGCGGGGGAACGGGAGGCCTGTGGACCGGGAGCAGCCCCTGGGGTCATCGCCCCGCCACCGCCGCCCGATTGCTTTAGCTCGGAAATTCCGGAGCTGCAGCGGCCAAAGAGGGAGGACGACCCTGCTCGGCCCTGGCACCCTCTCAGTCCGGAAATACAGCAGCATTTGTTCCGGAGGGGAAGGCGCGAGGTTTCCGGGAAAGCAGCACCGCCCCTTAGCCCCCAGGTGGCTAGCGCTATAAAGGACCGCGCGCCCCACTGCGTCCCACTCGACGCTGAGCTCCTCTGCTACTCAGAGCTGCAACCTCGGCCTCGCTATGGCTCCCAGCGGCCCCCAGCCCGCGCTGCCCACACTCGTGGTCCTGCTCGGGGCTCTGCTCCTAGGTGAGTCAGGAGTGGGGATTGCCATCGGGCCAGCTCCGCAAAACTCCCGGAGGACCGGTTCCCAGGTCAGGTCATGCATACTTAGGTAGCTGTTTATGGGAAGGCAGGCTAGAGACAGCGATTGAAAGGCAACAGTCAGTGGGTTCGAATCCAGACCCTGCATCACCTCCACGTGTGGCCTCGGGCTATACATTGCAGCTTTGAAAAAGGGGGTTGGAGATGGAGGGGAGGGGCAGACCTCATTTTGTTGCCCAGGCCGGTCTTGAACTCCTGGGCTCTAGGGTGAGCCACCGCCTTGCTTGGCTAGATTGGGTCTCTTAAACTTCAGTTTCTCAGCTGTAAAACGGGAAACGTCATAGCAGCCACCTGGCAGGGTATCTTGGCCCAGCACAGCACCTGGCCCCAGGACTCAATCATGATGGTTTGGGAACTTGGCTGTGTGCCAACCCAACAAGGCTTAAGGGACCCCCACCCACTTCAAGATGTATATTCTGTTCCTCATCCTCTCTGCCCCTGGGGAAGTCCAGGGCTGCTTCTACTCAGGGGAATTCCAGAGCTGACTTATCCGTGGCCCAAGGCTGAGAAGTGGGAGGCGCCAGCACACCCTCCCCCAGCTCCAGCCTAGCTAGGGCAGAGGGAAGGGGTCAGAGGATCTTTCAAGGTGGTGTAAGTTTGGGGAACCAGGAAGGTGAGAGATTGACAGCTTGGTTAACAGCTCAACAAAGCCTCAGATCCAGGCCAGCGTGGTGGTTCATGCCTGTAATCCTGACATTTTAGGAGGCCCAGACGGGTGAATCACTTAAGGTCAGGAGTTGGAGACCAGCCTGGCCAACGTGGCAAAAGCCGGTCTCTACTAAAAATACAAAAATTAGCTGGCATGGCAGTGGGCACCCGTGATCCCAGCTACTCGGGAAGCTGAGGCAGGAAAATCCCTTAAACCCAGGAGGCGGAGGTTGCAGTGAGCTGAGATGGTGCCACTGCACTCCAGCCTGGGAGACATAGAGAGATTTGGTCTCAAAAAACAAAGCGTTCTGATCCAGACTCAGACTCAGATCGCACTGCTTTCTAACTGAGTAACCATTTCCCTTTATGAAATGGGAATGGTCCCAGAATCTTCCTTGGAAAATATATGGAGTCAATGTTCTCACACCCCTATCCAAGATAGAACAAATCCTAGACAAGAATCTTTGAAGTGGGGCAGTGCTGGGCTCAGACATTTTTTCCCACCTTTGGAGGCAGCAGAATCTGAGGGACCTAATCCAAATAGGCCCACCCTGCCGCCTGCTCTCCCTCCATCCCTCCATCCATCCATCCCTCCCTCCCTCCCTTCCTTCTTTCCTTCCTTCCTTCCTTTTTTTGAAACAGAGTCTCACTCTGTCGCCTAGGCTGGAGTGCAGTGGCGCGGTCTGGGCTCACTGCAACCTCTACCTCTCAGGTTCAAGCGATTCTTCTGCCTCAGCCTCCCTGAGTAGCTGGGACTACAGGCGTGTGCCACCACGCCCGGCTAAACACTGTGTTAGCCAGGATGGTCTTGATCTCCTGACCTCATGATCTGCCCACCTCAGCCTCCCAAAGTGCTGGGATTACATGCATGAGCCACAGTGCCCACCCTGTAAGCCCTTTCTTCCTTCCTTCCTTCCTTTCTTTCTTTCTTTCTTTCTCTTTCTCTCTTTCTTTTCTCCTTTTTTTTCAGATGGAGTCTTGCTCATCCCGCAGGCTGGAGTGCAGTGGCACTATCTCGGCTCACTGCAAGCTCTGCCTCCTGGGTTCACGCCATTCTCCTGTCTCAGCCTCCGGAGTAGCTGGGACTACAGGCGCCCGCCACCACGCCCGGCTAATTTTTTTGTATTTTTAGCAGAGACAGGGTTTCACGGTGTTAGCCAGGATGGCCTTGATCTCCTGACCTCGTGATCCGCCCGCCTCGGCCTCCCAAAGTGCTGGGATTACAGGTGTGAGCCACCACTCCCGGCAGCCCCTTTCTTACCTACCCTTACCTGCAAGGTAGCCAGTTGCTACCTGCCCTGTGCTGAGTTACTTGTATTAGCAAGGAACAGGGTGGCTATACTCACACACCTTACAGATGGGGAAATTGAGGCCCAAAGAGGGGGAAGCTACGTGTCTCAGGGAGTGAGGAGCCAGTCTGATTCCTGGAGGGCTGACTCTCTCCACCTTACTTCTTGGGAGGGAGGAGGGCACCAACTTCACGTTAAAATCTGGTTGGACACAGTGACTCACACCTGTAATCCTGGCATTTTGGGAGGCTTAGGTTGGAGGATCGCTTGAGGCGAAGAGTTTGAGATCAGCCTTAGCAACATAGGGAGACCCCATGTCTACAAAAATGTTTTTCAAATATTAGCCAGGTATGGTGGTGTCCTGTAGTCCCAGCTACTTGGGAGGCTGAGGTGGGAGGATCACTTGAGCCCAGGAGTTCAAGGTTACAGTGAGCTATGATTGTACCACTGTATTCCAGGCTGGGTGACAGAGGGAGACCTGTTAAAAAAACAAAAAAACCGATGGCTAAAATCCTCCTATGGCTCCCTATTGCCCTAAGTATAAAGAACACATGTGGCCGGGCACGGTGTCTCACACCTTGTAATCCCAGCACTTTGGGAGGCTGAGGTGGGCAGATCACTTGAGGCCAGGAGTTTGAAAGCAGCCTGGCCAACGTGGCGAAACCCCGTCTCTACTAAAAATACAAAAATTAGCCAGGTGTGGTGGTGCTTGCCTTAGTGCCAGATACTCTGGAGGCTGAGGCAGGAGAATCACTTGAACCTGGGAGGCGGAGGTTGCAGTGAGCTGATATCGCGCCACTGCACT
Source organism: Theropithecus gelada (assembly GCF_003255815.1). Taxonomy (NCBI): domain Eukaryota; kingdom Metazoa; phylum Chordata; class Mammalia; order Primates; family Cercopithecidae; genus Theropithecus; species Theropithecus gelada. The sequence goes on from NC_037687.1 coordinate 10,042,202, forward strand.
CCAGTCTGAGTGACAAAGCGAGACTCCATCTCAAAAATAATAATAATAATAAATACCAGCACACATCTTTAGCATGGCCTTCAGTGCCCATGGGATCTTCCTTAATTGATCTCCCGCTCTTCATCCTTGCTCACTTAGCTCCAGCCACCCTGCCCGAGGACCTCTGTACTTGCCTGGAACTTACTTCCCTTTTCTCTGGACAGCCAGCCCTTTCTCATCATTTCGATCTCTGCTGAAATATTACCCTGTCACCAAGGCACTGTCTATTCTATCACCCTGTTTTGTTTTTGTCAAAGCTCATATTAACATCAGTTATTAATTATCTTGTTTGCTCATAATTTTTTTTTTTTTTTTGAGACAGAGCCTCGTTCTGTTGCTCAGTCTGGAGTACAGTGGCACAATCTTGGCTCACTGTAACCTCCGCCTCCCGGGTTCAAGTGATTCTTGTGCCTCAGCCTCCCAAATAGCTGGGACTACAGGCACATCCCACCATGACCGGCTAATTTTTGTATTTTTAGTGGAGACGAGGTTTCGCCATGTTGGCCAGGCTGATCTCAAATTCCTGACCTCAAGTGATCTGCCCACCTTGGCTCCCAAAGTGCTGGGATTACAGGCGTGAGCCACCATGCCTGGCCTGCTCATGAATTTTCTCTTTAACTTCCACATCGAAGGCAAAGTATTGTCTTGTTGAGGCTGTGCCTCCAGCACCCGGCGCAGGCTGGGCGCACATTCCCATTGATGAACCTGATTTGTAATGCCTGTCACCTCTTACCTCGTTTCTTCTAGGACCTAGCAATGCCCAGACATCTGTGTTCCCCCCAGAAGTCATCCTGCCCCGGGGAGGCTCCGTGAAAGTGAATTGCAGTGCCTCCTGTGACCAGCCCATCTTGTTGGGCATGGAGACTCCGTTGCCTAAAAAGGAGATACTCCCAGGTGGAAACAACTGGAAGATGTATGAACTGAGCAATGTGCAGGAGGATAGTCAACCAATGTGCTATTCAAACTGCCCTGATGGGCAGTCATCAGCTAAAACCTTCCTCACCGTGTACTGTGAGTAACTGAGCCCGGAGGGCTGGACTAGGCAGACTGGAGTGGGAGAGACGTAGAGGGGCACCTGCAGTGGCCTGGGGGAATCTTTGTTACTTGCTGGTAGGGTCAAGGGGGGCTCCTTGAAGGGCAGGTGGGGACATCCTTAGAAAGTCCCTTTAGGCCAGGCACGGTGGCTCATGCCTGTAATCCCAGCACTTTGGGAGGCTGAGGTGGGTGGATCACGAGGTCAGGAGATCGAGACCATCCTGGCTAACACGGTGAAACCCCATCTCTACAAAACAAAAATACAAAAAAACTAGCCGGGCAAAGCGGCGGGCGCCTATAGTCCCAGCTACTCAGGAGGCTGAGGCAGGAGAATGGCGTGAACCAGGGAGGCGGAGCTTGCAGTGAGCCAAGATCCGGCCACTGCACTCCAGCCTGGACGACAGAGCAAGACTCTGTCTCAAAAAAAAAAAACCAAAAAACCAAAAAAACAAAAAAATCAGCCAGGCATGGTGGAGTGTGCCTATAGTCCATCCCCGGGAGGCTGAAGCAGGAGAATCACTTGAACCCAGGAGGCGGAGGTTGCAGTGAGCTGAGATCATGCCACTGCACTCTAGCCAGCCTGGGTGACAGAGTGAGACTGTGTCTCAAAAAAAAAAAAAAAATTAGCTAGGCATGGTGGCATAAATCTGTAATCCCAGGTACTCCTGAGGCTGAGGTGGGAGGATCACCTGAGCCCAGGGAGATGGAGGCTGCAGTGAGCTATGATCATGCCACTGCACTCCAGCATGGAAGACAGAGTGAGACCCTGTCTCAAAAACAAAAACAAAAAAACAGCAAAAAAAAAAAAAAAAAAAACCCAGTCCTGGAAAGAGGTCTATAGGTGTCCCTACCTACAAGGGAAGTGGTGGGAGTTATGGCACTATTCACCGCCACTTTGTACAAAGGGCAAATGGGAAAGGCTAGAGAGAGAAAGCATGGCTTGGCCATACCACAGAATAGCATGCGACCGTGTAGAAGAATCAGGAAGTTCCTGTGAACCGAAAAAGAATAAGCTCTGGGGTGTATTGTAAAGTCAAAATGAAAGAAGGTGGCTGGGCGCAGTGGCTTATGCCTGTAATCCCAGCACTCTGGGAGGCTGAGATGGGCGGATCACCTGAGGTCAGTAGTTCGAGACCAGCCTGACCAACATGGAGAAACCCCGTCTCTACTAAAAATACAAAAAAAAAAATTAGCCAGGCATGGTGGCACATACTTGTAATCCCAGCTACTTGGGAGACTGAGGCAGGAGAATCTCTTGAACCTGGGAGGCAGAGGTTGCGGTGAGCCGAGATTGCGCCATTGCACTCCAGCTTGGGCAAGAAGAGTGAAACTCTGTCTCAAAAAAAAAAAAGAAAAGAAACGAAAGAAGGTATGTTGAATATGAATGGCATGCCACCCTCACATTAGGGAGTGGCAAAGGGGCAGTTTCGGGGTGGCTGTATTTATGTATAAAATAGTCCTAAAAGGAAGTGGGAGAAATGACAATATTAGTTGGCTATGAGAAGACAGGCTGCGAGGCTGTGGGAGAGGATTTGGGTGTGAAGAATTCATTTTTTTTTTTTTTTGAGACAGAGTTTCACTCTTGTTGCCCATGCTGGAGTGCAATGGCACGATCTCTGCTCACTGCAACCCCTGCCTCCCGAGTTTAAGTGATTCTCCTGCCTCAGCCTCCCAAGTAGCTGGGATTATAGGCACGAGCCACCACGCCTGGCAAATTTTGTAATTTTAGTAGAGACAGGGTTTCTCCATGTTGGTCAGGCTGGTCTTGAACCCCAACCTCAGGTGATCCACCCGCCTCGGCCTCCCAAAGTGCTGGGATTACAACGTGAGCCACTGCGCCCGATCGAGAATTCTTTTTTGTTGTTGTTGTCTTTTTGAGACGGAGTCTTGCAGTGTCCCCAGCCTGGAGTGCAATGACGTGATCCCGGCTCACTGCAACCTCTCCCTCCTGGGTTCAAGCGATTCTCCTGCCTCAGCCTCCCAAGTAGCTGGAATTACAGGCGCCCACCACCACGCCTGGCTAATTTTTGTATTTTTAGTAGAGACGGAGTTTCATCATGTTGGCCAGGCTGGTCTCGATCTCCTGACCTTGTGATCTGCCTGCCTCGGCCTCCCAAAGGCTGGGATTACAGGCATTAGCCACCGCACCCAGCTGAGAATTCTCTTTGCGTTCTTCCTACTTTGGGGACTTTGAATGGTGGGAATTAGTTACCAAGGCCAAAATAAGGAATTCAAATGAAAACAAAACAAGGGCCGGGCGCGGTGGCTCAAGCCTGTAATCTCAGCACTTTGGGAGGCCGAGACGGGCGGATCACGAGGTCAGGAGATCGACACCATCCTGGCTAACACGGTGAAACCCCGTCTCTACTAAAAAATACAAAAAACTAGCCGGGCGTGGTGACGGGCGCCTGTAGTCCCAGCTACTCAGGAGGCTGAGGCAGGAGAATGGTGTGAACCCGGGAGGCGGAGCTTGCAGTGACCTGAGATCCGGCCACTGCACTCCAGCCTGGGCAACAGAGTGAGACTCCGTCTCAAAAAAAAAAAAAAATCAAAGAAGAAAAAACAGAAGAGCACTGGGCAGGCCAGGCACAGTGGCTCTATATGCCTATAATCCCAGCAATTTAGGAGGCCGAAGTAGGAGGATTGCTTGGAGGCCAGGAGTTGGACACCAGCCTGGGCAACACAGCAAGACCCCATAGCTACAAAAAATAAAAAACCTAGCCAAGCGTGGGTGGCATACTTGTAGTCCCAGATACTCAGGAGGCTGAGGTGGGAGGATCGCCTGAGCCCGGGATGTCCAGGCTGCAGTGAGCCGTGATGACACCACTGCACTCCAGCCTGGGTGACTGAGAGAGACCCTGTCTCTAAAAAATAAAAACTGGCCAAGTGGCTTTGGGATTAGCCTTGGGTTCTAGTCCTAGCAAGGCCTTTAACAGTGTGGGGGACATGGCTTCTGTGTTTACTTTGCAATCAGGTGAGACCTCCTCTGATGGGTAAAATGACACGGTGAGGGACAAAGGACATTCTCCTATCATTGTGTCAGGACAAGGAAGCCTCTGGGTAAATGATCAGCTTTGCTCCTGATTTGGAGGGTGGGTGAGCAGATGCTGACCTTCCCAGGTGAGGGAAGTCCCTGAACATTCCAAGCAGCTTCTGAAACCCCCAGGGAAACCTCTTTGAAGGTCTTTTCTGCATCTCTGATAAGTTGTTTTTTTGTTTTTGTTTTTGTTTTTATTTGAGACAGAGTCTTGCTATGTTGCCCAGGCTGGATCACTGCAACCTCCATCTCCCAGGTTCAAGCAATTCTCCTGCCTCATCCTCTCTAGTAGCTGGGATTACAGGCACCCGCCACCATGCCTGGCTAATTTTTGTATTTTTAGTAGAGACAGGGTTTCACCAAGTTGACCAGACTGGTCTCGAATTCCAGATCTCTGGTGATCCACCCGCCTCAGCCTCCCAAAGTGCTGGGATTACAGTCTTGAGCCACCGCTCCTGCCTCTGCCTGATAGCTGAGAGCGTAGAATTCCAGGTTTGAGACCTGGCTCTGCCACATTTCTCCCTCTATGACTGTCGGTGCCCCACTTTGCCTGAGTTTTTACCTCTGTGAAATGGAGCAGATGGCTGGCACAGGTAGCAAAGGAGTAAAAGGTGTGTGGGAGGGTGTTACCTGAGAGAGACTGTAGCTTAGTCTCGCACCACCCCTGGTGTAAACATAAAGAAGCCTCCCTGGATGGCTCAATCTTCTCCAAATAGGTTAGAGGTGTAATTCTTAGAGGAGGTGACCACTAGCTGGGCTTTGAAGGATGTGTAGGAGTTCATAAAGACAGGCATTCTGGGCAGGGGGAATAGCCTGGGCAAAAGTTTGGAGCAGGGAGGAATCTTGATGGGGGCAGGAGGAGGAGGAGGTAGGTTAGGTTAGTGTGGGCCAGGTGCAGTGGCTCACACCTGTAATCCCAGTGCTTTGGGAGGCCAAAGCAAGAGGATTGATTGAGCCCAGGAGTTCGAGACCAGTCTGGGCAACATAGTGAGACCCTGTCTCTAAGAAAAAATTAAAAAATTGGCAGCGTACAGTGGCATATGCTTGGACTCTCAACTACTCTGGAGGCTCAAGTGAGAGGATCATTTGAGCCCAGGTATTTTTTTGTTTTTGTTTTTTTGAGATGGATTCTCTCTCTGTGGCCCAGGCTGGAGTGCAGTGGTGCCATCTTGGCTCACTGCAGCCTCCGCCTCCTGGGTTCAACCGATTCTCCTGCCTCAGCCTCCCGAGTTGCTGGGATTACAGGTGCCCACCATCATGCCCAGCTAATTTTTTTGTATTTTTAGTAGAGATAGGGTTTTACCATGTTAGCCAGGCTAGTCTTGAACGCCTGACCTCAAGTGATCCTCCTGCCTCGGCTTCCCAAAGTGCTGGGATTACAGATGTGAGTCACTGAGCCTGGTCAAGCCCAGGAATGTGAGGTTACAGTCAGCTATGATTACACCACTGCATTCCAGCCGGGATGACAGAGAGAGACCCTACCCCTAAAAAAAAAAAAGTTGATTGATGGGAGGAGGGGTGAGGTTGGCAGTGCCTTGAATGCCAGGTGGAGGAGCTGGGACTTCCCTTCTCGGGGTGATAGGGAGTCTTGGAGGGTTTGTGAGCAGGCCAGGGATTAGATAGCTGAAGGCTGGATTTACCGGAAGCCAAACAGCAGTTGGCTATGGTCCTTGTCCACGCGGCCCATGTTGTGGGCAGTGACCGTATCCAAGAAGGGAAGGACAGACAAGTATTTGAATACTTCAGTGACCAGGATTTGGTAAAGGACTGAAGGTCAGAGTCAGGAGAGGTGAGAGCAGGAGAGACTCCCTCCCCTCTGCACCAGGCAGCTGAGCTGGGTTTCCTCTAGGGGCTGAGGTTTGAGGGTACCTGAAGTTCTGTAAGAGTCTGTAGGAGGTGGTAAGAAAGAAGAGCTGGAAGTCAGAGTTTTCTTGACCATATATATATATATTTTTTAACAGCTTAACAGCTTTCTGTTTTATTTTTAGACACAGGGTCTCACTTTGTCACCCAGGCTGGAGTACAGTGGTACAATCATAGCTGACTGCAGCCTCCAACTCCCAGGTTCAAGAAATTCTCCTCCCACCCTTAGCCTCCTGAGTAGCTGGGACTACAGGTGTGGGCCGCCAGAAAGCCCAGCTTGTTTTTTTTTTTTTTTTTTTTTGGTGTTTGTTTTGAGACGGAGTTTCACTCTTGTTGCCCAGGCTGGAGTGCAATGGCACGATCTTGGCTCACCACAACCTCTGCCCCCCAGGTTCAAGCAATTCTCCTGCCTCAGCCTCCTGAGTAGCTGGGATTACAGGCGTGCGCCACCACGCAAGGCTAACTTTGTGGTTTTAGTAGAGATGGTGTTTCTCCATTTTGGTCAGGCTGGTCTCGAACTCCCGAACTCAGGTGATCCACCCACCTCGGCCTCCCAAAGTGTTGGGATTACAGGCATGAGCCACTGTGTGGCCCCTTTTTTTTTTTTTTTTTTTTGAGATGGAGTCTCCCTCTGTCACCCAGGCTGGAGTACAGTGGCACGATCTCAGCTCACTGCAAGCTCCGCCTCTCGGCTTCACACTATTCTCCTGTCTCAGCCTCCCGAGTAGCTGGGACTACAGGCGCCCACCACCACGCCCAGCTAATTTTTTGTATTTTTAGTAGAGATGGGGTTTCACCGTGTTAGCCAAGGTGGTCTTGATCTCCTGACCTCGTGATCCGCCCGCCTCAGCCTCCCAAAGAGTTGGGATTACAGATGTGAGCCACCACGCCTGGCCTGGCCAGACTGGTCTTGAACTCCTGACTTCAGGTGATCCATCCGCTCCAGCCTCCCAAAGTGCTGGGATTACAGGCATGAGCCACCGCGCCCGGCTGAAGCACAGCTTATTTTTTATTTTTTATTTTTTTTGAGAAATGAGGTCTCGCAATGTTGCCCAAGCTAGCCTTGAACTCCTGGCCTCAAATGATCCCGCCTTGGCCTCCCAAAGTACTGGAATTACAGGTGTGAGCCACCATGCTCCAGCCTTGCTTTCTTGAGATATGATTTAGAATACCATGAAATTCATCGCTTAGATGGGGTTTCACTATGTTGGTCAGTCTGGTCTCGAACTCCTGGCCTCGTGATCCACCCGCCTTGGCCTCCCAAAATTCTGGGATTAAAGGCATGAGCCACCGCGCCCTGCCAACCTGTTTATTTTTTATTTTTCTTTGAGATGGGGGTCTCCCTATGTTGCCCAGGCTTGTCTTAAACTCCTGGCCTCAAGTGAGCCTCTTGCTTTGGCCTCACAAAGTGCTAGGATTACGGCCTGAGCCATCACACCTGGCTAACAGGTTTTTTGTTTTGTTTTGTTTTGTTTTGTTTTGTTTTGTTTTGTTTTAAAGAATGTCTAGACCAGGTGTATTTGCTCTCACCTGTAATCCCAGCACTTTGGGAGGCCAGGGTGGGCAGATCATTTGAGGTCAGGAATTGGAGACCAGCCTGGGCAACATGCTGAAACCACATTTCTACTAAAAATACAAAAATTAGCTGGGTGTGGTGGCGCATGCCTGTTATCCCAGCTACTCAGGAGGCTGAGGCAGGAGAATCGCTTGAACCCAGGAGGCAGAGGTTGCAGTGAGCCAAGATTGCGCTATCGCCCTCCAGCCTGGGCGACAGAAGGAGACTCAGTTTAAAAAATTAATTAATTGGTTAAAAATAAAAATACAAAAATTAACCAGGTATGGTGATATGTGCCTGTAATCTGAGCTACTCAGGAGGCTGAAGCAGGAGAATCGCCTGAACCCCAGAGGCGGAGGTTGCAGTGAGTCGAGATCGAGCTACTGTTTGCCCAGTCTAGTGCATTGGGCTGCTGGATTTATTTGACCAGACACCTAGCAATTGACTTTGAAGTTCTTTTCCACTTTTCACTCTAAGATGCTGCTGTCATGAATAAGGAATTTTTGATCCCCTTCACAAACACTCAGGTCCCTTTTACCAGCTTTCACTTGACATTCCTATCTGCTTAGGTGTCTGGGAGTGTTTGGGGGAGATACCGAAGAGGTGGGGCTCCCAGGCAGGTGCGGTTTGTCTGTTAGGCAGGCAGCAAGGTCCAGTTCACCAGACACCCCCACCTCTGTTTTCCTGCAGGGACTCCAGAACGGGTGGAACTGGCACCCCTTCCCCCTTGGCAGCCGGTGGGCAAGAACCTTACCCTACGCTGCCAGGTGGAGGGTGGGGCACCCCGGGCCAACCTCACTGTGGTGCTGCTCCGTGGGGAGAAGGAGCTGAGCCGGCAGTCAGCGGTGGGGGAGCCCGCCGAGGTCACAACCACAGTGCCCGTGGGCAGAGATGACCACGGAGCCAATTTCTCGTGCCGCACTGAACTGGACCTGCGGCCCTATGTGCTGAAGCTGTTTGAGAACACCTCAGCTCCTCACCAGCTCCAAACCTTTGGTAAGGATTGAAGAAGCCAGCAGGGAGAGGGTGGAGGTGGGGTATCCTGCAATGGGGTGCCTGTGGCCGCAGGATCTTTTGAGACGGGTGTGGCCCCGGCTAAGGGATGCGTGTGTTCTAGGCTGCTGAGTCACCCTGGAAGAGGATCTCACAGGAGGGGGAATGAAATGCCCCAGAGAAGGGTTTCAGGATGTCCATCCCCATCTGCTCACACCTTCCTTCTCTCCCTAGACCTGCCAGCGACTCCCCCACAACTTGTCAGCCCCCAGGTCCTAGAGGTGGACACGCAGGGGACCGTGGTCTGTTCCCTGGACGGGCTGTTCCCAGTCTCAGAGGCTCAGGTCTACCTGGCACTGGGGGACCAGAAGTTGAATCCCACAATCACCTATGGCGACAACTCCCTCTCGGCCAAGGCCTCAGTCAAGGTGACCGCAGAGGAGGAGGGCACCCAGCAGCTGTTGTGTGCAGTAATGCTGGGGACCCAGACCCAGGAGACACGGCAGACAGTGACCATATACAGTAAGAAGAGGCAGGGGTGGAGCGGGGCTTCTCGGGGGTGTGACCTGAATCCGGGACGGGGCTCACTGTGTGCTCATCCCAGGCTTTCCGGCACCCAACGTGAATCTGACCAAGCCAGAGGTCTCAGAAGGGACCGAGGTGATAGTGGAGTGTGAAGCCCACCCTAGAGCCAAGGTGATGCTGAATGGGGTTCCAGCCCAGCCACCGGGCCCGAGGGCCCAGTTCCTGCTGAAAGCCACCCCAGAGGACAACGGGCGCAGCTTCTCCTGCTCTGCAACCCTGGAGGTAGCCGGCCAGCTTGTACACAAGAACCAGACCCGGGAGCTCCGTGTCCTGTGTGAGTGGGGCTTCTGGTCAATGACCCCTATCCCCCAAAGCCCAATCCCTGAAGTCCCATCAGGTCTTGCCCTCCAAGTCCTGCCCCTACCCACCTCCATGGCATCTTGTTGTGTTTTTCCAGATGGACCCCGACTGGACGAGAAGGATTGTCCGGGAAACTGGACGTGGCCAGAAAATTCCCAGCAGACTCCAATGTGCCAGGCTTGGGGGAACCCCTTGCCCCAGCTCAAGTGTCTAAAGGATGGCACTTTCCCACTGCCCATTGGGCAATCAGTGACTGTCACTCGGGATCTTGAGGGCACCTACCTCTGTCAGGCCAGGAGCACTCGAGGGGAGGTCACCCGCGAGGTGACCGTGAATGTGCTCTGTGAGTGAGCCGGCGTGCACAGCTGGGTGGGGGAAGGGGCCATGAACCCGATGCAATCCTCACCCCCCATTGTATCCTCCCCACAGCCCCCCGGTATGAGGTGGTCATCATCCCTGTGGTAGCAGCCGCAGTCATCCTGGGTACTGCAGGCGTCGCCACCTACCTCTACAACCGCCAGCGGAAGATCAGGAAATACAGACTACAACAGGCTCAAAACGGCACCCCCATGAAACCAAACACGCAAGCCACGCCTCCCTGAACCTATCCCAGGACAGGGCCTCTTCCTCGGCCCTCCCATATCGGTGGCAGTGGTGCCACACTGAACAGAGTAGAAGATGTATGCCATGCAGCTACACCCACTGGCCCTGGGATGCCAGAGGACAGGGCATTGTCCTCAGTCAGATGCAGACAACATTTGGGGCCATGGTACCTGCACACCTAAAACACTAGGCCACGCATCTGATCTGTAGTCACATGACTAAGCCAAGAGGAAGGAGCAAGACTCGAGACCTGATTGATGGATGTCAAAGTCTAGCCTGACGAGAGGGGAAGTGGTGGGGGAGACATACCCCCACCATGAGGACATACAGCCGGGAAATGCTGAAACTTGCTGCCTGCTGGGTATGCTGAGACCCCACAGACTTACGGAAGAAGTGGCCCTCCACAGACATGTGTAGCATCAAAACACAAAGGCCCACGCTTCCTGAAGGATGCCAGCTTGGGCACTGCTGTCTACTGACCCCAACCCTTGATGATATGTATTTATTCATTTGTTATTTTACCAGCTATTTATTGAGTGTCTTTTATGTAGGCTAAATGAACATAGGTCTCTGGCCTCACGGAGCTCCCAGTCCTAATCACATTCAAGGTCACCAGGTACAGTTGTACAGGTTGTACACTGCAGGAGGGTGCCTGGTGAAAAGATCAAATGGGGCTGGGACTTCTCATTGGCCAACCTGCCTTTCCCCAGAAGGAGTGATTTTTCTATCCGCACAAAAGCACTGTATAGACTAGTAGTGGTTACAGGTTCAGGGATTACCCAGTGAGGCCTTATTCCTCCCTTCCCCCCAGAACTGACACCTTTGTTAGCCAACTCCCCACCCACATACATTTCTGCCAGTGTTCACAATGACACTCAGTGGTCATTCCTGGACATGAGTGCCCAGGGACTATGCCCAACCTATGCCTTGTCCTCTTGTCCTGTTTGCATTTCACTGGGAGCTTGCACTCTGCAGCTCCAGTTTCCTGCAGTGATCAGGGTCCTGCAAGCAGTGGGGAAGGGGGCCAAGGTATTGGAGGACTCCCTTCCAGCTTTGGAAGCCTCATGCGTGTGTGTGTGTGTATGTGTGTGTAGACAAGGTCTCCCTGTCACCCAGGCTGGAGTGCAGTGGTGCAATCATGGTTCACTGCAGCCTTGACCTCCTGGGCTCAAGTGATCCTCCCATCTCAGCCTCCTGAGTAGCTGGGACCATAGGCTTACACCACCACACAAGGCAAATTTGATTTTTTTTTTTTTTTTTTTAAGAGACAGGGTCTTGCAACATTGCCCAGACTTCCTTTGTGTTAATAAAGCTTTCTTATCTGCCTCAGCCTTGTGTGAGTTGAGGGGAGGTGTCATATCCAGCTGGAGTCCTTTCTAAGCAGCCACAGCCAGATCCTCCCACTTCCTCTCCCAAGAAAACATTGTGGGTTAATGGCCATACCCTGAGGTTCTGGTCCAAATCTGGGACGATTCTATGACCTTCTGGTCTCTAGTGAAAACTAAAGACTCCTCTCCAGAAAAAAAATTTGGTTTTCAATGAGGCCTGGAATCTCATTCTTGACCGAGGGAGGGCAATTTTTGCAGGACTCCCCGGCCCTCCGTTGGGGCCTCCCCTCTCTCTCTAGGGTGGAGTCGAGGAGGCGGGGCTGCGGGCCTTCTTATCTCTAGAGCCGGCCCTGGCTCTCTGGCACGGGGCCCCTTAGTCTGGGCTTTTTGCCATGGGGTCGCTGTTCCCCCTGTCGCTGCTGCTTTTTTTGGCGGCCGCCTACCCGGGAGTTGGGTGTGCGCTGGGACGCCGGATTAAGCGGGCGCAAGGCCCCAAGGGTAGCCCTCTCGCGCCCTCGGGGACCTCAGTGCCCTTCTGGGTGCGCATGAACCCGGAGTTTGTGGCTGTGCCGCCGGGGAGGTCAGTGTGGCTCAATTGCAGCAACAGCTGTCCCCAGCCGCAGAATTCCAGCCTCCGCACTCGGCTGCGGCAGGGCAAGACGCTCAGAGGGCCGGGTTGGGTGTATTACCAGCTGCTCGACGTGAGGGCCTGGAGCTCCCACGCGCACTGCCTCGTCACCTGCGCAGGAAAAACACGCTGGGCCACCACCAGGATCACCGCCTACAGTGAGGGACAGGGGCTCGGTCCCGGCTGGGGTGAGGGGAGGGGGCTGGAAGAGGTGGGGGGAGGGTAGTTGACAGTCGGCTCTTTAGGGAGCGACCGCGGCCCTCACGCAGAGGCTCCCCCTTGCCTTAGAACCGCCCCACAGCGTGATTTTGGAGCCTCCGGTCTTAAAGGGCAGGCAATACACTTTGCGCTGCCACGTGACGCACGTGTTCCCGGTGGGCTACTTGGTGGTGACCCTGAGGCTTGGCGGCCGGGTCATCTATTCCGAAAGCCTGGAGCGCTACACCCACCAGGATCTGGCCAACGTGACCTTGACCTACGAGTTTCCTGCTGGACCCCGCGACTTCTGGCAGCCCGTGATCTGCCACACGCGCCTCAATCTCGAAGGCCTGGTGGTCCGCAACAGCTCGGCACCCGTTACACTGATGCTCGGTGAGGCACCCCTGTAACCCTGGGGACTAGGAGGAAGGGGGCAGAGAGAGTTATGACCCCGAGAGGGCGCACAGACCAAGCGTGAGCTCCACGCAGGTCGACAGACCTCCCTGTGTTCCGTTCCTAATTCTCACCTCCTGCTCCCAGCTTGGAGCCCCGCGCCCACAGCTTTGGCCTCCGTTTCCATCGCTGCCCTTGTGGGAATCCTCCTCGCTGTGGGCTCTGTGTACCTGTGCAAGTGCCTACCTATGAAATCCCAGGCATAAAGGGGGATGTTCTATGCCGGCTGAGCAAGGCAAAAGAGGAATATGGAACCATTTGGGGAATCGGCCAGACATGGTGGCTGACGCCTGCAATCCCAGCACTTTGGGAGGCTGAGGCAGGAGAATCGCTTGAGCCCAGGAGTTCGAGACCAGCCTGGACAACATAGTGAGACCCCGTCTACGCAAAAAATACAAAAATTAGCCGGGTGTGGCGGCCCGCACCTGTGGTCCCAGCTACCCGGGAGGCTAAGTTGGGAGGATCGCTTGAGCCCTGAAAGTCGAGGTTGCAGTGAGCCTTGATGGTGCCACTGCACTCCAGCCTGGGGTACAGAGCAAGACCCTATCTCCAAAAATAAAATAAAAATAAAAATAAATATTGGCGGGGGGACCCTCCAGAATCAATAAAGACTTCCTTAACCAGCCTCTGTCCTGTGACCTAGGGGTCCACATTACTGCCATTCTTCGGAGGAACTTTTTTTTTTTTTTTTTTTGCGATCACTTTCTCCAAGTACCTTGTCTCCCTGAGGGCACCTGAGGTTTCCTCACTCAGGGCCCACCTGGGGTCCCGAAGCCCCAGACTTTGTGTATCCCCAGCAGGTGTCACAGAAACCTCCCCTTCTGCTGGCATCATCGAGTGGGATCAGCGCGGGCCCGGGAGGGCCACAGGCAGGGGCAGGGTGGGGTTCATGGTATGGCTTTCCTGATTGGCGCCGCCGCCACCACGCGGCAGCTCTGATTGGATGTTAAGTTTCCTATCCTAGCCCCACCTTCAGACCCTGTGCTTTCCTGGAGGCCAAACAACTGTGGAGCGATAATTCATCTCCAAAATAACTTACCATGCTGGGGTGAGACCACGAATGGTGGGGAGGGGAGGGTCCCGTGGACATATTGAGGGACATGGATACGCAGAAGAGGTATCCATGTAGTGGCAGCCGGGAAGGGGTGATCAGATGTCTACATGGAATATCACAAACTCGAATTCTGAAGATGTCCTGGTAGTCACCCGGCCAGATGAGCACATGGAGTTGGGGGGTGTCAAAGCTTGGGGCCCGGATGCGGAGCAAAAGCCTCACCTTTGGTCCCTCGTTCTTGCATGGAGGTCCAGGGCCCCCGCCCACCGAGCAGAAGGCGGACTCAGGGGCGCTCCAGGGTGGCTCGAGCTCACACACGCTGAGTAGACACGTGCCCGCTGCACCCTGGGTAAATACAGATCCGGAGCCGAGCGGATTCTAATTTAGACGCCCGCGAACGCTGCGCGCACGCACACGTGTCCTCGGCTCGCTGGTACTTTCGTCCCGCCCCCTCCGTCGCGTGCCGGGGCTGACCTGGAGGGGGGCTTAGGGGTGTGGCTCTGCGGGGTCAAAAGGAAAAGGATCAGTGAGAGAGGCATCCCCACACCCTCCCCTAGAACTGTCCTTTCCCTAGCCAGTGCCCCCCAAATCTCTCTTAGTCCCCAAATGCATCCCCGCCCTAAGGGGGGCTGGTGGGAGGAGCTACATGTGGGGGCGGAGCTCGGAGTCCAACTCATTATCATGGCATCTCAGCCAGGGCTGGGGTAGCGGTTTGGAAAGGGCAACCCAGCATCCCCCGATCCCAGAGTCGCGGCCGGGGATGACGCGGGAGAGCGTGGTCGCCCCCAGAAGGCTCCGGGCCATCATGCCGGCCTCCACGTAGACCCCGGGGGTCGCTCGCTCCTGCCAGCTCGCCTTCACTAAGGCCAGGAGCTTAGCGCAAGCTCGCCTCCCGCCCCTCCACCGCCTCTGCCACCGCCCCCTCCTTGGAAACCAAGTTACCAACGTTAAACCAATCCCCGAGCGCAACTCTGCCTCCCCCACACCCCACCCGCCGCGCCGCGCGGAGCCGTCCTCTAGCCCAGCTCCTCGGCTCGCGCTCCCCTCGCCTCCTGTGCTTTCCCCGCCGCGGCGATGCCAGGGCCTTCGCCAGGGCTGCGCCGGGCGCTACTCGGCCTCTGGGCTGCTCTGGGCCTGGGGCTCTTCGGCCTCTCAGGTAAGAGTCCCGCTCTGGCTTGGGGTGGACAGGGCGGGGGCGGAGTCCCTGGACCTGGGAAACGGCCTCCTGTCCCTCCTAGCTCCGCCCTCGTCTCGCTCCCACGCCTCTGCCCCCACCTGGAGCCTGAGTCTTCTCCCCTTCCCCCTCCTCCCCAACACACACCCGAGTCCCAGCTTCCCGACTCCTCGATCGCCCCTACCCGCTTCGAGATCCTAGGTGTTCTTCCGCACCCAACCCTTCGCCCTGGAGACCCAGTGTCTCTCCTGTCCCCTCCCCGGGTACCTTCTCACGCTCTGCTGTGCACCATGGTCCACGAACTGGCATCTTCCCCACTCGCGGTCCGCGAAGACTCCATCTCTCCAACTACCGTGACTCAGAGGCGCTGTTCCCGCTCCACCCAGAGCCCTGGCAACCGGGTCCCTCAGCTGTTCCCGCGGTTCCTTCCATGAGCCCAGCCCTGCGTCCCGGCTCCGTGTTCTTCACCAGGTGTAGGGTCCTTCCTGATCCTTGACCCAACCTCGTCTCTCCTTTGCCCTTGCCGCAAACGCACTCTCCTCGTATCCCGGCATTCTGCCAGGACCCTGAGAATCTGTTCATCTCCCATCCCCCACCCGGGGTCCCCTTCTCTCAGCCTTGCTGTGTTCATCGGAGACCCCACCTTTCCTCTCCTCTACCCCCTCCCCCATGCTTTCCCGCCGCTCCATCGGTGCTTTGGAGGCCAGGGCTCTCTGCTACCACGTCCCAGAGACACCCTCGAGGTTTAGACTCTGGGAGCGCGCCTTTAAACCGGAGGCCTGGGCAGGACGCGGGACGCCTGGGTTCTTTCCCCGGCTGCAGCCTCTCCTCCTTCTCCCCGCCCTCCGAGAATCCTTGACTCGACATAGGGGCGCTAAGATGTCAGGGAGTTGGCTCCCCAGGCTGAGCCCGCGTTTCCCTGGGCAGCGGTCTCGCAGGAGCCCTTCTGGGCGGACCTGCAGCCCCGCGTGGCGTTCGTGGAGCGCGGGGGCTCGCTGTGGCTGAATTGCAGCACCAACTGCCCTCGGCCGGAGCGCGGTGGCCTGGAGACCTCGCTGCGCCGAAACGGGACCCAGAGGGGTTTGCGTTGGTTGGCGCGGCAGCTGGTGGACATTCGCGAGCCGGAGACCCAGCCCGTCTGCTTCTTCCGCTGCGCGCGGCGCACACTACAGGCGCGTGGGCTCATTCGCACTTTCCGTGAGTTCTGGGTGGCCACGCGCGTACTCCACTACTTTCCCTCCCTCCCAGGCCCCGCCCCCTGGGTCCCAGGGTCCTCCCCTTCAGGCCCCACCTTCTGTATCCCACCCCCTCCCCTGGGTTCCAAGTTCCGGCATTCCAAGAGCGGAGGACTCTTCCCTCTTGCAGAGCGACCAGATCGCGTAGAGCTGATGCCGCTGCCTCCCTGGCAGCCGGTGGGCGAGAACTTCACCCTGAGCTGTAGGGTCCCCGGCGCCGGGCCCCGTGCGAGCCTCACTCTGACCCTGCTGCGGGGCGCCCAGGAACTGATCCGCCGCAGTTTCGCTGGCGAACCACCCCGAGCGCGGGGCGCGGTGCTCACAGCCACGGTACTGGCTCGGAGGGAGGACCATGGGGCCAATTTCTCGTGTCGCGCGGAGCTGGACCTGCGGCCTCACGGCCTGGGACTGTTTGAAAACAGCTCGGCCCCCAGAGAGCTCCGAACCTTCTGTGAGTGGGTGTGGGGAGGAGATGGGGACCAAGTGGGATCGGGTCGGTGTTTAGGAGGTTTAGAGGCAGATACATCTGAATGCTGGTAGTGACTTCAACCCTCACCGACTGAGCTGTTGCCCCCTCCGTGCCTTGAGGATGATAATACGATAAGATAGTGCATGTCAAGTGTTTAGGACATATTGAGCGCTCGGAACACAGTTCGTTCAAACTTGGTTCTTCGACCCCTAGCCCTGTCTCCGGATCCCCCGCGCCTCACTGCTCCCCGGCTCTTGGAAGTTGGCTCGGAAAGGCCGGTGAGCTGCGCTCTGGACGGACTGTTTCCAGCCTCAGAGGCCAGGGTCTACCTCGCACTGGGGGACCAGAATCTGAGTCCTGATGTCACCCTCGACGGGGACGCACTCGTGGCCACTGCCACAGCCACAGCTAGTGCAGAGCAGGAGGGTGCCAGGCAGCTGGTCTGCAACGTCACCCTGGGGGGCGAAGATCGGGAGACCCGGGAGAACGTGACCATCTACAGTAAGGAGGGAGGCGGGGTCTCCGCGGCTCGGAGGTGGGACCAGAGGAACGCGAAGGCGGGGCGAAGAGTGGGTGGGACCTCAGTACCAGAACAGGCGAGACCCGAGTGTCCCGAGGGGGCGGGGCAGGTGGGGGCGGAGACGTAATCATTGGGGTGGAGGAGCCTGTACAGCCTGAGAGGCGGGGCGCGGTACCCTAGTTCCATATCAGCACCCCAGGATTCAGGCAGATAAGAGGCGGGCCTTGATCGGCGGGAGGGACGTGGTCAGTATACTCCGACTAAATGCTCCGCCCCCAGGCTTCCCGGCACCACTCCTGACCCTGAGCGAACCCAGCGTCTCGGAGGGGCAGATGGTGACAGTAACCTGCACAGCCGTGGCCCAAGCCCTGGTCACACTGGAGGGAGTTCCAGCCGCGGTCCCGGGGCAGCCCGCCCAACTTCACCTAAATGCCACCGAGAACGACGACAGGCGCAACTTCTTCTGCGACGCCACCCTAGACGTGGACGGGGAGACCCTGATCAAGAACAGGAGCGCAGAGCTTCGAGTCCTATGTGAGTTGGTGATAACCCCTCGCCCCACACCTCCTGGTAATTTCCAAGGACCCGCCTGCTCCCTGGCCATGTCGTGGAGGCGGGGCCATTTCTCACGGTCCACGTCTAAGCCTCTGTAACCCCACGCCCTGCCCGCAGACGCCCCCCGGCTGGACGATTCGGACTGCCCCAGGAGCTGGACGTGGCCCGAGGGCCCAGAGCAGACGCTGCGCTGCGAGGCCCGCGGGAACCCAGAACCCTCAGTGCACTGTGCGCGCTCCGACGGCGGGGCCGTGCTGGCTCTGGGCCTGCTAGGTCCGATCACTCGGGCGCTCTCAGGCACTTACCGCTGCAAGGCGGCCAATGATCAGGGCGAGGCGGTCAAGGACGTGACGCTGACGGTGGAGTGTGAGTTGGGGTGCGCAGGGTGCATCTCTATCTGGTTCAGGATCTGGGAGGTGGCCAGCTTCCAGGGAAGAGTAGGAGTAGGGTATGAGGTGTCCCTTTGGGTGGGGTTTGGGGAAAGGGAAGAGGCTGGTTAGTGGGGTTGGGGAAAGATCTTGGAGGATGGAAGAGACCGGGTGGGCGTGTCCCTAGCCCAGGGCGTGGTATGTGGGCGGAGTCTTGGAAAGGCGGGAGGTCCAGAACGTTAAAATTTTTAGACCGAAAAAGGCGCCCCTGGTGGCTCAGGGAGCTCCCAGACAGAGTGCATGGATGGACTAGCGTGACACCCCCTTGGATTGGCGTCCAAGGGTTGTGCAGGAACAACCCTTAGTGGAAACCTTGAAAGGCCAAGGAAGATCTAGGGACGTCAGACTTGCCCCCAAACCCCAAAGCCAACAATACGCTCCCTCCTCCAGACGCACCAGCGCTGGACAGTGTGGGCTGCCCAGAACGCATTACTTGGCTGGAGGGAACAGAAGCCTCGCTGAGTTGTGTGGCGCACGGGGTACCGCCTCCTGATGTGCTCTGCATGCGCTCTGGAGAGCTCGCGGCAGTCATCGAGGGGCTGTTGCATGTGACCCGGGAGCATGCAGGCACTTACCGCTGCGAAGCCACCAACCCTCGGGGCTCTGCGGCCAAAAATGTGGCTATCACGGTGGAATGTGAGTAGGGGCACCGCGGAGTGAGGCAGGATCTGTGGGACAACCCCGGCTGGACTTCCTGGCCCGCGTGTGAGCCCCTGCAATCCTGTTTCCCAGATGGCCCCAGGTTTGAGGAGCCGAGCTGCCCCAGCAATTGGACATGGGTTGAAGGATCTGGGCACCTGTTTCCCTGTGAGGTCGATGGGAAGCCACAGCCAAGCGTGAAGTGCGTGGGCTCCGGGGGCGCCACTGAGGGGGTGCTGCTGCCGCTGGCACCCCCAGACCCTAGTCCCAGAGCTCCCAGAATCCCTAGAGTCCTGGCACCCGGTATCTACATCTGCAATGCCACCAACCGCCACGGCTCCGTGGCCAAAACAGTCGTCGTGAACGCGGAGTGTGAGCTAGGCCCAGGCGGGTGGGGAGCGGGGGTGCCCCACGGTCCGGGCACTCCCTGACATCCCCCATGGCTGCTTTGCAGCGCCACCGGAGATGGATGAATCCACTTGCCCAAGTCACCAGACGTGGCTGGAAGGGGCTGAGGCTTCGGCACTGGCCTGCGCCGCCCGGGGTCGCCCTTCCCCAGGAGTGCTCTGCTCTCGGGAAGGCACCCCGTGGCCTGAGCAGCAGCGCGTGTCCCGAGAGGACGCGGGCATTTACCACTGTGTGGCCACCAATGCGCATGGCACGGACTCCCGGACCGTCACCGTGGGCGTGGAATGTGAGTGGGGGCAGCACTGGATGGAGGGGACACGGCCTCGGAAGAATGACTCGCAGCGGTGGGAGCATTCAAGGGCACCTTTCCCAGTCCCATTCTCGGGGACAGGGAATTCCAGCCTAAACCAGGGGTAATGAAAATTCTAGCCAGGTGCGGTGGCTCAGGCCTGTAATCCCAACACTTTGGAAGGTTGAGGCGGATGAATCACTTGAGGCCAGGAGTTGGAGACCAGCCTGGCCAACATGGCGAAAACCCCTCTCTACAAAAATCCAGTCGTGGTGGCGGGCGCCTGTAGTCCAGCTACTTGGGAGACTGAGGCAGGAGAATCGCTTGAGCCTGGGAGGCGGAGGTTGCAGGGAGCCGAGATCCCTCCACTGTACTCCAGCTTGGGAGACAGAGTGAGACTCTTTCTTAGAAAAAAAACAAAAGAAAATTCTAGGGAATAGGAGCACAGCCCTCCTCAATCCTGGATTAGAACACTGGCCTGGGCTTCACCTCCTTCCTTTCAGTGAAGAAGGGCGAGGAATTTTAGCCGCAACAGCAGCCTGATTGTCGGGGAAGGAGGCTCTGATAGGAGGCAGGATCCTTTTGTGCCCATCAGAGGCGCGGTGGTCTCACATCGATCGTGGTGGGCCGGAGCAGGGCATTTGATCAGTGGCTGGGCCGGCGCTAAGCCCCACTTCACCTTCTGTGCCCTTCAGACCGGCCGGTGGTGGCCGAACTTGCTGCCTCGCCCCCTGGAGGCGTGCGCCCAGGCGGAAACTTCACCTTGACCTGCCGCGCGGAGGCCTGGCCTCCAGCCCAGATCAGCTGGCGCGCGCCTCCGGGTGCCCTCAACATCGGCCTGTCGAGCAACAACAGCACACTGAGCGTGGCAGGCGCCATGGGAAGCCACGGCGGCGAGTACGAGTGCGCAGCCACCAACGCGCACGGGCGCCACGCGCGGCGCATCACGGTGCGCGTAGCAGGTAAGTGGCAGCTGGGGAGGGGCGGGGCGAGGTATCTGCGAGGGGGCGTGACCTGGGAACTGAGGCGGCCGACCCCGCCTGCCTCCCTCTCAGTCCAGGTAGATGAGACGTAAGTGGGACAGAGTAGAAGTCAAGGGTGGAGCTGTTGATCACACTTTGGAGGGTGGGAGATGAAGGTGGCGGGGGGACTGAATTCAAGGGGAGGGACCCTCCAGGGCTGTCAGTACTGCAGGAAAGGACTTAAAAACTTGGAGTGGATTCTGCGTGGTGGATACTTGACCCAATTCACCTTCCACTGTGGGGAAGACTGGGGAGGGACCAAAGTCATTGGATGATGGAGGGAAGGGTCAAGATCGCCTTCTCTCACTTCCTGAAGCTCCTGGGGCTGGATTCTCTCTGGGGTGGGGAGAACCTGACCTGGTCCTGCCAATCCTCGTTTTCTGGGGGATGGGGAGAGTTGACTTGTCGCTAAGGGGCTAAGTGTGGTCACCATTTTATGTCACCATGGGCTGAAGTGCGATGTAAATTGAGTCTTGGGTCGCCCTGGCACTGGGAGTGGCCTTCCTGCGTGGGGTCTCTCCCTTCTCCCAAGGCCAGCCAGTGAGCTCCCCGGGGCATAAGGACTGACCTCGTACCTGTGAGGGGGCGGGGGACGGTGGGGGAAGCCCCCCCGGAGCTTGGTCACCCTCCGCGAGGGTCTCCACCCCGCAGGTCCGTGGCTGTGGGTCGCCGTGGGAGGCGCGGCGGGGGGCGCGGCGCTGCTGGCCGCGGGGGCCGGCCTGGCCTTCTACGTGCAGTCCACCGCCTGCAAGAAGGGCGAGTACAACGTGCAGGAGGCCGAGAGCTCGGGCGAGGCCGTGTGTCTCAACGGCGCAGGCGGCGGCGCTGGCGGGGCGGCGGGCGCGGAGGGCGGACCCGAGGCGGCGGGGGGCGCGGCCGAGTCGCCGGCGGAGGGCGAGGTCTTCGCCATTCAGCTGACCTCGGCGTGAGCCGGATCCGCTCTCCCCGCGGGCCGGGGGATGCCCCCCCAGACGCACACGGGGGCTTATTTATTGCTTTATTTATTTACTTATTCATTTATTTATGTATTTCAACTCCAAGGGTGTCACCCCCATTTTCTACCCATTCCCCCAATAAAGTTTTTATAAAGGAACTCCCGGTCTCCGCCTCTGTTTCTGCAAGGTGGAACAAGCCCAGGGTTCCAATCGTGACCTCCCGGGTTATTCATTCCAAAAGCGATTTTTGAGGGGGCCGGGGATGATGGCTCAGGCCTGTAATCTCAGGACTTGTGGGAAGCCCAGGTGGGAGGATCCTTTGCACCCAAGAGTTTCAGACCAGCCTGGGCAACATAGGGACATTCTACAAAATAGTATTTTTTTCAAAAATTGGACAGGGCAGGTCGCGGTGGCTCACGCCTGTCATCCCAGGATTTTGAAAGGCTGAGGCGGGCAGATCACGAGGTCATGAGATCTAGACCATCCTGGCCAATATGGTGAAACCCCATCCCTACTAAAAATACAAAAAATTAGCTGGGAGTGGTGGCACACGCCTGTAATCCCAGCTACTCGGGAGGCTGAGGCAGGAGAATCGCTTTAACCCCAGAGGCAGAGGTTGCAGTGAACCGAGGTGCAGTGTCTAATATATATATATATATATATATATTAGACAGGGCCGGGCACCGTGGCTCTCACTTGTAATCCCAGCACTTTGGGAAGCTAAGGCAGGTGGGTCACTTGAGGTCAGGAGTTCGAGACCACACTGGCCAACAGGGTGAAACCCGTTCTCTCCTAAAAATACAAAAAATTAAGGCCAGGCACAGTGGCTCACGTCTGTAATCCCAGCACTTTGGGAGGCTGAGGCAGGCGGATCATGGGGTCAGGAGATAGAGACCATCCTGGCTAACATGGTGAAACACCGTCTCTACTAAAAATACAAAAAATTAGCTGGGCGTGGCGGCACATGCCTGTAGTCCCAGCTACTTGGGAGGCTGAGGCAGGAGAATTGCTTTAACCCCAGAGGCAGAGGTTGCAGAGAGCTGAGATCGCACCACTGCACTCCAACCTGGGGAGACTCTGTCTCCAAAAAAAAAAAAAAAAAAAAAAATTAGCTGGCGGTAGTGGCACCTGCCCTGTAGTCCCAGCTACTCGTGAGGCTGAGGCAGGAGAATTGCTAGAACACAGGAGGTGGAGATATTGCCATTACACTCCAGCCTGGGCAACAGAACTAGACTCTGCCTCCAAAAAACAAAAAAAAAAGTGTTTTTTGAGGGGGCTGGGCATGGTGGCTCTGGCCTGTAATCTCAGGACTCTTGGGAGGCCCAGATGGGAGGATCCCTTGTGCCCACGAGTTTCAGACCAGCCTGGGCAACATAGTGAGACCCTACAAAAAATACGTTTCCAAAAAAAAATTTTTTTTAAATGGAGTCTTATTCTGTCACCCAGGCTGGAGCGCTGTGGTGTGATCTTGGCTCACTGCAACCTCTGCCTCCTGGGTTCAAGCAATTCTCCTGCCTTGCCTTGGCCTCCTGAATAGCTGGGACTATAGGCATGCACCACCATGCCCAGCTAATTTTTGTAGAGATTTAGTAGAGATGCTAAATTAGCCCAGCTAATTTAGTAGAGATGCTAAATTAGCCCAGCTAATTTAGTAGAGATGGGGTTTCACCATGTTGGCCAGGCTGGTCTCGAACTTCTGACCTCAGGCGATCTACCCGCCTCGGTCTCACAAAGTGCTGGGATTACAGCTGTGAGCCACCGCAACCGGCCTATTTTTCAAAAATTAGCCAGACTTGGTGGTGCATGCCTATAGTTTCAGCTACTTGGGAGGCTGAGGCAGGAGGATCCTTCGAGCCCAGGAGGTCAAGGCCACTTCCAGCTATGATACTGTCATTGTGCTCCAGCCCAGGTGACAGAACAAGACCCTGTCTCTAAAAACAAACAAAAAAAATCCAAAAACTTTTTTTGAACACCTACTATGTGTCAGGCACAATCTAAGTTGTCTTTTTTTTTTTTTTTGAGACGGAGTCTCTCTGTCGCCCAGGCTGGAGAGCAATGGTGTAATGTCAGCTCACTGCAACCTCCACCTCCCGGGTTCAAACGATTCTCCTGCCTCAGCCTCCCAAGTAGCTGGGATTACAGGTGCAGGCCACCACGCCTGGCTAAGTTTTGTATTTTTAGTAGAGACGGGGTTTCACCATGTTGGTCAGGCTAGTCTCAAACTCCTGACCTCGTGATTCACCCGCCTCGGTCTCCCAAAGTGCTGGGATTACAGGCATGAGCCACTGCACCCGGCCAGCTATCTTTTCTCAGTGTGACCTAGAGCTCGTCGTCTCTCAGTGCCTGTTTTCAGCTCTCTTCACACCCTTGAAGAGGGGTGGGGGCCTCACTCCTTCCTCCTACTTATCTCTTCCGTCCAGCACTGCCCTCTGATCCGGGTCACTCTTGGAGGTGGGAGCTAGGTGCTTCCCCCAGGCCTGGTTACTGGCAGAGCTGAGGCCGCCTTGCCAGGATGGGTGGAGGCCCTCTCCATCGCGCCTCTGCCCTGAGACTTGGGTGAGACCTTCCTGGACAGGCACTGGCCGATGCTATGGGTGTCAGCCCTCAGCATGTCCTGCCTGTTAAAGGGTGCACCCCTGCCCCACCCTCAATGCCTCCTTCATCCTGTGTCCATCCACAGTGCCTCAGTTTATCCCCACCTTACCTTTCCACTCAGCCCATCATGATTCAGAACAGACACACACAGGGTATCAGCTGCAACCCCCACTACACGGCACCTTCCCCCCTCATCCCCAACAGCATAAGGCACAACAGCTGGGCCTCCTCCCCACAGCCTCCTCCTCTGCCCCTCCTCCCTCAAAAGTAGGAACACGGAGCCCTAGAGAAGGAAGCCAACCCCATGCAAACACGTAATGAGCAAAGATAAGACGGGGAAATGGCACAAGAGGGCAGGCCCATGCTCGATGGTGAGCCAGGGGCCAGGTACAAAACCCAAAAAGTCACCAGCCAGGGGCAGCCCCAGCCACTCACACCACCTCACCTTTTCTGCCTGTGCCCTCCCTGCTGAATGATCTCCCTCCACTCCTACTGACGGGCGCGGTGGCTCAAGCCTGTAATCCCAGCACTTTGGGAGGCCGAGACGGGCGGATCACGAGGTCAGGAGATCGAGACCATCCTGGCTAACACGGTGAAACCCCATCTCTACTAAAAAATACAAAAAAAAAAAAAAAAAAAACTAGCCAGGCGAGGTGGCGGGCACCTGTAGTCCCAGCTACTCCGGAGGCTGAGGCAGGAGAATGGCGTGAACCTGGGAGGCGGAGCTTGCAGTGAGCTGAGATCCGGCCACTGCACTCCGGCCTGGGCGACAGAGTGAGACTCCGTCTCAAAACAAAAACAAAAACAAAAACAGAGCCTTCAGATGATTTATTTTAGTAGGTTGGTGCAAAAGTAATTGCTGTTTTTGCCATTGAAAGTAATGGCAAAGGCCGGGCATGGTGGCTCATGCCTGTAATCCCAGCACTTTGGGAAGCCGAGGCGGGCAGATCACAAGGTCAGGAGTTCAAGACCAATCTGGCTAACATGGTGAAACCCTGTCTCTACTAACAATACAAAAAAAATTAGCCGGACATGGTGGTACATCCCTGTAGTCTCAGCCGCTTGGGAAGCTGAGGCAGGAGAATTGCTTGAACCCTGAAGTGGAGGCTGCAGTGAGCCGAGATCACGCCACTGCACTCCAGCCTGGGCCACAGAGTGAGACTGTCTCAGAGAAAAAAAAAAAGTAATGGCAAAAACTGCAATTACTTTTTCTTTTTTCTTTTTTTTTTTGAGACGGAGTCTCAGTCTGTGGCCCAGGCTGGAGTGCAGTGGTGCGATCTTGGCTTACTGCAGCCTCTGCCCCCCAAGTTCAAGCAATTCTGTCCTGCTTCAGCCTCCCGATGGGATTACAGGCACCCACCACTATGCTTGGCTAATTTTTGTATCTTTAGCAGAGATGGGGTTTCACCATGTTTGCCAGCCTGGTCTCGAATTCCTGATCCACCCACCTCGGCTTCCCAAAGTGCTGGGATTACAGGTGTGAGCCACTGTGCCCGACTTATTTTATTTTTTAATTAATTTTTTGTTTTTGTTTTTGTTTTCAGATGGAGTCTCTGTCTCCGAGGCTGGAGTGCAGTGGCACGATCTCGGCTCACTGTAAACTCTGCCTCCCAAGTAGCTGGGATTACAGGCACATGCCACGCCTGGGTAATTTGGTAATTTTTGTATCTTTAGTAGAGACAGGGTTTCCCCATGTTGGCCAGCCTGGTCTCAAACTTCTGACCTCCGGTGATCTGCCTGCCTCGGTTTCCCAAAGTGCTGGGATTACAGGAATGAGCCACTGTGCCTGGTTGGGCATACATCTTATTTTTTTCTTTCTGATAACATAGGGATGTTATCAGAAAACATCTAACATCTATAGTCTATGTTATAACATAGATTATAGGGATGTGCCACCACGTCCGGCTAATTTTTTTTGTATTGTTAGTAGAGACAGGGTTTCACCATGTTAGCCAGACTGGTCTTGATAACAAGCGATTCTCCTCCCTCAGCCTCCCAAGTAGCTGATACTACAAGCGCCTGCCACCACGCCCGGCTATTTTTTTGGTTTTTTAGTAGAGGTGGGGTTTCACCATGTTAGCCAGTCTCTAACTCCTGACCTCAGGTGATCTGCCTGCCTTGGCCTCCCGAAGTGCTGGAATTACAGGTGTGAGCCACCATGCCCGGCCTGAGTGGTGGGAGGTGTCTATTTTAGACTGAGCAGTCAAGAAATCTTCTCTGAAGAGGTGATGTTTGGGCCAGGCCTCCGCAAACAATTAGAAGGTGTCAGCCATGGGGAGATGTGGAGGGAGGGTGTTCCAGGCCAAGGAAGGGTAAGATAAAATAATTCAGCTGGGCGCGGTGGCTCAAGCCTGTAATCCCAGCACTTTGGGAGGCCAAGACGGGCGGATCACGAGGTCAGGAGATCGAGACCATCCTGGCTAACACGGTGAAACCCCATCTCTACTAAAAAATACAAAAAACTAGCCGGGCGTGGTGGCGGGCGCCTGTAGTCCCAGCTACTCAGGAGGCTGAGGCAGGAGAATGGCGTAAACCCGGGAGGCGGAGCTTGCAGTGAGCTGAGATCCGGCCACTGCACTCCAGCCTGGGCGACAGAGCAAGACTCCGTCTCAAAAAAAAAAAAAAAAAAAAAAAAAAGATAAAATAATTCAGGGATCTGAGGGCAGAGGAATCTGGACTCTCCAGTTCTCCCATTCAGGGCTGCCCAGGAGAGATAAAGAGGATCTCATAAGGGTGTGTGGCTTTGTGGCTCACTCATGCCCACAGGACCATGCCTACCCTACCCACCTTTTTTTTTTTTTTTTTTTCCTGAGTCTCCTTCTATTACTCACGCTGGAGCACAGTGGTACAATCACAGTTCACTGCAGTCTTGACCTCCAGGGGCTCAAGTGATCCTCCCACCTCAGTGTCCCGAGTAGCTGGCAGTAAAGGTGTGCACCACCACCCTTGGCTCATTTTTTGATTTTTTTGGTAGACATGGGGTTTCACTATGTTACCCAGGCTGGTCTCGAACTCCTGGGCTCAAGTGATTCTCCCACCTTGGCCTTCAGAAGTGTTGGGATTACAGGCATGAGCCACCACACCCAGCCCACCACCCAGTCTTGACTCTCCCTTCTCCCTCCCTCCCAGTGAGTGCTGGTGGCCTGTGTGTCACGCCTGCTGAAGGCTGCCTCTGACTTGTGGCTTTTGACTTCAGGCCTGGGAGACACCCTTTGGCTGGGTTAGGGAGATCTTGGAAGGGGGTAGGGGACACAGCAGGGGGTAAGGAGAGTGACACACTGCAGGCACGGGTTGGGTGACAGATGAAGGATCCATTGGCATATGCTGCCAGTGTGTGCCATCTACTTGTGTGTTTTAGGTGTGTTTTGTGCATGTGTCCTGTGCGGGCTATATCTGTGACACAGCTACGTGTCAGCACATCCCTGTCGATGTGTGTCTGCTGATATGTCCATCAGCATGCACGGCTGTCTTGCATGCGTCTTTTTTGACACGGAGTCTCGCTCTGTCACCCTGGCTGGAGTGCAGTGGCACCATCTCAGCTCATTGCAACCTCTACCTCCCGGGTTCAAGCGATTCTCCTGCCTCAAGTAGCTTGGATTACAGGCACATGCCACCACGCCCGGCTAATTTCTGTATATTTAGTAGAGACGGGGTTTCACCATGTTGGCCAGGCTGGTCTCAAACTCCGGATCCACCTGCATCCGCCTCCCAAAGTGCTGGGATTACAGGAATGAGCCACTGCGCCCAGCCAGACATGTGTCTTTTTTTTTTCCTTCTGTAGATAACAGGGCCTCACTATGTTGCCCAGGCTGGTCTCAAACTCTTGGCCTCAAGCAATCCTCCTGCCTCAGCGTCCTAAAGTGTTGGGATTACAGGCGTGAGCCACTGAACCCGGCTTGTGTGTGTTTTTCTGTGTCTGTTGTGTGTGTCTGCGGGTAGTGGCTGTTTCCATGCATGGGATATTGTGGTAAATGTGGCTAATTCCCCGTGTGGGGGCTGCTGCTTGTGGATAAGACTGAGTCTCTGTGCATGTACATGTGTGCGCATGCCCCTCACAACCCCAACGAGAAAACACCTGTCCACCTTACCAGGCTGGCAGAGGGGCACAGGAGACAGGATCCCAAATCACAGGCTTTTTCTCTCCGAGTATCTCTGTACTTTATTGTCCCTGCTGTAACAATGCTCATCCTTCCTGAGAGTGTCTCCTGAGGGGGCCTCAGCCAAGGCTGCCTGGAGAAGGAGCCAGTGACCCCTAGCAGGCTCTGCCACCTGAGGCCTGGGTCTTCCCCTGGGATCCTTGAATCTGGAGATGGCAGAGAGGAGGCAAGCTGGCTCTTTCCCCGATCCTCCTAGGAGAGCTGCTTCTGCCCATTCTCCCACTGGTGAAACGGAGGCAGAAGAAGCGGTTCAGCAGGGTGAAGGTGGGTTTAACCTTCCTGAATGGGGTCCAGGGACACTCCACATCTGCCACATAGCCTCTTGGGCTGGACATTTTTCCTGGGCACCAGCCAGCAGCTGGAGCAGCGAGTGCCATATTTCTTGTACCTAGGGTTGGGGGACAAGAAACTGCCATTTAGGATGCAGTGGGGGCCCAGAAACTGCCACAAGGAAACCACTTTTCCCAAGAAGTAGGTGTTTTGCTTTTTGCTTTCCCCATATGCCACGCTGGTTACACCTGGACTGATTTGGGGACCCCCACCTCAATTCCCTCCTCCATTCTAAGGACCTGATCCCACAGGCGTTGCAAAGAG
This sequence comes from Theropithecus gelada, assembly GCF_003255815.1. Lineage (NCBI taxonomy): Eukaryota > Metazoa > Chordata > Mammalia > Primates > Cercopithecidae > Theropithecus > Theropithecus gelada. The sequence goes on from NC_037687.1 coordinate 10,070,893, forward strand.
GGGTCCCATCTTCGGCGTCTCTCCAGAGCGGGGTCCTCTGGGTCTGACAGGAAGCACAGCGCCGGGGCTCTGAAGGGTCAGAGGTCAAAGGGCAGGGGTCAGAAGCCACGCAGATGAGCTCAGGAGGCCTGTGCGGGGTCGGGCATTTTGTGGGGGTCTCAGTCAAGGCCCCACCTGGCTCTGGACCAGCCCTGGGAGTTGCCAGCTCTAAGCCACAGCAAAGCCAGGAAGGGAGACAGATGGCAGCATTCCGCAGAGGAGGAAGCTGGGGGTGGGGGTGACTCAGCCCAAGTGGAGGGGGGTGGTGCAACTCCTCCCGGAGGGTCTAAATGGGGAAGCAAGATGGAGAAGGGGGGGCAGGGCAAAAGGCAGGGAAGACAGGAAATTGGCCCCCAAAATATTTATAGCTCTCGGGTTTTCAGGACTCACCCAGGGCCTCGCTGCCTGCTGAGTGGGCCTCAGTGCCTCTTGGGTGGGCTGCAGGGCCCCCAACAGCATCTGCAGGGGATTCCTGAGAGCGGCTACTACAGGGCAGGCTGCGGGGCAGACAAGGTATTAGCATCGGAGGGGATCCGTAGCTTGTCCCCAGTAGCCCCCCAAAATGAAGATTTAGTATCAAGGTATCAGGCATCCCCCAAGGAGGCAACTGATATCTGAATGGCCTGGCTTTGCTTCTCATTAGTAATAATAATATTATTATTATTAGTATTTTTGCAGATGGAGTCTCGCTCTGTCACCCAGGCTGGAGTATAGTGGTGCCATCTCAGCTCACTGCAACCTCTGCCTCCCGGGTTCAAGCAATTCTTGTGCCTCAGCCTCCCGAGCGGCTGGGAATACAGGCGCACAACACCATGCCCAGCTAATTTTTATATTTTTATAGAGATGGGGTTTTACCATGTTGGTCAGGCTGGTCTCGAACTCCTGACCTCAAGTGATCCACCTGCCTTGGCCTCCCAAAATGCAGGGATTACAGGTATGAGCTACCGTGCCTGACCTAATTATTATTATTATCATTATTATCATTTTTTTTTTTTTTTTGGGACGGAGTCTCGCTCTGTCACCCAGGCTGGAGTGCAGTGGCGCAATCTCAGCTCACTGCAAACTCCGCCTCCCAGGTTCACGCCATTCTCCTGCCTCAGCCTCCCGAGTAGCTGGGACTACAGATGCCCGCTGTCACACCCGGCTAATTTTTTTTGTGTTTTTAGTAGAGACGGGGTTTCACCATGTTAGCCAGGATGGTCTCAATCTCCTGACCTCATGATCCACCCGCCTCAGCCTCCCAAAGTGCTGGGATTACAGGTGTGAGCCACCGCGCCCGGCCAATTATTATTATTTGAAAAATAGTAAGCACAGGGACAGCCTGCCAGGTTCCAATCCCAGTTCTCCATGTCCTTGCTCTATGAGCCTGGACACATTATCTCCTACTCTGTGCCTCAGTTTCCTCATCTGTAAAATGGTCTTCCCAACACAACAGCTTTTTTTTTTCTTTGAAAATTTTATTTATTGATTTTTAAAAAGAAATGGGAATCTGGGTAATATAGGGAGATCCCGTCTCTAGAAACATAAAAAAATTAGCCAGGAGTGGTGGTGCAGGCCTGCGCTCCCACCTACTTGGGAGGCTGAGGAGGAAGGATGGCTTGGGCCTGGGAGGTCGAGGCTGCAGTGAGCCATGATTGCGCCACTGCACTCCAGCCTGGGTGACAGAGCAAGACCCTGTCTCAAAAAAAAAAAAAAAAAAGTGGCAGGCATGGTGGCTCACGCCTGTAATCCCAACACTTTGGGAGGCCAAGGTAGGTGGATCACCTGAGGTCAAGAGATCGAGGCCATCCTGGCCAACATGGTGAAATCCCATCTCTACTAAAAATACAAAAATTAGCCAGGCTGGTAGTGGGCACCTGTAATCCCAGCTACTCCAGAGGCTGAGGCAGGAGAGTCGTTTGAATCCAGGAGGCAGAGGTTGCAGTGAGCCGAGATCATGTCATTGCGCTCCAGCCTGAACGACAGAGTACGACTCCATCTCAAAAAAAAAAAAAATTATTGTTTTGGCGGCATAAGTTATAATTTTTATAGTAACAATAAATAAGTAAAAATTAGAGATGGGGGGCCGGGCGCGGTGGCTCAAGCCTGTAATCCCAGCACTTTGGGAGGCCGAGGCGGGCGGATCACGAGGTCAGGAGATCGAGACCATCCTGGCTAACATGGTGAAACCCCGTCTCTACTAAAAATACAAAAAACTAGCCGGGCGTGGTGGCGGGCGCCTGTAGTCCCAGCTACTCGGAGGCTGAGGCAGGAGAATGGCCTGAACCTGGGAGGCGGAGCTTGCAGTGAGCCGAGATCGCGCCACTGCACTCCAGCCTGGGTGACACAGCGCGAGACTCCGTCTCAAAAAAAAAAAAAAAAAAAATTAGAGATGGGGGTCTTACTATATTGCCCAGGCTGGTCTTGAACTCCTGGGCTCATGCAATCCTCCCACCCTGGCCTCCCAAAGGGCTGGGATTACAGGCGTGAGCCACCAGGCCCAGCCTCCCAAAGGTTTTTTTTTTTTTTTTTTAAGGGGTCGGAGTCTTGCTCTGTCGCCCAGGCTGGAGTGTAGTGGTGCCGTCTCTGCTCACTGCAACCTCCACCTCCTGGGTTCAAGTGATTCTCCTGCCTCAAGCCTCCCAAGTAGCTGGGATCAAGTAGCTGGGCTTATAGGTGCCCATCAGCACTCATGGCTTTTTTTTTTTTTTTTTTTTGAGACTGGGTCCTGCTCTATGGCCCAGGCTGGAGTGCAGTGGCGCTATCTCAGCTTAGCTTACTGAAGCCTTTGCCTCCTGAGTTCAAGCGATTCTCCTGCCACAGCCTTCCAAGTAGTTGGGATTACAGGCACCTGCTACAATGCCCAGCTAATTTTTTGTATTTTTAGTGGAGATGGGGTTTCACTATGTTGGCTAGGCTAATCTTTTTTTTTTTTTTTTGAGATGGAGTCTCACTCTGTCCCCCAGGCTAGAGTGCAGTGGCACGATCTTGGTTCACTGCAACCTCTGCCTCCCCAGTTCAAGCAATTCTCCTACCTCAGACTCCTGAGTAACTGGGATTACCGGTGCTTGCCACCAGGCCCAGCTAATTTTTGTATTTTTAGTAGAGATGGGATTTCACCATGTTGGTCAGGCTGGTCTCGAACCCCAGACCTCATGATCCACCCACCTCGGCCTCCCAAAGTGCTGGGATTACAGGCGTGAGCCACCACGCACGGCCTGGCCAGGCCTTGAACTCCTGTCTTCAGGTGATCCGCCTGCCTTGGCCTCCCAAAGTGGTGGGATTATAGGCATGAGCCACTGTGCCTGGCCTCCCCAGGCTTTTGAATGAGCCCATACACATCAAATACTGCCTGTTAACCTCTTATTGTTGTCACTACCAACAAATAGTAGCTGTTAACATCATTGGGAAAAATCACTGCAGCCGCAGCTGCAGCCTAAACTGCAGCCTAAGCAGGGCCAGGCGTGATTCATAAAGAGACCAGGTCTCACACTGGGAGTGGGGAGCGACTGAGTCAGGAGGGGCAGGACTGGATCTGGCACCAGCTCAAGTTGTCAACCAGAGACTGGGCCACGTGTAACCTAGGGCACGTGTGAGGGTCCACACTGACACCAGGGAGCACCCCTACCTCCCACACTGGTGTTTGTGTTGTTACTGGGAGAAAGGGCGCCCTGGCCCGAGCCGGCCCCTACCTGTACGTGGGGATGATCTGCAGGCTGGAGTCTGGCTTTATCTGAAACGTCAGAGTCACCCCCTCGAACCCAGGGTCCACTTCCTCAGTGCCCCGGCAGGGATTCGGCTGTTTCCGGGGCCTTCTCTGGGGTGGGGCAGGGGGAGTCCCCGGGGGCTGCAGGCGGCGGTCCTTTTGGCTGATCGGGGTCTGTGTGTCCTTGGAATCCCTGTCCAGCAGCAGGCGGTCCTGAGTCCCCAGAGCCATCGGGTCCCAGCAAGGCCCCAGGATCGGGGTGTCCTGGGTAGGGGACTGACCCAGCCTCTCCACTGTCTCTTGGAGGAAGCGCAGGGCGGTGACCGAGTCCTGGCATGCAGGCCAGAGGGACCTGGGGAGAAGGGCAGTGGGGTCACTTTTTCTTGGGTGACTCCTGGGTTTAGCCGGCCAGGGGCTTCCAAACTTGGGCCGGCTCTTTGTGTACCCTGGGGCAGCTACACACTCCACCTGAGGTTCAGTCATTTCTAACTCCGGGTGGAAGGTTTAAGAGTTGCAAAGTAATTGCAGCTCACCTCGCCCAGCGTGGGCCTCCCAAGCACACTCTCAGCCCTCCACATCAATCAACCCTTTACGGCACCCGTAGATCACCCAGACAGGGACCGCCCTAGGTGACCGAGGCAGGATTTCAAGCCTCTGGCTGCAGGATCGAGAAAAACGTTACTTTTTTTCTTTGTGTTTCTTTTAGAGACCGAGCCTCACTCTGTACCCCCGCCTGGAGTGCAGGGGCGTGATCAGGACTCAGTGCAGCCTAGAACTCCTGGGCTCCAGCGATCCTTCCGCCTCAGCCTCCCGAGTAGCTGGGACTTACAGGCGCGCGCCACCACGCCGCTGGCTTGCCATAATATGATTACGATTTTTATCATTTTCATTATTATTGATTGCCCTCCCTAACCCCTGGATGATCCCTGGGGAGTGCCTATATCAGCCCCAGAGACATGGAATTGCATGGCCTCTGATCCCTAGATGACCCCAAGTGTCTCTGGGGACCAGAACCTCTTTGTAAGTTTCAGCAACTATTATAAAATTGCCACTTCTCGATGACCCCCGGAACGAGAGGTCACGACCCCCTGATCACTGAACCAGCTGGTGAAGTGCTAGCGGGGTCTGGGGAAGGGGTTTGGCCTTACGCACCTCCCACTGATTCTGCAGCATCCTGGGGTCCTCGGCTTCTCCTGGGAGGGGGATCCTCCCAGCGGCTCCAGGTCCAGACAGGGAGGCGCCAGCAGCTTTGCTGGCATCGAGGAGTCCGGGGCTGGCTCAGCCTCCATTGCGCCCCAGCCCAGCCCCCTCCCTAATTTCACCCGGCCCTGTCCCGCTGGGCCCACCCGATGAAACCCACCTGGCGGGGGCGGGACCTGTGGGGTGGGAGCGCTCCTGGCCAAGGATGCGATGAGCCTCAGCTGAGAGCCACCAGCCTCGGAGGCGCCTTTCCTCTTTCCGGCTTTTTTCAGGTCATCTGCGCACCCCTGCGTGCCAAGGGCGGCCTGGACCCCACCAAATCCTTCCGCAGCTGCTGGGCGGGGCCTTCCATGCTGGCCCTACCCCTCGGAAATAGGGGCTCCCAAGCCTCTGCTTTGGATCCCCAGCGGGATCTTAGATCCCAGAGGGAGAAGAGAGTCGGGGACCCACCACAGCAGATGCAGGTTTTTTTTTTTTTTTTTGAGACAGGGCCTCATTCTGTCACCCCGGCTGGAGTGGAATGGCCTGATCACCGTTCCACTGCAGCCTAAATCTCCTGGGCTCAAGTGATCCTTCCACCTCAGTCTCCCGAGTAGCTGGGACCACAGGCACTTACCACCACTCTACGCTAATTTTTACTGTTTTATAGAGACAAGGTCTCGCCATGTTGCCCAGGATGGTCTTAAGCTCCTGGCCTCAAGTGATTCTCCCATCTTGGCCTCCCAAAGTGCTGGGATTACAGGTGTGAGCCACGTGTAGACCCCAGATCTGTCCCCCAAGGACACTCAACATCCTGGAGCCTGTGATACTGATTTATTGCAGCTCCAATCTGAGTCCACTCCTACTCATACCGATTCTCAGGGGCTTGGGGAAGGCACCCCACTAGGGGCCTGGTCCCTGCCGGAGCCTGGACACGGGAATCTCTCCCAAGCAGGGGTGTTGTCATTCGCAGGGGCTTCCATGTCTCTCCCAGGCCTGTCCGCTCCCTGGGCAGGGCTGGCACTTGGCTATTCCCTCAGTCTGGGCCCTGGGGTCATGGCAATGTTTAACAGTCCAGGTGTCCACGTCAGTGGGGCTTGGGGACGTGGCCGTCCACGTAGAAGTTCCTGGTGATCTTGGGCAGGGTGAATTCCGCTCCTTCCAGCTCCGGCGTCAGCACGATCTGGCAGCCCAGCCGCGAGTTCTCCTGGAGGAGGGGGGCCATGTCTAGCATGTCGTCTTCCCTGGGGTGGTGACACGGGCAGTGTTAGCCAAGGGCAGGCTAGCTGGGTGGGTGAGGGGCCAGAGGTAGGGGAGGGAGGAAGCTGAGCACAGGGGGTAGTGTGGGGGGAGGCAGCTCCCCTTCCAGGAACTGAAGTGGGGAGGATGGTGGCGGCTGTTCAGTGCTCAGGGTGAAGCTCCCAGCTAGGCAGGGCTACCCCACTCACCTCTCCTCGGGCGGAGGCAGGAGATCCAGGTGGTCTTCACTCACGTACACATGGCAGGTGGAGCACGCCAGGGAGGCTTCACAGGCCCCTAGGGGCGGGAAGTGAAGTGGGCGCAGGTGAGTGGCAGAGTCAGGAAGGGGCCGCTCTGCGAAGGGCGTAGAAGAGTAGATCTCTCCTCCACCACGTGCCTCACGTCTCCCTCCCGGGCCTGCAGCCCCACGGTGTGCACCAGGCACTGTGTCATGTCCTCAGTGTCCTTAGCTGGCTGTTCCCCAGTGTGTAGGGTTTACAAAGGGACATCCGGGAGGCCCCATTTCCCAGGGACTCCCCAGCAGGCTGAGATGCAGAACCATTAAAGGGCATGGATGAGGTTGCCAGGTAGCTAAGAGGGGAAAGTCCAGGCAGGCTCCCTGCAGCCTGTGAGCCCTTGCTGTGGCCCTATCACGGTGCTGGGCAAATGTGTCCCCACCTCTCCGCTGCTCTTGGAGGATGGACCAGCTGACTCAGCAGTCAGTGTGGTGGGGGAAGGAAAGAGGGATTAGATTTTTTTTTTTTTTTTTTGAGACAGGGTCTCACTCTGTTGCCCGGCCTGGAGTGCCGTGGCTCAGTCATAGCTTACTGCCTCAACCTCCTGGCTTAAGTGATACTCCCACCCAAGCCTCCCAAGTAGCTGGGACTACAGGTGCACACCACCACACCTGGCTAATTTTTTTTTTTTTTTTTTTTTTTT
>NC_037687.1:10078073-10090432 GCF_003255815.1 Theropithecus gelada
CGCCATTCTCCTGCCTCAGCCTCCGGAGTAGCTGGGACTACAGGCGCCCGCCACCTCGCCCGGCTAGTTTTTTGTATTTTTTAGTAGAGACGGGGTTTCACCGTGTTAGCCAGGGTGGTCTCGATCTCCTGACCTCGTGATCCGCCCGTCTCGGCCTCCCAAAGTGCTGGGATTACAAGCTTGAGCCACCGCGCCCGGCCGCTAATTTTTTTTTGCTTTTTTTTTTTTTTTTTTTTGAGGCGGAGTTTCGCTCTCCTTGCCCAGGCTGGAGTGCAATGGTGTTATCTTGGCTCACTGCAACCTCCGCCTCCCAGGTTCAAGCCATTCTCCTGCCTCAGCCTCCTGAGTAGCTGAGATTACAGGCACGTGCCACCATGCCCGGCTAACTTTTGTATTTTTAGTAGAGACAGGGGTTCACCATGTTGGCCAGGATGGTCTCAATCTATTGACCTTGTGATCCACCCGCCTTGGCCTCCCAGAGTGCTGGGATTACAGGTGTGAGCCACCATGCCCGACCATTCCTTTGTTTTCCTTTATAATTTTTTTTTTTTTTTTTTGGAGAGACGGGGTTTCACCATGTTAGCCAGGATGGTCTCAATCTCCTGACCTCGTGATCTGCCTGCCTCAGCCTCCCAAAGTGCTGCGATTACAGGCAGGAGCCACTGTACCCGGCCTGTTATTTTTTTTTTAGAGATGGAGTCCTGCTCTGTTGCCCAGGCTGAAGTGCAGTAGCGTGATCTCGGCTCACTGCAAGCTCTTCCTCACGTCATTCTCTCTCCAGATTCACGCCATTCTCCTGCCTCAGCCTCCCAGAGTAGCTGGGACTACAGGCAGCCGCCATCATGCCTGGCTAATTTTGTTTTTGTATGTTTAGTAGAGAAGGGGTTTCACCCTGTTAGCCAGGATGGTCTCGATCTCCTGATGTTGTGATCCGCTCGCCTCGGCCTCCCAAAGTGCTGCGATTACAGGCGTGAGCCACCACACCTTGCCAGGCCACTGACCTCTACTGGCCCAGCGCAGTGGCTCATGTCTGTAATCCCAGCACTTTGAGAGGCCAAGACAGGTAGATCAACTGTGGTCAGGAGTTTGAGACCACCCTGGCCAACATGGTGAAACCTCATCTCTACTAAAAATACAAAAATTGGCCAGGCGCGGTGGCTCAAGCCTGTAATCCCAGCACTTTGGGAGGCCGAGACGGGCAGATCACGAGGTCAGGAGATCGAGGGCATCCTGGCTAATCCGGTGAAACCCCGTCTCTACTAAAAAATACAAAAAACTAGCTGGGCGAGGTGGCGGGCGCCTGTAGTCCCAGCTACTCGGGAGGCTGAGGCAGGAGAATGGCATAAACCCGGGAGGCAGAGCTTGCAGTGAACTGAGATCTGGCCACTGCACTCCAGCCTGGGTGACAGAGCGAGACTCTATCTCAAAAAAAAGCAAATCTATTTCACATTCCAATCTCTGTCCTAGACTACTGGCTGCTGGATTCCAGAACAGAACTTTACGTAGGCCTTTCATAACCCCTCCCAACATATCTTCCCCTTTAATGATAAAATCAGGATCCCTGATATATTCATTCCAAAAGCAAACCCTGTATATTTTCTTCCAGACAACCCTTCCCAAGTTACTCATGACATAATTATATATTTACCTGTGGGATTATTGTCCCTATTAGGCCGAAATGGGTGTGAAATGACAGAGGCCTTATGTGTTTTGTATATTGCTGCCTGACGAGCAGTAGGTATTCATAAAAAGGCAACACAGATTAGTGGCTAAAATGGACTGGTGAGTCTAGTATTGTCACTCACTTGACCTTAGACCAGGTCTACTTAACCTGGGGTTTAGTTTCCTCATCTATAATACGGAATAACAGTCTCTACTACTCAAGTTGTCAAGAAGATTCAGTCAGTGAATATGTATTAACATAGTTAAAGACATATATATATATATTTTTTTTTCTTTTGAGACAGTCTCGCTCTGCCATCCAGCCTGGAGTACAGTGGTGCCATCTTGGCTCACTGCAACCTCTGCCTCCCAAGTTCAAGTGATTCTTGTGCCTCAGCCTCCCAAGTAGCTGGGATTATATGCATGTGCCACCACACCCCGCTAATTTTTGTGTTTCTTGTAGAGACAAGGTTTCACCATGTTGGCCAGGCTGGTCTCAAACTCCTGTCCTCAAGTGATTCACCTGCCTCGGCCTCCGAAAGTGTTGGGATTACAGGCGTGAGCCACTGCGCCTGGACAAGAAATTTCTATTATTATTTTTCTCTCAACAAATTATCAAACACCTGTTACATCCTGACAGGCAAGGCAACAGATAAGCATGAATAAGAACATGGGTCTCCAGTCTCACTGGGGGACAGATGACAAAGTAGGAAACAAAACAGCCTGGCATCGTGGCTTGTGCCTATAATCCCAGCTACTTGGGAGGCTGAGGTGGGAGGATCACTTGAACCCAGGAGTTCAACGCTGCAGTGACGTATGATTGCATCATGGCACTCCAGCATTGGCGACACAGCAAGGCTGTGTCTCTTGAAAAGACAAAAAAGTGAGAAGTGCTATATATCATATCACACTGATGAGACAGAGTAACTAGGGCATGGGTACTTCAGCTGGGCTGAGGGGAATGGAATTGTTAGGGACATGACATTTACATTGAGGTCTGAAGGATGAGAAAGAGCCAGAATGTTTGCTGGGCAAGCACTTCAGACAGAGGGAACAGCAAATGCAATGGACCCGAGGCAGGAAGGAATGAGCTGGACTGTTTGAGGAACCACAAGAAAGCCAGTGTGGGCTGGGTGTGGTGGCTCACGCCTGTAATCCCAGCATTTCAGGAGGCTGAGCGGGTAGATTGCCTGTCAGGAGTTTGAGACCAGCCTGGCTAACGTGGTGAAACCCTGTCTCTACTAAAAATACAAAACTTAGCCGGGCTTGGTGGTGGGCGCCTGTAATCCCAGCTAGTCTGGCAGGTGGTGCAGGAGAATCGCTTGAACCCGCGACGTGGAGGTTGCAGTGAGCTGAGGTGCAGTAAGCCATTGCACTCCAGCCTGGGCAACAAGAGTGAAACTCCATCTCAAAACAACAACAAAAAGAAAGCCAATGTGGCTAGAATACTGGGAGGAAGGGGGAAGAGAACACAAAATCCTGGGAGTCACCTAGTGATCTCTAATAAATGCTTAATAAATAAGAGCTTGGCAACAGATGAGGCCGTGGTAAGAGGTTTGGATTTTAGTCCATATTTGGTGGGAAAAGTCGTGAAGAGACACACCTGATTTGTTTTTGTTTTTGTTTTGGACAAATGGATAAGGACCTCCTTAACTCCCTGTGCCCAGTTCCTACCTTCCAGGTCCACCCCGTGGCGCTGTGCCAGGTGGAGAACATTGTCTCCGACTCTGCCGCTCACTGGGATCCGCTGGCCTGAGCGGTCTACGAACACCACGTTCACCCTGGGGACAGATGGAGGTGCGAATGCCGAACTGGATGATGGGCTCAGGGCCCGGGTAGAATCTAGGGTTAGGAAGTAGGGATTGAGGCTTGACGCACAGGTGCTGAATAGGGCAAAGCAGAAGGGGGACCGCGAGATGAAGCTACAGGACAAGATGGGGACCAGAGGAATTCCGTGGGATGAGGAATGGGGGACTTGGCCCCCTGCACTCACACGTCCCCGGGCTCCTCGGGGCCGCCTGTCTCCTCCTCTCCCGCCGAGCGCGAGCCTGGAAAACACGGTTGAGTGAGCGGCTGCGCAGAGCCCCGCCCCGCCGGCATCTGACGGGTTAACGCTGCCCGCCCCGGGCGCCTCAGGTACCTGTCGCTTGAAACTTTCTGGTTGTCCCCGGCGCCACCCCCTCCCCCGACCCCGAAGTGCCCCCAGTTCGGTTCCACCAGGTGCCCCTTGCAGTCTGAAGCAGAACCCTGGCACTCACGCCGCCCCGGGTCATGGAGGCAGCCATGACGTGCATCACGTGACCCACCGACTGAGCATGCGCCGCGCCAGGGACGCGAGGTAAGGGCCCGTAATTACTGGAACAGAAGCGCAGATGTTTGCTTAGGGCCTGCGGTGACAACGAGGGAAGAGCAGGGCGGGATCCAGCTCAGGTAAACCCGCGGGGCCATCCCAGACCTCCCACTCAGGCCCACTGTTTGTCCCAAGAACCAGCCAACTCTGATTTCTTTAAAACCATTTACTTACAAACTTTAATTCAGCAAAGGTCCGTGTGGGGAGATTGGGGTGGGGTCCGGGGAATAGTCCCCTTGGAGTGGATGTGGACCCCCAGAGTCAAGGGAGGGAAGCTAGTGGCCCAGTTGGCTGGGGGCAAGGCCCAGGGTCACCTCAGGTCGACAGGTCCTGCTGGTGTGCGGGCCCAGAGCTTATCTTCATGGAGTGCTGGTTTCTGGCACTGGGCTGAAAGGAGGCCAGCTCCAGGGATCTGGCCTGGGGTGGGCAGGCAGAATTCAAGAATTCATCTTCAACAAGGAAGTGACAGCAGAGGCTCTGGGAGATGGGCACAACGTCCGACTCCCACAGACAGACAGCAGGGGATTGGCAGAGAAAGCCCATCTCTGCACCGAGGCCCAGGCAGGAGGGGGTGGTGAGGCTGGTTCGCCAAGATGAAGGCTTTGCCCTTCTACTGTCCCCAGGGTGGAGATCCTGGGTAGGGTGGCCCAATCCCTAGGCCAGAGCTGTTTGGTCCATAGTCAAGCTCCCAGAGCTTGGCATCTGTGGCTCTGGCCAGCAGGGCCTGGGGCCCAGCTTTTAAGGCATCAGAAGGGGAGGGGGCTGCGGCAGGGACCCCGGGCCCCGGGGCTGGGATATTGGCCAGATGGGCAGGCAGGGGCAGGAGACAGCCATGCCTGCAGCAGATGTAGGAAAAAGAGCTGTTTCAAACTGCAAAGTGTGGAATGGTGGCCCGGACAGGCCGGACCTTGAAGGAATCACAGCTGGGGGTTGTCCGCGGTGGTTTTAAAAATAAAAATTAGAAAAGGAAACAGAAGTCAGTTGTCAAAGTTAAAAAAAAGGAGACAGTCTCTGTATCCTCACGGGAGGTCAGGGAAACCTCCAAGGCACTCGAAAGGCCAAAATTACAGGATCAACGAGGCAGGAGGGCTCCGGAGAGACGGGCACATCGGAAGAGGAGATGGGGGAAGGGAGGGAGAGCAGGCCGGGGCCCCTCTCTCTTAAGGCTGCAGGGTTTCGGTGTGGGGAGCAAGCCAGAGGTGCAATGAGGCCTCCAGACTCCCCCACACCCCTTGGGCTCCTGGGGCTCCAGCTGATTGGTCAGTAAAGTCTTTCAGAGATTTTTCTATTACCGAAAGAGAGAAAATTGTTTAAAAAAACACAAAACAAAACACCAGAAAACCCAAAAGCGATTTGGTGCAGGCCCTTGAGTTATCTCTGGCGCCAGCCACTTAGAAAATCCTCTTCCGCTTCAGATAGGAGTCCGCGTAGTGGCCGCCGAGGCCCTGGGAGTGCTGGCCCACATAGCTGCCTTCTGGGCTGGGCTCGGGCGAGGGCAGTAGGTGGGCAAAGCTGCGTTTCTGGCCGCCCAGTGGGGTCTGGAGACAGAGGGCAGGGTGGGGCAGGTCAGGGGCCGCTGGGGGGCCGGGGCTCCCCAGCCCTGCATGTCCCCACCCCCTGCCCGTACCTTCAGCAGGTGGCTATGACCATTAGGCCCTGGCCCGAGGCCCAGGAGCCCTTCTCCGGAGCCCAGTGGGGAAGAGCCGATCGCCTGGAAGAAATGGAGAGGTGGAACAGGTTACTCCCTGGGGGCCAGAGGAAGCACCCCTCCCGCCCCGCGCCCGTGCCCTCCCTGCCCTCCCTGTCCCCGCAGGCGAAGGGTTTCAGGTTTCAGGTTCAAATCTTGCTTCTGCTACTTTCTAGCCATGAGACCTGGGGGCCAATTGCTCCATTTTATTTGAGCCTCGGTTTTCTCATCTGTCAAATAGGGCCAAGTAGCACCCACAGCCTGGGCTGTAGAGGGAGCAAGTGACAGAAAGCCTGGAAGGCTAGCAGTGCTAGGTGCTTGATGCACAGGGTGGATAGAGGACAACAGGCTGTTGCTACTCCACCCTGAGCAAGACCGACCCCTGCCACCACCCCAGCTTTGGCCTGGGTACCGAGGGTCACAGAGCCCCGGTGGCAAGCACCCCCGAATCGTAGCTGTCCCAGGATGCCTGTGTTCAGCCAGAGAGGCTCCTCACCTTGCTGAGGTGGCTCTGCTTGAGGCCAGCCTGCAGGCCGCTGGTGAAGTAGGAAGTGGGCGAGCCTGAATAGAAGTGAGAGAGGGGGCCCCCGCCACTCCCACCGCTGCTCCGTTCACCGAAGCCACTGGGTGGGGGGGACATCTGCGGAAGAAGGGTCGGTGGAGTGAAGCAGACAATTGTAGTACCCAGCCCTGTGTATATGATCCTCCAAAATGATTCTGGGCTTTTTTTTTTTTTTTTTTGAGATGGAGTTTCGCTCTTGTTGCCCAGGCTGCAGTACAATGGCATGATCTCGCTCACTGCAACCTCTGCCTCCCAGGTTCAAGCGATTCTTCTGCCTCAGCCTCCCAAGTAGCTGGGATTACAGGCATGTGCCACCATGCTCAGCTAATTTTTTGTATTTCAGTAGAGATGGGGTTTCTCTATGTTGGTCAGACTGGTCTCAAACTCGTGACCTCAGGTGATCCACCCGCCTCAGCCTCCCAAACTGCTGGGATTATAGGCGTGAGCCACCATGCCCAGCAATTCTGGGTTTTGCAAAGACTAGCTTTGACTAAAGGACTAGGACTGAGGAGAGCTGGAACGTGGGTACCCGCCTCCTCTTCCTCCTCCAGGAACCCGGGGATCATCACTGCACGAAGGGACACAGAGAAACTGTTCCAGCTTATGGACGCCAAATATGTGAGGCCACGTAGCTCACTGAGGCCCGGGTGAGTGCCAGGGACCGCCCACTGCCCCACAGAGTAGCAAGAAGTAATACAATGCCTGGCATGGCATGGTGGCTCATGCCTGGGATCCTAGCACTTTTGGAGGCCAAGGTGGGAGGATTGCTTGGGCCTAGGAGGTCTGGACCAGCCTGGGCAACATAGGGAGACTTCGTCTCCACAAAAAGTACAAAAATTAACCATCATGGTGGTGAGTGCCTATGGTCCCAGCTACTCAGGAGGCTGAGGTAGGAGGATCGCTTGAGCCCAGGAGTTTGAGGCCGCAGTGAGCTATGATGGAGCCACTGCACTCCAGCCTGGGCAACACAGTGAGATCCTGTCTCAAAAAAACCCCACAAAGAACACACAAAATACAAGGTCTGCTATTCTAGGCTACTAAGTCATGGCACAGCCTGTCATATAGTAAAAGCTGATTGCTACACACACCATACCAGGTGGCTCTCACCTTGTGTCGACTGGGTCCGTGAGGCCCAAGGGCTGGTTCCCGTGGGTGGGAGAAGAGCCGCCGTGGTCCCACGTCCTGAATCAAAGTGGGAGAAGCACAATGGGTTGGAGTCTGTCCCAGCCTCACCCCTGGCTGAACTCCGCTGGCAGAGCTGTCATCAGGGAAGACAGCCCCCACCACTCTGGGACCAGGAAGAGGCAAATTTGGGGCTGGATGCAGCTCGGCCCCAGGGATGACTGCTGTGAAGGGGGTGCCCCCCATGGGTCTAAGTGTTTGGAGTTTCCCAGGCAAGCTGGGAATTCCAGGCGTGTGGACTCTTGTAGTTTTCCTGTGTCAGCGTTAATTTCCGTTGTTATTTGTTTGAAATCCAGAGGGGGCGTTAATTTCCGTTGTTATTTGTTTGAAATCCAGAGGGGGCCAAACATCACCCAGGTGACCTATGGGCGGCCAGTTTGCAATTTCTTTTTTTTTTTTTTTTTTTTTTGAGATAGAGTTTTGCTCTTGTTGCCCAGGCTGGAGTGCAATGGCGCAATCTCGGCTCACCGCAACCTCCGCCTCCCGGGTTCAAGCAATTCTCCTGCCTCAGCCTCCCTAGTAGCTGGGATTACAGGCATGTGCCACCACGCCCAGCTAATTTTATATTTTTAGTAGAGACAGGGTTTCTCCATGTTGGTCAGGCTGGTCTTGAACTCCCAACTTCAGGTGATCCGCCCGCCTCGGCCTCCCAAAGTGCTGGGAATACAGGTGTGAGCCACCGCACCTGGCCCAGTTTGTAATTTCTGACCTGCCAAGGAGTTTGGCGTCATAGAAGGACCAAATCTCCAGGAGTACAAACAGGAACCAAAGGTGAGAGAGAGGGACAGAAAAGGTAAGCCCTGTCTCTCAGGAGAGACAGTGTGGCCTAAGTCCTCTTGGGAGAGACAGACAGAATCAGGATGACAGACAGACTGAGACGCAAGATCCTGCAGGTCTTGGGAATGGACAGGCAGGCAGGTGGACCGGGAAGCAGGGGGTGATGTACAGAGAGACAGGAAACTTTAAGGGCATGAGGCTGGGCGTGGTGGCTCTTGCCTGTAATCCCAGCACTTTGGGAAGCTGAGGTGGGCGGCTCACTTGAGGTCAGGAGTTTGAGACCAGCCTGGACAACACAATAAGACTCCGTCTCTACCAAAAATTTAAAAATTAGTTGGGCATGGTGGTGCATGTCTATGGTCCCAGCTCCTCAGGAGGCTGAGGTGTGAGAATCGCTTGAGCCCAGGAGGTTGAGGCTGCAGTGAGCTATGATAGCACCACTGCCCTCCAGCCAAGGCAACATAGGGCGATCGTCTCTTAAAAAAAAAGAAAAAAAAGCAGAGACCATATCCGGCACGTTCCCTGTCGCCTCCCTAGCACATGGCCTGGCATAGTCCATCCTAGAGAAATATCAGTTTGGAGAATGATTTGGCCTCAGGGGACAGAGAGCTGCAGCCAGGCACTCACCGAGGGGTAGTCGAAGCCGTAGCTGTCAGACAGCCCTGGTTCGGGGGGCAGGCGGGCGCTGCTGAGGGGGCTGAGCAGGCGGGACTTGAGCTGGAAGGCTTTGCTGCTGCTGCTGCCACCTCCAGGGGCTGGGGGGTTAGGTGGGGGGCCCTCAGCTGGGTGGCGGCTTCTCCCGGCGCCTCCCCAGGCCCGGGCCTCCTTACCCGCCAGGTTGCTGGCCGGGAGCAGGCTGTGTAGGTTCAGGTAGGGATTCAGGGGAATCCGGTAGTCCTTGGGGGGCTCCCCCAGCAGTGAGACCTGCGGCAGGAGGGCCAGATTCACGAGGGCCCCCAGGAAAGGGGACTCTGTGGAACAGGAGGCTGGTGTGGTGCCGCGCGCAGGGCAGGGCCTTACCCCAGGGGGCGTCGGCAGAGGCCCACTGTCTTTCTGGAGGCCTCTGAGGCCAGAGCCTCGGAGCCCCACAGGGGCGGGGGGAGGAGTGAGCTGGGCCGCTGGGGGACCCAAGCCCAGGGCCTCCCGGTCACCCCCAGCAGGGCCAAGCACGGATGGCAGCAGGGGTGGTGGCTTTCCTCGCCGGGGCGGCAGCTCCGGGGGCAGGCCCCCTCCTAGGGAGGGAAGGAGGATTTCAGGGGCCCAGGCTCAGAGGACCCCTCTCCCCAGGGCCCTCCAGCTCCCACCTGGACCAGGGCCCAGTGGTCAAGAGACAAATCCATGCTGGCCACTGAGCAGAGCTCATGCCTGGGCCCTGGGGGAGACACCCAACTGATGGACCAGGGCACGGGGACCCACAGAGGTTGGGTCACTCGTCCAAGGCCACGTAGCAAGGAAGGAAGCGGAAGTGGCTGGGGGACACCGTGTGGGCGGGGTCTGCGTTACCTGCAGGCAGCTCCCCGAGGAGGGGGTTGGCCGGCTGGGCCCCAGGCTGGAGGGCGCCCAGGGGTGAGTCTCCCAGGATGCCGGGCTTCTAGGGACAGAGCAGACAGTTGCAGATGGCAGCAGGGTGGCCCAGGGAAGCAGACAGGTGTGGCCCAGGGTCTTGGCAGACACACCCTGACTCCAGGGCTC
The DNA here is from genome assembly GCF_003255815.1 of Theropithecus gelada. NCBI lineage: Eukaryota > Metazoa > Chordata > Mammalia > Primates > Cercopithecidae > Theropithecus > Theropithecus gelada. Next base: position 10,087,986 of record NC_037687.1, read on the forward strand.
GGCCGGTCCTGGGCAGACAGGCATGGGGTTCCCCAGTGCCTGCCACACTCCAACCCCATCATTCGTCCCATCAGCCATGGTGACCGAGGGTGTCCTGAGCGCCAGGCCCCAGTTCCCTGGCCAGTGATTACAGCACAGTATCAACTGCAGCCACATGGAGTGGGACAGCCATACAGCGTTACAGCCACTTTTAGTCACAGAAGGTCAGACCCACAGGCTCACGTACTCTTGTCAGTTACCACCAGACAGACACACTGACACTACTGACTTAGAATCCAGGGAACCACACCAGACAGGGCGGAGCATGGGTGTACGTCTGTGTGTGTGCGTGTGCGCGCACACACATATATGTCTTTGTTTCTGCGTGCGTGAGTCTGTCTTATGTCTCTCTGTGTGTCTATGTGTGTCTTTGACTTATGTCTGTGTCTGTCTCTGTGTGTGTATATCTGCATCTTTGTATGTGTGAGTCTGTATGTATACCTGTGTTTCTAGGTGTGAGTTGTGTGTGTGCGTGTATGTGCGTGCGCACTGAGGGGATAGACCTGGAGTTTCTTCCCCAGGTGCCTCTTCCACAGGGGAGCTTCCGAGCAGTCTATTCACAAAGTGGTGCCCAGCAGCCGTGCTCCCAGCCCACACCCAGTTTCAGGCTCTAAATGGGCATGTCCAGGTCCCCTGACCCCACTCCAGGCACCAAGTCCAGGGGCCCTCTCCAGAATGGAGGGAAAGATGGCAAACCCTGTCATGAGCGATTGCCAGAGGGGGATGGGGATGTGGGTGGGAAAGGCAGGGGTTGGGGGGAGTCGGCCTCACCCGGGTTCTGGGCCCCCAGGGCACAGCCAGAGGTCCCCCCAACCCACCAATTGCGCCAGCTGTGTTGAAAAGAGCAAGGAGGGGCTGTAGAGCGGTGGGTGAGGGGGACGTGTGTGTTACCTTCTGGCCTTGGGTCTGCAGGGCGAGCTGCAGCAGTGCTGTGGACAGGGCTGGCCCACTAAGCAGCGGCATGGCTGGGGGGGCACCCAGGAGGCCTGCAGGGAGACATAGGAGGATGGGTGGGGGTCCCTGTGTCCTCCCTGCCCCGCCTCATGAAACACAGCCCTGAACCCGTTGAAGGGGCAGGAAACTGATGCTCTAGGGCTGGGGGGTGGGGAGTGGACTTGCACAAAGGAAGGGCCTAGAAGGAGCAGAGGCTAGTCCAGTGAAGTCCACCCCCTCTTGCCAGCACCCCAGCTCACTGCAGGCCGCTGTGTGGCCCTGGTCGCGGCCCCCAGTTGTGGACAACAGCAGCTCCCCCTATGACTCCACACTCCCCCTCAGCCCTACTCCTGGGCTCCTGTCACTGTGGCCAAGATGAGCAGTTTCGGGGAGTGCTAGAGACAGTGCTGCAGCCCGTTCTGCACAGTGGGGGCCCCTGCCCAGCCCCACCTTACCCTGCTTCCCCCCTGCACTGCCGTGGAGCAGGGGGTTGAGCAGCAGCTGGAGGGAGGCAGACGGGCCCAGGTTGTTGAGCAGCTGCAGGATGTTGGGCTCAGGGAGGAGTCCCTTCCCCCGATTGAGGGCCTGCAGGAACAGAGCAGCTCAGAGCGCCGCCGGGGCCCTGATATCCCCATGGGGCTCCCATCCCCACCCCTCCACCCCTGCCCACACAGGCTCACCGTGGCCTGGGCAGCGATGAGAGCGGCCAGCATACTGCGGCCGGGGGGCCCAGGGGCGCAGAAGGAGACTCGCAGGTGGCTGCCCCCCAGGGCCAGACCGTCCGCCTGCTGCTGTGCCTCCTCCGCCATCTCAGCCGTCTCATACTCCAGCACCGCGAAACCCTTCAGCTGCCCATCCTGGCCGCACGCCAGCTGCCGGAGGAAAGCAGGCAGTCATGAGCACCCGGGCAGCAGTGACTGCACCACCCCGGGAAGTGACAACCGTAACCAGACTCTGCTGCCCCATGAGGGTGAATTCCACACCAGGCCTTCACTGCCCTGCGCCTCGTTCCTGCATCAGCTCATCTGATCTTCCCAATGACCCTGGGCGGCTGCATCATACCCATTTATCAGAGAAGGCAACTGAGGCACGGAGAGGTCGGCGCACTCAAGACCACGCAACTGGAGGGAGGGCGGAGCTGGGAGCTGCCTCACCACCAAAGCCAAGGCCACGGACGCAGTGGCTCACACATGTAATACCAGCACTCTGGGAGGCTCAGGCAGGCGGATCACGAGGTCAGGAGATCGAGACCATCCTGGCTAACACAGTGAAACCCCATCTCTACTAAAAATACAAAATTAGCTGGGCGTGGTGGCGCATGCCTGTAATCCTAGCTACTTGGGAGGCCGAGGCACGAGAATCAGTTCAACATGGGAAGCAGAGGTTGCAGCGAGCCGAGATCGCACCATTGCACTCCAGCCTGGGCGACAGAGTAAGACTCCGTTTCAAAAAAAAAAAAAAAAAAAAAAAAAAAA
>NC_037687.1:10090532-10112494 GCF_003255815.1 Theropithecus gelada
AAAAAAAAAAAAAAAAAAAAAAAACAAAGAAAAGAAAAGAAAAAAAGGCAGCCGGGCGCGGTGGCTCAAGCCTGTAATCCCAGCACTTTGGGAGGCCGAGATGGGCGGATCACGAGGTCAAGAGATCGAGACCATCCTGACTAACACGGTGAAACCCCGTCTCTACTAAAAAATACAAAAAACTAGCCGGGCGAGGCGGCGGGCGCCTGTAGTCCCAGCTACTCAGGAGGCTGAGGCAGGAGAATGGCGTGAACCCGGGAGGCGGAGCTTGCAGTGAGCTGACATCCGGCCACTGCATTCCAGCCTGGGCAACAGAGTGAGACTCCGTCTCAAAAAAAAAAAAAAAAAAGTAAAGAAAAAAAGGCAGGCACTGTCAGCGCCCTTACTTTGTAGGTGGGAAAACTCGGGCTCAGAGAGGGACAGTCCCTTGTCCAGGTCACAGTCTAGAGCTGGAATCAGACAAGGCCAGGCTGACAGCCTTCATGGGACCAGCCACATCAGGGTACTGGTGATGGCTGTCCCAAGACACAGTGCTGCAGCAGGATGTGGTGGTACCGGGCTATGGTCCCAGCTGAGGGGGGAATATTGCTTAAGCCCGGGAATTCAAGATTACAGTGAGCTATGATTGAGCCACTGTACTCCAAGGACAGAGCAAGACCCTGTTGCTTAAAAACAAAGAAAAAGAGGCCAGGCGCGGTGGCTCATGCCTGTAATCCCAGCGCTTTGGGAGGCCGAGGTGGGCGGATCATCTGAGGTCAGGACCAGCCTGACTAACATGGAGAAACCCTGTCTCTATTAAAAATACAAAATTAGCCGGGCATGGTGGCTCATGCCTGTAATCCCAGCTATTAGGGAGGCTGAAGCAAGAGAATCGCTTGAACCTGGGAGGCAGAGGTTGCGGTGAGCTGAGATCACGCCATTGCACTCCAGCCTGGGCAACAAGAGCCAAACTCCGTCTCAAAAAAAAAAAAAAGATAATCAGCAAGGGGTGGGGAAGGAAGGGCTCTCGTTCCAGACAGTGGCCAAGCCAGGTAGCAATGCTAAGGGAAGTGGCTGGGCCTGGGCCCCAGCACTTGCTGAATGCCCGGGCAGCAAAGGTGCAGGTAGCAGCCCTTCGCCTTGGCCCACGCCCTGTGCCAAGGTCTGGGCACAGATCTCCCATAACCACACCCATTGTTTTGTTTTTTTTTCTTTGAGATGGAGTCTTGCTCTGTTGCCCTAGAGTGCAGTGATGTGAACTCAGCTTACTGTAACCTCCGCCTCCTGGGTTCAAGTGATTCTCGTGCCTCAGCCTCCCCATAGCCGGGATTACAGGCGTGCACCACCACGCCCAGCTAATTTTTTTTTTTTTTTTTTTTGAGACGGAGTCTTGCTCTGTTGCTCAGGCTGGGGTGCAGTGGCCGGATCTCAGCTCACTGCAAGCTCCGCCTCCTGGGTTTATGCCATTCTCCTGCCTCAGCCTCCTGAGTAGCTGGGACTACAGGCGCCCGCCACCTCACCCAGCTAGTTTTTTGTATTTTTAGTAGAGACGGGGTTTCACCGTTTTAGCCAGGATGGTCTCGATCTCCTGACCTCGTGATTCGCCCGTCTCGGCCTCCCAAAGTGCTGGGATTATAGGCGTGAGCCACCACGCCCGGCCTAATTCTTGTATTTTTAGTAGAGACGGGGTTTCACCATGTTGGCCAGGCTGGTCTCGAACTCCTGACCTCAAGCAAGCTGCCCGCCTTGGCCTCCCAAAGTGCTGGATTACAGGCACGAGCCACTGTGCCCGGCCATAATCACACCCATCTTAGGGATGAGCAGAGAGAGACTCAGAGGGGTCACAGAGTGATCAAGGCCACACAATTCCTAAGTATGGGGACTGATGTGTGAACCTCAAGCTGCCTCACTGTCAAGCCCATTCTCCATTCAAACGGGTCACCTAACGTTAAAGGTGAGCTCCTTGGAGGACGTCACCTCAATGCCTGGTACTCATCAGATGCTCAACAAATGTTTGGTGAGATCAGGCCCAGTGGCTCGAATCTGTAATCCCAGCACTTTGGGAGGCCGAGGCAGGAGGATCGTTTGAGCACAGGAGTTTCAGACCAGTCTGGGCAAAATAGGGAGATCCCATCTTCACATAATTTTGCACCCATCACCAAGCCTGGCTAATTTTTTTTGTATTCTTAGTAGAGACAGGGTTTTTTTTTCTGTTTTTTGTTTGTTTGTTTGTTTCTGAGACAGAGTTTCACTCTGCCACCCAGGCTGGAGTGCAGTGGCGGGATCTTGGCTCACCACAACCTCTGCCTCCCAGTTTCAGGCGATTCTTCTGCCTCAGCCTCCCAAGTAGCTGGGACCACAAGCACATGCCACCACACCCGGCTAACTTTTTTGTATTTTTAGTAGAGACAGGGTTTCACCATATTAGCCAGGATGGTCTTGATCTCTGACCTCGTGATCCGCCCGCCTCGGCCTCCCAAAGTGCTGGGATTACAGGCATGAGCCACCGTGCCTGGCCTTGAGACAGGGTTTTACCATGTTGACCAGGCTGGTTTCGAACTCCTGACCTCAAGTGATCTGGGGTTACAGGCATGAGCCACTGCACCCAGCCTCTACGTAAAATTTTAAAAATCTGTAATCCCAGCACTTTGGGAGGCCGAGACGGGCGGATCACAAGGTCAGGAGATCGAGACCATCCTGGCTGACACAGTGAAACCCCGTCTCTACTAAAAAATACAAAAAACTAGCCGGGCGAGGTGGCGGGCGCCTGTAGTCCCAGCTACTCGGGAGGCTGAGGCAGGAGAATGGCGCAAACCCAGGAGGCGGAGCTTGCAGTGAGCCGAGATCTGGCCACTGCACTCCAGCCTGGGTGGCAGAGCGAGACTCCGTCTCAAAAAAAAAAAAAAATTTTAAAAATCAACTGGCCATGCTGATGCATTCCTGTAGTTCCAGCTTACATGGGAAGCCAAGGCAGGAGGATCTCTTGAACCCTGGAGGTCGAGGCTGGAGTGCACTCCTCCAGCCTGGGCTCCTCCAGCCTGGGTGTTAGAGTGAGAACCTGTCTCAACAAAAAAAATAAAAATAAAAATAATAAGGCCAGGCACGGTGGCTCACACCTGTAGTCCCAGCTACTCGGGAGGCTAAGGCAGGAGAATGGTGTGAACCTGTGAGGCGGAGCTTGCAGTGAGCTGAGATCACGTGACTGCGCTCCAGCCTGGGCAAGACTCCATCTCAAAAAAAAAAAAAATTTAGTGAATGTTCCAGTGGAGAAATGAATGGGCAGCTGTTCACAATCACCTGATCATGAAGCACTGACAACCCCATTCTGAGATGGGGAAACAGGCTAGAAGAGTACCTGTAGCTGGTCATGACCCTGTGACTTTTGATCTCCACATAAGAAGGTAAGGCCAGGCCAGCACAGTGGTTCATGCCTGTAATCTCAGCACTTTGGGAGGCCGAGGTGAGCGGATCACTTGAGGTTAGGGATTCGAGACCAGCCTGGCTAACATGGCGAAACCCCATCTCTACTAAAAATACAAAAATTGGGTGTGGTGGCAGGCGCCTGTAATCCCAGCTACTCGGGAGGCTGAGGCTGGAGAATCACTTGAACCCGGAAGGCGGAGGATGCAGTGAGCCAAGATTGCGCCACTGTACTCCAGACTGGGTGACAGAGTGAGATTCTGTCTTAAAAAAATAAAAATAAAAAATTTAAAAAAAGGTGAGGCCGTTGTGCTAACTCATCTTCTGTCCTGAGCCCGCACAGGTGGCCTGGTATGTAGCAGGTGTCCAAGAGAAGGCGGCAGAATGAATGAATGAATGAATGATGAGTAAACAGAGAGGGGATTCCCATGGCTCATGGATACTCAGCTTTTTGTTTGTTTGTTTCTTTGAGATGGAGTGTCGCTCTGTCGCCCAGGCTGGAGTGCAGTGGGACGATCTCCACTCACCGCAACCTCAGCCTCCCAGGTTCAAGCAATTCTCCTGTCTCAGCTTCTCAAGTAGCTGAGATTACAGGCACACACCGCCATGCCTGGCTACTTTTTTTTTTGTTGTATTTTTAGTAGAGATGGGGTTTCTCCATGTTGGTCAGGCTGGTCTCAAACTGCTGACCTTAGGTGATCCGTCTCAGCCTCCCAAAGCTTTATAAGCGTGAGCCACTGCGCGTGGCCTGTTTTTTTGTTTTTTTGAGATGGAGTGTTGCTCCGTCATCCAGGCTGGAGTGCAGTGGCGCGATCTCGGCTCACTGCAAACTCTGCCTCCCAGGTACAAGCGATTCTCCTGCCTCAGCCTCCTGAGTAGCTGGAATTACAGCCCTGTGCCACTACACCTGGCTAATTTTTTTTGTATTTTTAGTAGATACAGGGTTTCACCATGTTGGCCAGGCTGGTCTTGAACTCTTGACCTCAAGTGATCCACCTGCCTTGGCCTGTCAAAGTGCTGGGATTACATGCATGAGCCATCTCACCCAGCCTGTTTCTTGTTTTAAATATAGAGATGGTGTCCCACTATCTCACCCAGGCTCGTCTTGAACTCCTGGTCTCGAGTGATCCTCCTGCCTCTGCCTCCCAACTGACACCTAGTTTAAATGGGGCACCAATACCCCACTTACACGAGAGGGACCCACTCAAAGCCACAGAGCTGGGGGTCTGAGCCCAGGACTCTTTTTTTTTTTTTTTTGAGATGGGGGTCTAGCTCCATTGCCCAGGCTGTAGTGTCATTGTGCTGTGGTGCGATCAAGGCTCACTGCAGCCTCAGACTCCCAGGATCAAGCGATCCTGCCACCTCAGCCTCCTGAGTAGCTGGGACTACAGGCACACCATCATACCTGTCTAATTTTTGTATAGAGAGGATTTCACCATATTGCCTAGGCTGGTCTCAAACTCCTAGGCTCAAGGGATCCGCCCACCTCAGCCTCCCAAAGTGTTGGGGTTACGGGTGTGAGTCACTGCGTCTGGCCAGGCCTACCCCTTCTAAGCCTCTGCACTGGCCTCCTCTCAGTGGTCCAAGCTCCGGAGCTAGGCTGTGGTATTCTGATCTCAGCTCTGCCAGACCCTGGCTGTTTAACTCTGGGCAAGTTATTTGACCCCTGTGTGCCTTGGTATCCTCACCTGAAAATGGGAGTGATACCTGTCTCTCAGGGTTGCTACAGGATGAAGCAACTAAAGGTTACGTACTCAGAGTCCACAGTGAGTGCTGGAGGAATGTCCCCTTCAGGATCTCTGGGGATCAAGACCTTCTGGGGGCTCTTAGAGAGTGAGTCTGGCCTATTCTCGCCCCACTGCACCTGTCACAGGGCGAGGCACATACACAGAAGTGCCTGGCACATGTGGTCTGAATGAACAAGGGGCTGTTTTGCCAACCCATTGTGCAAGTATTGAGTCCCTGCTTACGGAGGAGGGAAACTGTAGATCAGAGAGCCAGTGACTGGCCCGAGCTCGAGGGTGGGGCTGGGATCTAGCGAAGCCTCAGTCTCTGACCTCAAGGTTCAAATAGACTGTGGGCTCCTCTGCAGCCTCCTCAATGCCTGGCCAGGGTCTGGGACCCCATGGGAGGTTTGATGAAGGTACCAGCGAATGAGGAGGTGAGTGGTGAGCAAGCCTCAAGATCCAGTTACAAGAGTGGCCTCACGGCCGGGCGCGGTGGCTCAAGCCTGTAATCCCAGCACTTTGGGAGGCCGAGACGGGCGGATCACGAGGTCAGGAGATCGAGACTATCCTGGCTAACACAGTGAAACCCCGTCTCTACTAAAAAATACAAAAAAAAACTTAGCCGGGCGAGGTGGCAGGCGCCTGTAGTCCCAGCTACTCGGGAGGCTGAGGCAGGAGAATGGCGTGAACCCGGGAGGCGGAGCTTGCAGTGAGCTGAGATCCGGCCACTGCACTCCAGCCTGGGTGACAGAGCGAGACTCCGTCTCAAAAAAAAAAAAAAAAAAAAAAAAAAAAAGAGTGGCCTCACCTGCATCTGACAGAGCGACAGTGAGGCCTGAAGTTGCACAGGGATTCAAATCCTCTGGCCGGGCGCGGTGGCTCACGCCTGTAATCCCAACATGTTGGGAGGCCAGTGTGGGTGGATCATCTGAAGCCAGGAGTTCAAGATCAGCCTGGCCAACATGGCAAAACCCCACCTCTACTAAAAATATAAAAACTATCCAGGCATGGTAGCGGGGCACCTATAATCCCAGCTACTCTGGAGGTTAAGGCAGGAGAATCGCTTGAACCCAGGAGGCGGAGGTTGCAGTGAACTGAGACTGCATCACTGCACTCCAGCATGGTTGACAAAGTGATACTCTGTCTCAAAAAAAAAAGAAAAGGCAGATGACTCCAAAGACTCCCTCAGGTGCTCCGGGCCTGGCACCTGCTCCCCAGTGCTCTCCGCAGGGCTCACCTGGCAGAAGGTGGGGCTGTGGACAGCTGACAGCGCCCGGCACAGAGCGTCCACATCGTTGAAGCCAGGTGGTAGGCGGTCCACACAGAGGCAGCGGGAGTGAAGAAGGGCAGGCGTCAGTTGCCCGGCATCCGTCCAGTGCACGTAGAGGGTGCGCGGTCCCAGTGGCTTGCCCAGCAGGTCCGACTTGGCACGGGCAGCCGAGTCCTTCTTCATGTACTCGGCAAAGCCATACCCCTTCGAGTGGCCAGTGCGCTCACTGTAGACCAGGAAGCAGCGCTCCAGGCTGCCAAAGGGCCGCACCAACTCCTCGAACTGCTGCTGTGTGAGGCTGGGGGGCAGGTTGGCCACGCACAGCAGGGCATCCGTGGGCTGCAGCTGCACCGACAGCTCGCGCTCCCGTAAGCAGCTCTGGTGGAAAGCGTTGATTGCGGCCTCGGCCTGCTCCCCATTCAGCAGGGTCACGAAGGCTGCGGTCGGAAGAGGGCAGTGCGAGGTCAGCCGGGCCCCGAGGGCCTGCCCCTCCACCCTGCCACCCTGCAAAGCAGGTGGGACCTCAAAATGCTGGGCATTTCAGGTGCCTGCCAATCTGAACAGTTGCCAGCCTTGGCGACTCACACAGGCGAGCGCGCCTGCCATTGACTCCAGGCTCCACGAAGCCCACGCCCTCTCCCAGCCCTGCGTCCACCCGCACCCATAGCAGCGCCCACCAACTGTGGACCTGGCTCTGTCCTAAGAACGCCGTGGGTCACTCTGATGATACCAAGGGCAGTGGTTAAGCCCATGCTCACTGGGGCCCAGATTTAAGCCCCAAGCCCCAGGTGTCTTTGGGGGTATCAGTTTCCTCATCTGTCAAATGGTTATAACTTAATCATCACAACCAACATTTTGCCAGTGAGGAAACGGGCCCAGAGCAGCACCCCTGTGCCCAAGTAGGGGAGCCTGGACTTGAACCCAGGCAGCTGGACCCCAGAGCCCCACTCTACACTGCCCACCCCTGCCACCTTTCCAGGCCACCAGTGCCCTGAACCCTGCTGCCACATGCTGCCCCAGATTTGCAATCCACCCAGAGGCCACAGGAAGCTTTGTTCAAAATGGTAACCAGATCACGCAACATCCATCTGGTGGCTTCTAGCTGCAGGGTGCAGTGCAGCCTGCGTGCGCTCGCCAACCTCCCCTCCCATCTCACTACTGCTATCCGACCACACCAGGCACACTCCAGAGGGGCCTTCACAGCTGCTGTTCCCTGAGCGTGGAACACTGAGCCCCACCTCCTCACCTGGCTAACCTGGACCCACCCAGGTAGAAACCCTGTCTCTACTAAAAATACAAAAATTAGCCGGGTGTGGTGGCACATGTCTATAATCCCAGCTACTTGGGAGGCTGAGGCAGAGGAATGGGCTGAACCTAGGAGGCAGAGGTTGCAGCGAGCCAAGATCACACCACTGCACTCCAGCCTGGCGACAGAGCAAGACTCCATCTCAACAAAGAACAAAAAACAAAACAAAACAAAAACACACAAGCATGGGTGACTGGCTGGGTAAGGAAGAGGCAAGAGGGGTAGGAAGAGAATGAACCCACGGCCAAACATTGTCAAGAATTAGCTCAATGCCAAGCGAGTGGAGTAGGAAGAGAATCAGCCCAATGCCCAGTGTTCTTCAAGGAGAACATGAAGGCTGTCCCAAGATGACAGGATGACAGGCAGATTGGGGCAACCTGCCATTTTGGCCTGGGGGGCAATACTGGGCCTGAAGTTCAGACAGCAGACAGTGAGCCAGGGCCCTCCCATCTTCAGAGACGGTCATTCCCTGCCCTGGCCCACCCCATGGCCCCACAAACCTGTCCCTTTGTATTTGTCCACAAAACAGTATTTGAGCTCATAGTCACTGAGCAGGTCATGTACTTCCTGTGGAGATATAAGACAAAAGACAGGGAGTTACTGGAGATGGAAGGGGGCAACCTGGTGCCGCCCTCATAGCTGCCACCAGCTATGAAGGCAGGTCAATTACCACCCCCCATTTTACCAATGAGGAAACTGAGGCTTGATGCAGTAATTTGGCCAAGGTCATTCTGCTCATACCTGGCAGAGCTGGGATTCAGAACCTGGCTGCAGACTGTGCTATTACCCAGGCAACATGCTCTTAAAGGGTATACCTTTAGCTGGCTGGGTGGGGTGGCTCATGCTTATAATCCCAGCACTTTGGGAGGCCGAGGCGGGTGAATCATCTGAGGTCAGGAGTTCGAGACCAGCCTGGCCAACATGGTGAAACCTTGTCTCTACTAAAAATACAAAAATTAGCCAGGAGTGGCTACTGGTGGCGCCACTGGTTATAGGTGGCGCACACCTATAATCCTAGCTACTCGGGAGGCTAAGGTAGGAGAATTGCTTGAACCCAGAAGGCAGAGGTTGCAGTGTGCCATTGCACTCCAGCCTGGGCGACAAAGGGAGACACTGTCTCAAAAAAAAAAAAAAAAAAAAGCCGGACTCACGCCTGTAATTCCAGCACTTTGGAGGCCGAGGCAGGCGGATCATGAGATCAAGAGATCGAGACCATCCTGGCCAACAAGGTGAAACCCCGTCTCTACTAAAAATACAAAACAACAGCTAGATGTAGTGGAGTGCGCCTGTCGTCCTAGCTACTTGGAAGACTGAGGCAGGACAATCGCTTGAACCTGGGAGGTGAAGGTTGTAGTGAGCAGAGATCAAGCCACTGCACTCTAGCCTGGTTACAGAGTGAGACTCCATCTTAAAAAAAAAAAAAAAACAACAAGGAATATGCCTTTAGGGAAGTCATTTAACCTCCATGAACCTCCTTTTGCAAGATTCACTGTTTCTAACAACTCTGTAAGTGACGTATTAACAAACTCATGTTGTACACGAGAAAACCTAGGCTAGGAGAAGTGAAGAGATCAGCTGGAGGCCATTCAGTTGGGCAGCGCGGCCACCCACGGGTACCTGACTGGGAAGCCCATCTACTAGTAAGCCCCACATTCTGTGGGTTCACATGCCTCCCAATTTCCTCCTCCTGATAAGGCTGCCCTCTTGCAAGCCAGCTCATTTATTTTCTTTTTTTTTAGAGACAGGGTCTTGTTCTGTCACCTAGGCTAGAGTGCAATAGCACGATCATAGCTCACTGCAGCCTCAACCTCCTAGGCTCAAGTGATCCTCCCACCACAGCCTCCTGAGTAGCTGGGACTACAGGCACGCACCACCATGCCTAATTATTTAAAATTTTTTGTAGAGATGGGGGTTTCACTATGCTGCCTAGGTTAGTCTTGAACCCTTGGGCTCAAGACAGCCTCTTGCCTCAGCCTCTCAAAGTGCTGGGATTAAAGGGATGAGCCACCGTGCCCAGCCTCAAGTCAGCTTTGAAGGCAAAGTGCTGGGTCCTGCTGGGGCCAGATACACTATGCATCTTGCAGGAGAAACAATGTGTTTCCTGCTTAGAGACTGCAGACACTGAGAGGAAGACCCAGAAACAAACCTGACCATTCTTAATGATGCCTGCCCCGATCTGTCCCCAAATTCAGCCCCTCCCAACATCCCTGGGGTCCCACTAGCCAGGTGCCCACCCATGGGCAGGGAGAGCCAGTGGCAGGTGTGCTGGTGGGCCAGAGGGCAGGGATTCTCAGCAGAAGGAAGCGAGAACCTGTTTCACCGCCATAGGGCAGGGCAGTATAGATGCCATTTCCCCGGGTCCAAAGAGCATTGGGAAGTGCTGCCCCATGCTGGCCCCATGAGAAGGGCACTCCTAGCAGGAAGATTAGCCACGAGGGGATCCATAGAACACAGGCCCCGCTTCCTTCCTGTAGGTCTGTAGGCTGGTGGCAGGAGACCCCATTTTCCCAAATTAATCCTGAGGTTTTGGGGGCTGAGACCCAGGGGCTGCTGTTACTTCCGGATTTATCTCTGAGAGCAGTGAATAAACGCATGAGACGGAGGGGCATACTCTCCGCAGTCCTGAAACTTCTGGATTTGAGGTCCCGCCACCCTGTGGTAGAGTGGGTGGAGAAAAGCATCATCCAAGCAGGGGGCAACTGGTGGTCCAATGTACCAGCCCATTCACAATTCCCCAACAGGACCAAAGCTGTCCGCCCCCTTCCATCACTTGGTGTCGACCAAGCCTGTGGTCGCCCCTAGCAACGCCCTCCCTCACTTCACAGCCGGTTTCCCCTTTCATCACCGCCCCCCCACATCCCGCTCTTGGTCTCTCTCGATCCCGCGTGGATCCGGTGCTTGGACGCCCCCGCCAACGACCCCCGCGCACCTCAGCGTTGGTGTCGCCCGGTTCCCCCCGCGCACGCGCACCGTGGTATTTCCCGCCACGCTCCTACACCGCCCCCCCCAATACCTGGTTGGTCACGTCCCCCGGGAGGCCCCGGATCAGTATCTTGCGGCGGTTACGGAACTGGCGCTCGGTGTGTTCCAGGCGTTTCCGGATCTCTTCTGGATCTAAAGGCGGAAGCTCTTCTTCCGGCGCCCGGCGCTCCGCGGCATCGCCGGCTTCGACCTCGGCCCCAGACTTCGGGCTCAGCGGGGGCCGGTGAGTAACGGACACGTCCGCCGCCATCTTGGGAAACCCGGCGCCTTCTGGGACCAACGAGCCGGGGCGGAGCGGCATAGAGCGGCAACGAGGGCGCGCCTGTCGATTGGCTGAGAGAAGCCCCACCTCGTTCCCTCCCCCCTTAACCCATTGGCTAAGCCCCAGCCCGCCTCTCAAGAGTTCAAGGTGCGTCTGCGCGCCACAGACCCCGCCTCCTTCCGTCGCAGCGACGCTACTCAGTGGATGTGCACCTGGGTGGGAGAGCCTTGCAGCGCGGGTGGAATCAAACCACAGATTAGGGAGTTTGAAGGCTTTATTGGTGCAGAATCTGAGGGCACAGCCAAGCCCCTGCCAACTTTGACCCCGGATCCCAGCGTCACTCAGCTCTGGACGGTTCTTCCCCCATTGCCTCTGTCGGCTGCATAGACGTGAGGGGCAGAGAGGTGCTCTCTTGCCTAACATGGTACCTGCCGCTCCGTTTATGCTCCCTGAAGACGTACATTAAGGCCACTACGACAGTCACCACGCCCAGGGTCACTAACACCGCCAAGAAGACAGGGACAAAGTGGGACTTCGGAGCTGTGCAGAGAAAGCGCTAAGTCAATATGCGTCCCCCCTGTCTCCAACCCCCCCGCCCCCCGCGGCTTGCCAGTCCAGGCCCGCGGCCCAGTGTTAGCTCACCCTCAATATCCATCACCACGACCAGGGTGTATTTGCCTCGTGAGCTGGACGCTTGGCATTGATAAGTGCCATTATGTGTTACATTGACGAAGAACGGGATCCCCACCGGCACCTCCCGGTTGGAGCCTTCCTTCAAACACCGCAGCTGGGGATACGGGTTGCCCCTGGCTTGGCACTGCAGGATGTGTCTCGTTTTGTCTTTCCACTTCAAGTGCTGGGGGCATGTGGCTCGGTCAATTTTGGGACCATCTGTGGAACCACCATGTGTGATCAGACACCCAACACACCCGAGGCACGGTGGTGCAGAGGAGCGTCTAATCTTTCCAGGGCAGGGGTGAAGGGATTAAAGGTCAGGGTGACCGACTCACACAGGACACGCAGCTGGACGCTACTGTTCCTACACAAGAACTCGCCGTCCACCTCGAGAGTGGCACTGCAGAAGAAGTTGCGTCCGTCGTCACTCTCGGTAGCATTTAACTGAAGTTGAGCTGGCTGCCCCGGGGCCGCGGCTGGAACTCCGTCCAGCGTGACCTGGACTCGAGCCCCAGCCATGCAGCTCACGGTCACTGTGGACCCCTCGGGGGCGCTGGGCTCGCTCAGGTTCAGAATGGGTCCTAGGAAGCCTAAAGGCGGGGCATTGCCCAGGAGCTTAATGAACAAGACCTTCCTGCAGGTCAAGCCGTTCCCTCCGCCCTCCCCTTTCGTCTCAGGATATCCGGGCCACGCTTTTGGCGTTCAAGCCTCGCCCTCTTTCTGGGCTTTGTCCAACTTCGGGCACTCAGGCCCAGCCCGCGTTGCAACTACTATTGGGGCAAGTCAGGCCCCACCTTTTCGGCTAGTCTCCGCCCCCTCTGCCACGCCCCCAGACTGCTGAGGCCGCGCCCCCTTCCCACGCCTCCTCTTACTAAAGACCGTCAAGTTCTCCCGGGCCTCCAGTCTCTCGCCCCCTAGGATCACGTTGCAGACGATTTCCCGCGCACCCTCCTGATTTGCGCGCGCTGTGGCTGTGGCTGTGGCCGTTAGCATGTCCCCGTGGTTCATGACTGTCGCATTCAGCATCTGGTCCCCCAGCGCCAGGTAGACCTGGGCCTCTGAGGCTGGAAAAAACCCGTCTAGAGTGCAGGTCACCGGCCACGACTTTTCCACCTCCAAGAACCGGGGGGCCACGAGGCGCGGGGGGGTCACCGGCAGGGCTGGGGAGAAAGGTGGGCATGAGCACAACCCCCAGGACTGTGCCTTCCTCAGGACACCTTCATCCCCCCCATCAGGAATTCTTGCCGACTGCGTCACCCTTCTTCCCAGGACACACACGGCCATGAAAACGGCCTTCTCCAAAGATCCCACGGCTTGGGCCTCCCTTCTGGGGCCACCCTGCCCAGTGGCCTGGGGCTTTACTTCCCAGAAGCCTGTGAGGTCCGGGGCACCCCACTCTCATGAGCCCCAAGGCCAGGGCACCCTCTACCCTGACTCAGCTCATCACCCACCGTCTGAAGCCCCTTCTCTCACCAAAGGTTCGGAGTTGGCGGGGGGCTGAGGTGTTCCAGAAGAGTTCCAGCCCCTGGGGCTTCATGTCCAGTTCTGTGCGGCATGAGAAATGGGCTCCGTGGTCCTCTCTGCTGGTCAGCACAGTGGTATTGACCTCTGCTGGCTCCCCCACTGCTGGCTGCCGGCTCAGCTCCTCCTCCCGGCGGAGCAGCACCACCATGAGGCTGGTCCGGGGCGACCCACCTTCCACTTGGCAGCGCAGGGTCAAGTTCTGGCCCACCGGCTGCCAAAGAGGCAGGGGTGCCAGCTCCACGCGCTCCGGGAGGCCTGAGAGAGGAAGGGAGGATGGCACTTAGCGGGTCTTGCAACCCCACCCACCCACCCCAGGGACTGGGGAGGAGACAGGGCGGTCCTGCCGAAAACTGTGAGCTTTGAGTTAATAAACTTAGAGGGCTTAGAACTGGGCCAAAGCGTTTGCTATTATCATTAGTGCAGTGATTATCATTTCCTGTGTTGTCAGACACCTTGCGAGGCGCTAAACAAAATTTTCTGTTCTCCAGGATGGCACAATAAAAAAAAATTAATAAAGAGGAAGGAAGGGATGAACGTTTATGACTATTTGACATGAATATTACAAATTCCTGTTTATGGCCAGGCGCTGTGGCCCACGCCTATAATCCCAGAGCTTTGGGAGGCTGAGATGGGTGGATCATGAGATCAGGAGTTCGAGATCAGCCTGGCCAACATGGTGAAACCCTGTCTCTACTAAAAATACAAAAATTAGCTGGGTGTGGTGGTGTGTGCCTGTAATCCCAGCTACTTGGGAGGCTGAGGCAGGAGAATCGCTTGAACCCGGGAGGCAGAAGTGGCAGTGAGCCGAGATCACACCATGGCACTCCAGCGACAAGACTCTGTCTCAAAAAAAAAGAAAAGAAGAGAAGAATAGAGAAGATTTCACTAGGTTGTTGTGTGCATGAAGGTGGATGACCTCTTGAAGGTCTAAGGAAAGATACTAAGGGAAGATATTAATAAGCAGTAACTATTTTTTTTTCCCCAAGATGGAGTCTTGCTCTGTTGCCCAGGCTGAAGTGCAGTGGTGTGATCTTGGCTCACTGCAACTTCCGCCACCCGGGTTCACGGGATTCTCCTGTCTCAGCCTCCCGAGTAGCTGGGGCTACAGGAGTATGCCACCATGCCAGGCTAATTTTTTTGTATTTTTAGTAGAGACGGAGTTTCGCCATATTGCCTAGGTTGCTCTTGAACTCCTGAGCTCAGGTGATCTGCCCGCCTTGGCCTCCCAAAGTGCTGGAATTACAGGCGTGAGCCACCGTTCCCGGCCCTTTCTCTCTCTCTCTCTTTTTTTTTTTTTGAGACAGAGTCTCGCTCTTGTCGCCCAAGCTAGAGTGCAGTGGCAGGATCTCGGCTCACTGCAACCTCCGCCTCCTCAGTCTCCCAAGTAGCTAGGATTATAGGTGCCCGCCACCATGCCTGGCTAATTTTTTATTTATTTTTTTAGTAGTGACGTGGTTTCACCATGTTGGTCAGGCTGGTCTCAAACTCCTGACCTCAGGTGATCCACCCACCTTGGCCTCCTAAAGTGGAATTACAGGTGTGAGCCACCATGCCCGGCCTATTTTTGTATTTTTAGTAGACGGGATTTCACCATGTTGGCCAGGCTGATCTTGAACTCCTGGCCTCAAGTGATTCACCCACCTCAGCCTCCCAAAGTGTTGGGATTACAGGTGTGAGCCACCGCGCCTGGACTTTTTCTCTTTTATGGATGGAGAAATATATAGCACAGAGAGGGGAGGTGAATTACTTAAGGACGCACAAACGATAAGTAGCAGAGGCGCCTCCTGGATATCATGTCTAGGGAGTCTGTTGGCCCCTTCTCCTAGCTTCTGGCCTGAACACCTGCTTTGGCCTCTACCAGAGATTAGTTCAGTTCTCTCCAATCAGGTTCAGACACTCAGAGCTTTCCTGGTTCACCAGCCCTGTGGCAGCCTCTCCAGATGCTCTGGTACAGTCACAGGAGACTTGACACTCCCAGGCTGGGTGCCCTCCCAGGTACACCTACAAAACCCTGGGCCTCAGGGTGGGCACTGTGGCTCATGTCTGTAATCCCAGCACTTTGGGAGGCCAAGATGGGCGGATCACCTGAGACCAGGAGTTCAAGACCAGCCTTGCCAACATGGTGAAACCCCGTCTCTACTAAAAATACAAAAATTAGCCAGGCGTGGTAGCACATGCCTGTAATCCCAGCTACTCAGGAGGCTAAGGCACGAGAATCACTTGAACCCAGGAGGCAAAGGTTGCAGTGAGCTGAGATAGTGCCACTGCACTCCAGCCTGGTGACAGAGCAAGACTCTATGTCAAAAAAAAAAAAAAAAAAAAAAAAAAACTGAGCTAGGTGACTCACGCCTGTAATCCCACCACTTTGGGAGGCTGAGGGAGGCGGATCACTTGAGGTCAGGAGTTTGAGACCAACCTGGCCAACTTGGCAAAACCCTGTCTCTACTAAAAATCAATACAAAAATTAGCCAGGCGTGGTGGCACATGCCTGTGATCCCAGTTACTAAGGAGGCTAAGACAGGAGAATCACTTGAACCCAGGAGGCAGAGTTTGCAGTGAGCTGACATCGCGCCATTGCACTCCAGCCTGGGGGACAAGAGCAAGACTCTGTCTCAAAGGATAAAAAAAGTAAAATCAAAAGTAGGCCAGGCATGGTGGCTCACGCTTGTAATCCCAGCACTTTGGGAGGCCAAGGCACTTGAGGCCAGGAGTTTGAGACCAGCCTGAGCAACATGGTGAAATCCCGTCTCTACTAAAAATACAAAAATTAGCTGGGCGTGGTGGTGCACACCCGTAGTCCCAGCTACTCAGCAGGCTGAGGCAGGAAAATCTCTTGAACTTGGGAGGTGGAGGTTGCAGTGAGCTGAGATCGTGCCACTGCACTCCAGCCTGGGCAACAGAGTGAGACTCCATCTCCAAAAAAAAAAAAAAGAAAAGAAGAAGAAAAGGCCAGGTGTGGTGGCTTACACCTGTAATCCCAGCACTTTGGGAGGTCGAGGCAGGTGGATCATGAGGTCAGAAGTTCGAGACCAGCTTGACCAACATGTTGAAACCTTGTCTCTACTAAAAATACAAAAATGAGCCGGGCATGTTGGCATGCGCCTGTAATCGCAGCTACTCAGGAGGCTGAGGCAGGAGAATCGCTTGAACCCGGGAGGCAGAAGTTGCAGTGACCCACGATTGCACCACTGCACTCCAGCCTGGGGGACAGAGCAAGACTCCGTCTCAAAAAAAAAAAAAAAGAAAAAGAAAAAAGAAAAAAAAAAAAAGTAGCCAGGTACAGTGGCTCAGGCCTGCAATCCCAGCTACTGGAGAAACTGAAGAGGATTGCCTGAGCCCAGGAGTTTGAGACCAACCTGGGCAATATAGGGAGAGCCTGTCTCTAAAATAAAAGTATAAAAAAGTGTAAATATAAAACCTCCATTCACCTACTGCTGACTGAAAGGGGTACCCCCTTTTTTTTGCTTAAGAGACAGGGTCTTACTTTTTCACGCAGGCTGGAGTGCAGTGGTGCAATTATAGCTCACTATAGCCTTGAACTCCTGGGCTCAAGCGATTCTCCCACCTTGGCCCCCCAAGTAGCTGGGACTTCGGGCATGTACCACCATGCCCAGCTAATTTTTTTTTTTTTTTTTTTTGAGACGGAGTCTCGCTCTGTCTCCCGGGCTGGAGTTGCAGTGGCCGGATCTCAGCTCACTGCAAGCTCCGCCTCCCGGGTTCACGCCATTCTCCTGCCTCAGCCTCCCGAGTAGCTGGGACTATAGGCGCCGCCACCTCGCCCGGCTAGTTTTTTGTGTTTTTTAGTAGAGACGGGGTTTCACCATGTTCACCAGGATGCTCTCGATCTCCTGACCTCGTGATCCACCCGTCTCGGCCTCCCAAAGTGCTGGGATTACAGGCTTGAGCCACCGCGCCCGGCCTGCCCAGCTAATTCAACACTTTGGGAGGCCAAGGCAGGAAGATTGCTTGAGCCCAGAAATTTAAGACCAGGCTGAGCAACATAGGGACACCTTGTCTCGACAAAAATAAAAAATAATAAAAAAGGCCGGGCGCGGTGGCTCAAGCCTGTAATCCCAGCACTTTGGGAGGCCGAGATGGGCGGATCACGAGGTCAGGAGATCGAGACCATCCTGGCTAACATGGTGAAACCCCGTCTCTACTAAAAAATACAAAAAACTAGCTGTGTTAAGTGGCGGGCCCCGGCATTCCCAGCTACTCGTTTTGTTTTTTTTTTTTTTTTTTGAGACGGAGTCTCGCTCTGTCGCCCAGGCTGGAGTGCAGTGGTGCAATCTCCGCTCACTGCAAGCTCCGTCGCCTCCCGGGTTAACGCCATTTTCCTGCCTCAGCCTTCCTATGAAGCTGGGACTACAGGCGCCCGCCACCACACCCGGCTAAATTTTTTGTATTTTCAGTAGAGATGGGGTTTCACAGTGTTCGCCAGGATGGTCTCGATCTTCTGACCTCGTGGTCCGCCCACCTTGGCCTCCCAAAGTGCTGGGATTACAGGTGTGAGCCACCGCGCCCGGCCCCAGCTAATATTTTTTATTTTTGTAGAGACAAGGTGTCCCTATGTTGCTCAGCCTGGTCTTAAATTTCTGGGCTCAAGCAATCTTCCTGCCTTGGCCTCCCAAAGTGTTGAGATTATTGTTGGGGTCAGGCAAGGTGGCTCACACCTGTAATCCCAGCATTTCGAGAGGCCAAGGTGGACAGATCACGAGGTCAGGAGTTAAAGACCAGCCTGGCTAACATGGTGAAACTTCATCTCTACAAAAAATACAAAAATTAGCTGGGCATGCTGGCGCATGCCTATAATCCAGCTACTCGGGAGGCTGAGGCAGGAGAATGCTTGAACTGGGACCCGGGAGGCAGAGGTCGTGGTGAGCCAAGATGGCACCACTGCACTCCAGTCTGGGCTACAGAGCGACAGACTTCATCTCAAAAAAAAAAAAAAAAAAAAAAAACTTGTTGGGGCAGGGTACAGTGGCTCATGCCTGTAATCCCAGCACTTCGGGAGACCAAGGCAGGCGGATTACCTGAGGTGAGGAGTTCAAGACCAGACTGGCCAACATGATGAAATGCCATCTCAGGCGGGCGCAGTGGCTCAAGCCTGTAATCCCCGCACTTTGGAAGGCCAAGATGGGCGGATCACCAGGTCAGGAGATCGAGACCATCCTGGCTAACATGTTGAAACCCCGTCTCTACTAAAAAAAATACAAAAAACTAGCCGGGCGAGGTGGCGGGCGCCTGTAGTCCCAGCTACTCCGGAGGCTGAGGCAGGAGAATGGCGTAAGCCCGGGAGGCGGAGCTTGCAGTGAGCTGAGATCCGGCCACTGCACTCCAGCCTGGGCTGGACAGAGCCAGACTCCGTCTCAAAAAAAAAAAAAAAAAGAAAAAGAAATGCCATCTCTACTAAAAATACAAAATTACCCGGGTGTGGTGGCGTGCATGTGTAATCCCAGCCACTCGGGAGGCTGAGGCAGGAGAATCACTTGAACCCAGGAGGCGAAGGTTGCAGTGAGCCGAGATTGCGCAGCTGCACTCCAGCCTGGGCAAAAAGAGCGAAACTCTGTCTCAAAAAAAAAAAAAAAAAAATGCTGGTTGGGGCCCAAGTTAATTGATTTCACAACTGCTGCCTTGGCATGAGATTGAGATGTGTCTCTATGTCTTTGTATCTCACACACATAAATGTCCAGGTCTGAGCTCTGGGTCAGAACCCTGGTCCATTCTTTGCAAACTGAGGGTCTCCATTCTCCTGAGCCATCGGCCACCTGCCCACACCACTACCCAACACCAGTCCCACCTCTGGACACATCGACTCACTGTACACGGTGATGTCAGAGAAGCCTGTTATCTGGGAGCCATTGCAGTACCCTGAGCAGAGGATCCGACTGTTGCCAGTCACGTTGCTGAGCTGGAAGGCTGCCCAGCCCGTGCCATTGCCCACCAGCTCCTTTGATAGGGACGTCTCCAAGATGATTTTCTTAGAGCTGGGGCAGTCAGTACTGCAGTTCACCAACAGGGACCCTCCAGCAGGAAACACAGGGTTCTGGGGCTCCACCCGCAGCAGGAACTCCTGCCCCTGGGCACCTTCAGGAACATGAAGAAATCCTGGTGTTTGTTTTGTTGCCCCCCAACCCGCGTATCAGCAGGCCCCACCATTTAACACCTCTTTCCTTGTGCCGAGATAGAAGGGTTCCCGCCCTCATGGTCCAGTGGGAAAGGCAGAATCCATCAGGGACCAGGGAGAACTCAGAAGGAGGCCAGAAGAGGCTCTGATCCAGCATAGGAGGAGGTGAGTCAGGGAAGGCTTCCTGGAGGAGGGGACCATGCCAGCCTGAAACTGAAAGCTAAGTAAGAGTTAGCAAGTGAAAGGGACAGGTGATCCTGGCAGAGGGAACCACATACGCAAAGGGCAAATTTCAGGAGTTCAGATGGAGCAGGAAGCGTGAGGGGTGTGTGTGTGTGTGTGTTGGGGAAGAGGGATGGCATAGAAGCCGTATGCTGGGGCCTGACCACCTGAAGGCAGAACTAAGGAACCAGAACTTTCTCCCGAGGATACGGGGTCAGCAGCCAAGTCGCAGTGTGGCAGGATGCAAACAGTGTTGCATTCTCTTCCTCCACCTTCTACTGAGCCCCAAAACCCAGCCCTCTCCAGCCCTCCTGGGCTTGACCAGCCTCACCTGGGGTCAGCAGACAGCAGACCAGCAGAGTCCAGCAGGCCCCGGGCCACGATACAGATGGTACTATGGTGGCCATTCTGACAGAGGAAGGTGCCTTCCTGAGGTGCCCAAAGGGCAGGCAGGGGGAAAGGCGGGGCCTCCCACTGAGACGGAAGCACAGCGGTTAAGATTGCAGAAGTCTGGGGACTGCACCTTACCCAGGCCTGTGGGGAGAAGGGGATGCTGTGGCCCTGGGGGGCTAGAATGGGGGACCCAGACGGGGCTCTGCAAAGTGGCCAGCACTGCTGAGTCTCCCCCAGGGACAGGGCTGGTCTCAGTTGCACTGCTGGCCCCCAGTTCCTAGCCAGGAAATGCTAACTGAACTGGCTTCCTTTGTTCTCAGCACTGGGAAGCCTGGGTGTGGGGGTATGAGGCATCTCCTTCCGGCTGAACTTAGGTGGGGAGGGGAATATTCTGTTCCCAGAGAGGAAGTTAATGGGGAAACCTGTAGGCACCACTGTTTAGATGCTAAGGTGAGATTTCAAGGAAACATTAAAAAAAAAAAAAAAAACAAAAAAAACAAAAACAGAAGCAGAGTCTTGCTATGTTGCCCCGACTGGTCTTGAACTCCTGGTCTTGAGATGGCCTCCTCCCATCTTGACCTCCCAAAGTGTTGCGGTTACAGGCATGAGCCACAACGCCTGGCCACCTTTGAAGATCTTGAGGACATCTCCCTATCTTTGAAGATTTTGGGGATCCCCCCTCCCATGCACGAAGAGCTAAGGTAGGTGATTTGGGGACAGCTGAGTCCCTGAGCCACTGTCTTTCCAGGATTCGATTTGGCTTTTGTTTTGTTTTGAGACAGGGTCTCACTGTGTTGCCCAGGCTGGAGTGCAGTAGTGGGATCTCGGCTCACTGCAGCCTCTGCCTCCCTGGTTCAAACAATTCTCCTGCCTCAGCCTCCCGAGTAGCTGGGATTACAGGCATGTGCCATCACGCCTGGCTAATTTTTGTACTTTTTGGTAAGAGATGGGGTTTCACCATGTTGGCCAAGCTGGTCTCAAACTTCTGACCTCAAGTGAGTCGCCTGCCTTGGCCTCCCAAAGTGCCGGGATTACAGGCATAAGCCACCTCACCCGACCTTCCAGGATTCTACTTGTAACTGGCCTTTACCTCATCCTGTTGCCCCCTTGCCCACCTTTCCAGGCAGCTGGTCACTTCATTCCAAGGGAAGGCACCAAGGGGACCAGGGGGGACTCCCACCTTTGATCTGCCGCTGACCTCAGGCCTCTGACCTGTCTTCTGGGCCTAACATCTGAGCACCAGAGAGGGACCTTGTTGAGGGCCTTGATGGGGCCCTGCGTTCACCCACTTTTCCCAGACCTTGAGGTCACAGCACCTCCTCTCTCATCTGGAGCACCCCCACCTTCCTAATCAGGTCCCTCCTCTATTCCTCTGCCTTCCGAACAATTCATTTCCCACCTAGTGTTGAGAGAGCAGCTAAAACCCAAGTCTAGTGTATTTGTAAATAGCAGGGCCCAGTAGCATGGACCTGGTGCCTGTAGTCCCAGCTCCTTGGAAGGCTGAGGTGAGAGGATCGCTTGAGCCTGGGAGATCAAAGCTGCAGTGAGCTGAGATTGTGCCCCTGCACTCCAGCCTAGGCGACACAGTGAGACCCTGTTTCCAAAAAAAATAATAATAAAATAAAATAAAAAAGATGCCAGACTTAGTGGCTCAAGTCTGTAATCCCAGCAGAACTTTGGGAGGCTGAGGTGGGCGGATCAAGAGGTCAGGAAATCGAGACCGTCCTGGCTAACACAGTGAAACCCCGTCTCCACCAAAAATATAAAAAATTAGCTGGACGATGGCCGGGCGCGGTGGCTCAAGCCTGTAATCCCAGCACTTTGGGAGGCCGAGACGGGCGGATCACGAGGTCAGGAGATCGAGACCATCCTGGCTAACACGGTGAAACCCCGTCTCTACTAAAAAATACAAAAAACTAGCCGGGCGAAGTGGCGGGCGCCTGTGGTCCCAGCTACTCGGGAGGCTGAGGCAGGAGAATGGCGTGAACCTGGGAGGCGGAGCTTGCAGTGAGCTGAGATCCGGCCACTGCACTCCAGCCTGGGCGACAGAGCCAGACTCAGTCTCAAAAAAAAAA
>NC_037687.1:10112593-10153623 GCF_003255815.1 Theropithecus gelada
AAAAAAAAAAAAAAAAAAAAAAAAAAAAAAAAAAAATTAGCTGGACGTTCTGGCGGGCGCCTGTAGTCCCAGCAACTCGGGAGGCTGAGGCAGAAGAATCACTTGAACCCGGAAGGCAGAGGTTGTAGTGAGTGGAGATTGTGCCGCTGCACTACAGCCTGGGTGACAGAGCAAGACTCCGTCTCAAAAATACATATATATATATATATATATATATAAAATATATATCTATTATATCTATTATTATATATAATAGATATATATTATAGATATACTATAGATATGATTTATAATAATTATGTAATAGTGAGACCCCGTTTCTAAAAATAAAAAAGAAAGAAATATTTGTAAATAAGTAATATTTCTTTTTTGTTTTTTGAAACAGAGTCTCACTGTGTCACCCAGGCTGGAGTGCAGGGGCGCAATCTCAGCTCACTGCAATCTCAGCCTCCTGAGTTCAAGCGATCCTCCCACCTCAGCCTCCCTAGGATCTGGGAGCACAGGTGCACACCACCGCGCCTGGCTAATTTTTTGTAGAGACGGCTTTCATCATATTGCCCAGGTTGGTCTTGAACTCCTAAGCTTAGGGGATCTGCCTGCCTTGACCTCCCAAAGTGCTGGGATTATCGGTGTACCCTTCTACACCCTCCAGTAATATTTCTGATGATGAAGCATTTCTGGGCCAGGAGTGGTGTCTCACACCTGTAATCCTAGCACTTGGGGAGGTCAAGATGGGTGGATCCCTTGAGGTCGGGAGTTCCAGAGCAGCCTGTGCAGCATGCCAAAACCCTGTCTCTACTAAAAATACAAAAAATCAGCCAAGCTTGATGGCACACACCTGTAGTCCCAGCTACTCAGGAGGCTGCAGCAGGAGGATTGCTTGAGTCTGGGAAGTGGAGGTTGCAGTTAGCTGAGATTGTGCCCCTGCACTCCAGTCTGGGCGACAGAGAAAGGTCACTTACACATGTTTAAGGAGCTCCTGCACATATCTCAAGCCGTTGACAAGAAAGCAAATACAGTCTGGATTGCAAACAGTGTATAAATTAAACTCCAGCTGTTTTTTTTTTTTTTGTTTTTGTTTTTTGAGACAGGGTCTGACTCTGTCACCCAGGCTGGAGTGCAGTGGCACAGTCTGGGGCTCACTGCAACCTCTGCCTCCCAGGTTCAAGTGATTATCCCACCTCAGCTTCCTGAGTAGCTGGGATTATAGGCACGCACCACCACACCCGGCTAATTTTTTGTATTTTTAGTAGAGACAGGGTTTCACTGTGTTGACCAGGCTAGTCTCGAACTCCTGACCTCAGGTGATCCGCCTGCCTTGGCCTCCCAAAGTGCTAGGATTACAGGCCTGAGCTACCACAACTGGCCTCCAGCTGATTTTTGACAGCCACATTGTTGCTATAGTATCCTTTTTAGGAGTGATGGTGATGGTCTCTGGTTCTCCTCATTCCCACAAAGGTTGTTGAACCACAGCACCAGTAACACTGAGAATGCTAAGGGCTCTAACCCAGGCTTTCTCCCAGGTTCTCTGGTGTGTGCCCTCCTGGTGACAATGAAATTGAAGCTAATTGCTTTCACTGGTTGAGTCTCTGATCTTGAGTGGCTGTGTCCACATTTCTTTTTCTTTTTTTTTTTTCTAGTAGGAATAACTACTTTTCTGCATCCATACTCCATAGACTCTGTCATTTTCAGACATCCTGGGATGAAAAGATTTGGCTTTTTTTTTTTTTTTTTTTTTTTTCCTGAGACAGGGTCTGGCTGTGCCGCCCAAGCTGGAATGCAGTGGCTTAATCATGGCTCACTGCAACCTTGACCTCGCAGGCTCAGGTGATCCTCCCACTTCAGCCTCCCTAGTAACTGGGACTATAGGTAGGTGCCACTACACTCGGCTCATTTTTGTATTTTTTCTAGAGATGAGTGTTTGACATATTGCCCAGGCTGATCTCGAACCCCTGGACTCAAGCGATCCTCCCACCTCAACCTCCCAAAGTGCTGGGATTACAGGAGTGAGCCACTGTGTTTGGTTTTCGCTCTTAGGCTATTAAACAATGAAGGTAGTTATTGATCCTGTCTCTTTCATATTCTTCTTGTTTTTTTTTTTTTTTTGAGGGGTGGGAATGAGTCTCGCTCTGTCGCCCAGGCTGGGCTCACTGCAACCTCCACCTCCCGGGTTCAAGTGATTCTCCTGCCTCAGCCTCCTGAGTAGCTGGCATTACAGGTGCATGCCACCACACCTGGCTAATTTTTGTACTTTTATTAGAGACGGGGGTTTCACCATGTTGGTCAGGCTGGCATATTCTTCTTTCTAAGAACTGAAAGTGAGGGGGCTGTATGGAATCTCTTCATGCACCAGGAACTGAGTTCTGAAGATGATCTTATTATTATCAGTATTTTTTCAGATGAATTCTCACTTTGTTGCCCAGGCTGGAGTGCAGTGGTTCAATCTTGGCTCACTGCAACCTCTGCCTTCCAAGTTCAAACGATTCTCCTGCCTCAGCCTCCCAAGTAGCTGGAATGACAGGCACCTGCCACCACATCTGGCTAATTTTTCTATTTTTAGTAGAGACAGGTGTTTCACCCTGTTGGCCAGGCTGGTCACATCTGGCTAATTTTTCTATTTTTAGTAGAGACAGGTGTTTCACCCTGTTGGCCAGGCTGGTCTCAAACTCCTGACCTCAGGTGATCCACCTGCCTTGGCTTCCCAAAGTGCTGGGATTACAGGCGTGAGCCACCGTGCCCAGCTGAAGATGATCTTACTAAATTGCTGTTCTGATAATCATGGATTGACACTGTTCCTTTCCTTTATTGTGAAAAAGCTAAACTTGGCTGGGCATGGTGGCTCATATCTGTAATCCCAGCACTTTAGGAGAGTGAGGTGGGAGGATTGCTTGAGGCCAGGAGTTTGAGACCAGCCTGGGCAACATAGGGAGACCCCCCATCTCTATTATTAAAAAAAAAAAAAAAAAATTAAAGAAAACATTTAAAACCCTCTAAAAGCCTTTTGGGAATCTTCAATAAAAACATGGGACCTATTCCATAAATAAACTTTTTTTTTCTCCTTTGCGACTGAGTCTTGCTCTGTCACCAGGTTGGAGTGCAGTGGCACGGTATTGGCTCACTGCAACCTCTGCCTCCCAGGTTCAAGCAATTCTCCTGCATCAGCCTCCCAAGTAGCTGGGCCTACAGGCATGTGCCACCACAACCAGCTAATTTTTGTATTTTTAGTAGAGTCAGGGTTTCACCATGTTGGCTACGATGGTCTCAATGTCTTGACCTTGTGATCAGCCTGCCTGGCCTCTGAAAGTGCTGGGATTACAGGCATAAGCCACTGTGCCTGGCCTTTTTTTTTTTTTTTTTTTTTTTTGTTGTTGTTGTTGTTGTTTTTTGAGATGGAGTCTCGCTCTGTCTCCCAGGCTGGAGTACAGTGCCGCAACCTCGGCTCACTGCAACCTCCACCTCTCCTAATTTTTGTATTTGTAGTAGAAATGGGGTTTTGCCATGTCGGCCAAGCTGGTCTCGATCTGCTGACCTCAGGTGATCCACCGACCTCAGGTGATCCACCTGCCTTGGCCTCCCAAAGTGCTGTGATTACAAGCGTAAGCTGCTGTGCCCAGTCAAAATATCATATATTATGTATAGAAATAATAAGATCAGCCAGGTGCGGTGGCTCACGCCTATAATTCCAGGACTTTGGGAGGCTGAAGTGGATGGATTACCTGAGGTCAGGAGTTCGAGACCAGCCTGGCTAACATGATGAAACCCGGTCTCTACTAAAAATCCAAAAAATTAGCCAGGCATGGTGGCTCGTGCCTGTAATCCCAGCTACTTGTGAGGCTGAGGCAGGAGAATCACTTGAACCTCAGAGGAGGAGTTTGCAGTGAGCCGAGGTCGCACCATTGCACTCCAGCTTGGGCAACAAGAGAGAAACAATGTCTCAAAACAAAAACAAAAACAAAAACAAAAAACAAAAAACCCAAGAAATAATAAGACCATTTGGAATTACTGGACTAATAGAATAGTTAAGGTTTCTACAGAAGCAACAAAATGTATTTTGAAAGGGCTGCTAACTATTGATACTGACAGTATTTCATTCCTATGAGTGATTCAAGCATATTATAAATAGCTAGTAAAAGCCTGGCCAACATGGCTACTAAAAATACAAAAAATTCACTGGACGTGGTGGTGCACGCCTCTACTCCCAGATACTTGGAAGACTGAGGCACAAGAACTGACAGCCCTGGAGGCGGAGGTTGCGGTGAGCCAAGATCGTGCCACTGCACTCCAGCCAGGATGACAGAGCAAGATTCTGTCGCAAAAATAAAAATAAATAAATACCTCGTAAAGGGAACAGAGCCTGTGGGGGGTTGAGCAAAATGTACTAGCTGTACCTGCACTGAGTATAACGGCTTTACGATTATGAGGAAACAATCTTTTTTTTTTTTTTTTTGAGATAAAGTCTTGCTCTGTCGCTCAGGCTGGAGTGCGGTGGTACAATCTCGCCTCGCTACAACCTCCACCTCCCAGGTTCAAGTGATTCTCCTGCCTCAGCTACCCAAGTAGCTGAGATAATAGGCGCCTGCCACCACACCCAGCTAATTTTTGTATTTTTAGTAGAGACAGGGTTTCACCATGTTGGCCAGGCTTGTCTTGAACTCCTGACCTCAGGTGATTCACCCGCCTTGGCCTCCCACAGAGTTGGGATTACAGGCATAAGCCACCACGCCCGGCCCCAGCCAAAATCTTTAATAGCAATGCAGAAAAAGGAAAAAAAAACAGGCCAGGCGCAGTGGCTCATGACTGTAATTCCAGCACTTTGGGAGGCCGAGGTGAGCAGATCACTTGAGGTTAGGAGTTCGAGACCAGCCTGGCCAACATGGCGAAACCCCATCTCTACTAAAAATACAAAAATTAGTCAGGCGTACTGGCCCCAGGCCTGTAATCCCAGCTACTTGGGAGACTGAGGCAGGAGAATCGCTTGGATCCAGGAGGCAGAGGTTGCAGTGAGCCAAGATCGTGCCACTGCACTCCTGCCTGGGCGACAGAATGAGGCTACATCTCAAAAAAAAAAAAAAAAAAAAAAAAAAGTCAACAAGACAAACAACCTAGTTTCATCCACAAATATGTTGCAAGGGGGCAAAAGACATAAAGAGGAACCCATAGACCAAAAGAGACTTACAGAAAACTGGCCTCGACCAAATGCAATTGGGGACCTTGTTTGTATTTTTGTTTAATTTAATTTTATTTTTTGAGATGGAGTTTCACTCTTGTTGCCCAGGCTGGAGTGCAGTGGCGCAATCTCGGCTCACTGCAACCTCCGCCTCCTGGGTTCAAGCATTTCTCCTGCCTCAGCCTCCTGAGTAGCTGGGATTATAGGCACATGCCACCGCACCCAGCTAATTTTTGTATTTTTAGTAGAGACGGGGTTTTGCCATGTTGGCCATGTTGGTCTCTCTTGACCTCAGGTGGTCTGCCTGCCTCGGCCAACCAAAGTGCTAGGATTACAGGCGTGAGCCACTGTGCCTGGCCCTGTATTTTTATTTTTTATTTTTTCAGAACTAAAAGAGACTTACAGAAAACTAGCCTCAACCAAATGCAATTGGGAACCTTGTTTGTATTTTTATTTAATTATTCAGAACTAAAAATAAATGATCTATTGGGCAGGTGTGGTGGCTCATGCCTGAAAGCCTAGCACTTTGGGAGGCTGAGGTAGGGGGATCATTTAAGCCCGGGTCTTCACCAACCTGGATAACATGACAAAACTTCGGCTCTACAAAAAATACAGAAATTAACTTGAGCGTGGGAGGGGGAGGTTGCAGTGAGCAGAGATTGCACCACTGCACTCCAGCCTGGATGACAGAGCAAGACTGTCTCAAAACTATGGGGACAGTAAATAACAGATCAGCGGTTGCCAGCGGTTAGTGAGAAGAGAGGGATGAATAGGCAGTGCATGAATGACTTAGTGCAGGGAAACTACTCCATGTGATACTATATTGATGGGTTCATGCTTTACACGTTTGTCCAACCCCACAGAACGTACAACAGCAAGAGTGAACCCTCATGTCAAGTACAAACTTCAGGAGAAAATGATATGTCAGTGGAGGTTCATAGTTTGTTTTTTGTTTTTTTTTTTTTTTTTTTTTTTCAGATGGAGTGTCGCTCTGCCGCCCAGGCTGGAGTGCAGTAGCACGATCTTGGCTCACTGCAACCTCCACCTCCACCTCCCGGGTTCAAGCAATTCTCCTGCCTCAGCCTCCTGAGTAGCTGGGAGTACAGGTGCCCACCACCATGCATGGCTAGTTTTTGTATTTTTAGTAGAGATGGGGTTTCACCATGTTGCCCAGGCTGGTCTTGAACTCCTGACCTCCCAAAGTGCTGGGATTACGGGCATGAACCACCGTGTCTGCCGAGGTTCATAGATTCTAACAAATGTATCACTGTGGTACAGGATGTGGACAGCAAGGGAGGTTGTGCAGGGGGTTGGGGGGGAGGGGGCATAGGAGAACTCTGTATTTTCCACTCAACTTTGCTGTAAACCTAAAACTGTTCTAAACAAATTGAGTTGTTATCCTATTACTCAAGAGGCTAAGGTGGGAGGATCACTTGAGCCCAGGAGTTTGAGACCAGGCTGGGCAGCAGAGTATAAGACCCTGTGTCTACAAAAAATTTTAAAATTAGCCAGATGGCCAGGTGTGGTGGCTCACACCTGTAATCTCAGCACTTTTGGAGGCTGAGGTGGGTGTATCACCTAAGGTCAGGAGTTCAAGACCAGTGTGGCCAATATGGTGAAACCCTGTCTCTACTAAAAATACAAAAATTAGCTGGGCATGGTGGCGGGTGCCTGTAATCCTACTACTGGGGAGGCTGAGGCAGGAGAATCACTTGAACTCAGGAGATGGAGGTTGCACTGAGCTAAGACCGTGCTATTGCACTCCAGCCTGGGTGACATAGTGAGACTCCTTCTCCAAAAAAAAATAAATAAATAAAATAAAAAATAAAAAATTAGCAAGGTGACGTGGCAGGAGCCTATAGTCCCAGCTCTTACGGAGGCTGAGGTGGGAGGATCACTTGAGCCCGGGAGGTCAAGGTTGCAGTGAGCTGTAATAGCACCACTACACTCCAGTGTGGGTGACAGAGCGAGACCCAGTCCCCACCCCCACAAAACAGTCCTTTTGGGGATATTTAACTGCCTTTCACAAATGTGTCTGACTTATAATCTATCTCACCATCTCAAGTCACACAGGTTAAGTAGAAACACTTTGCCGAACACCAGAAAAACAGTAATACATTTTTTCTTTTTTTTTTTTTTTTTTTTGAGACGGAGTCTCACTGTGTCTCCCAGGCTGGAGTGCAGTGGCGCGATCTCGGCTCACTGCAAGCTCCGCCCCCCGGGTTCACGCCATTCTCCCGCCTCAGCCTCCCAAGTAGCTGGGACTACAGGCGCCCGCTACCGCGCCCGGCTAGTTTTTTGTATTTTTAGTAGAGACGGGGTTTCACCATGTTAGCCAGGATAGTCTCGATCTCCTGACCTTGTGATCCACCCGCCTCGGCCTCCCAAAGTGCTGGGATTACA
Source organism: Theropithecus gelada (assembly GCF_003255815.1). NCBI lineage: Eukaryota > Metazoa > Chordata > Mammalia > Primates > Cercopithecidae > Theropithecus > Theropithecus gelada. Next base: position 10,120,164 of record NC_037687.1, read on the forward strand.
GGCTTGAGCCACCGCGCCCGGCCCATTTTTTCTTTTTTTTTCCAGACAGTCCTGCTCTATCGCTCAGGCTAGAGTGCAGTGGTGCGATCTCAGCTCAATGCACTCTGCCTCCCAGTTCAAGTGATTCTCCTGCCTCAGCCTCTAGGGTAGCTGAGATTACAGGCGTGTGCCACCACACCTGGCTAATTTTTGTATTTTTTTCCTCTCAAATCTTCATTTTGTTTCCTCAACAAGAACAAACTTGGTAAATAACCAAGATTGTTCACGGTTTCATTTTTTTTTTTTAAGTTCTAGGGTACATGTGCACAATGTGCAGGTTACATAGGTATACATGTGACATGTTGGTTTGCTGCACCCATTAACTCGTCATTTATATTAGGTATTTCTCCTAATGCTATCCCTCCCGCAGGCCCCTACCCCACAACAGGCCCCGGTGTGGGTATGTGATGTTCCCCGCCCTGTGTCCAAGTGATCTCATTGTTCAATTCCCACCTATGAATGAGAACATGCGGTGTTTGGTTTTCTGTCCTTGTGATAGTTTGCTGAGAATGATGGTTTCCAGCTTCATCCATGTCCCTGCAAAGGATATAAACTCATCCTTTTTTATGGCTACATAGTATTCCATGGTGTATATGTGCCACATTTTCTTAATCCAGTCTATCATTGATGGACATTTGGGTTGGTTCCAAGTCTTTGCTATTGTGAATAGTGCCACAATAAACATATGTGTGCGTGTGTCTTTATTTTTTTTGAGACAGAGTTTTGCTCTTGTCACCCCGGCTGGAGTGCAATGGCTCGATCTTGGCTTACTGCAACCTCTGCCTCCTGGGTTCAAGTGATTCTCCTGCCTCAGCCTCCCAAGTAGCTGGGATTACAGGCGCCTACCACAATGCCCAGCTAGTTTTTGTATTTTTAGTAGAGAAGGGGTTTTGCCATGTTGGGCAGGCTGGTCTCAAACTCCTGACCTCAACTGATCTGCCCGTCTCGGCCTTTCCAAGTGCTGTGCTGGGATTACAGGCATGAGCCACTGTACCCAGCCAACTTCATTTTTTAAATTTTTATTTAAAAATAATATAGGCCAGGCATAGTGGCTCACGCCTGAAATCCCAACACTTTGGGAGGCCAAAGCAGGCAGATCACCTGAGGTCAGGAGTTTGAGAGCAGCCTGACCAACATGGTGAAACCCCCTCTCTACTAAAAATACAAAATTAGCCAGATGTGGTGGTATATGCCTGTAATCCCAGCTACTCAGGAGGCTGAGGCAGGAGAATCGCTTGAACCCAGAAGCGGAAGGTTGCAGTAAGCCGAGATAGCACCATTGCACTCCAACCTGAAGAACAAGCGCAAAACTCTGTCAAATAAATAAATAAATAAATAAACAAACAAATAAATAAATAAATAAATGCACAGGGTCTCCCTATGTTGCCCAGGCTGGTCTCGAACTCCTGGACTCAAGGGATCCTCCTGTTTCAGCCTCCCAAAGTGCTGGGGTTACAGGCAATGAGCCACTGCGCCCAGCCAACAATAATATTGTATATTTATTAAGCATTTGTTTGCATGTCTTTCTGCTAAGCATTTCACAGACACCACCTCATGAGCTCTTTACATGAGTCCTATGAGATAGCAAGTGAGTAGTTATTGGCCAGGCGCAATGGCTCACGCCAGCACTTTGGGAGGTAGAGGCAAGTGGATCACCTGAGGTCAGGAGTTCAAGACCAGCCTGGCCAATATGGGAAACCTCATCTCTACTAAAAATACAAAAATTTAGCCGGGCGTGGTGGCGGTCACCTGTAGTCCCAGCTACTCGGGAGGCTGAGGCAAGAGAACGGCGTGAACCTGGGAGGCGGGGCTTGCAGTGAGCCGAGATCGCGCCACTGCACTCCAGCCTGGGCGACAGAGTGAGACTCCGTCTCGAAACGTAAACAAAAACAAAAACAAAAACAAAAAAATTAGCTGGGTGTGGTAGCACATGCCTGTAATCCCAGCTACTCAGGAAGGCAGGAAAATTGCTTGAACCTGGGAGGCGGAGGTTGCAGTGAGCCAAGATCGCGCCAGTGCACTCCAGCCTGGGCGACAAAGGGAGACTCCATCTGAAAACAAAAAAAGACTCTATCTCAAAAAAAAAAAAAAAAGTTGAGGCCTAGTGTGGTGGCTCACCACCATGTAATCCTAGAGCTTTGAGACACCAAGATGGATGCATTGCTTGAGCTCAGGATTTTGAGATCAGCCTGGACAACATGGCAAAACGCAGTCTCTACAAAAAGTACCGAAAAAAACAATTAGCCTGGTGTGGTGATGCAGGCCTGTGGTCCCAGCTACTGGGGAGGTTGAGGCCAGAGGATCACTTGAGCCCAAGAGGTGGAGGTTGCAGTGAGCTGAGATTGAGCCACTGCACTCCAGCCTGGGTGACAGAACCAGACCCTGTCCAAAAAAATAAAACTGTTACATAGTTGAATCCAGCTACCTCTGCGCTGTCTCATGCTAGCTGCTGTCCACAGGAGACCAGACCCCCAGCTAACCCACCTTTCCGAAAGAGGGCTCCAAGAATCACGGGCTCCAGCAGAGGAAACAGGAGTTTATTACCAGATGGTGGAAATGGTGGGCCTCAAGTTTGGAAGCTGGGGGTTCAAGGGCCGGATTAGTAACCCTACACATCGTGGGTCCCTCAAAATTATGGTCAGGTTCACGGCCATGGAAGAAAAGTAAGTTCACGGAGGTGGGGTCTCCGGACAGGAGTAAAGCACAGGGTATGGGTGAGGTTGACGTCTCCCTCTTGGTTTCATCCTGGGGCAGGGAGCAGAAGGCCCCATCTGCAGCCACTGCCTGGTTCAATCCTCCCAGGCAGGGCTGCCATTGTGCCTCAGCACACACTGAACACGGAAGGGGCCTGGCCTTGGTACTTCTCATGGACTGTCTTCAGGATGGGTATGAGGTTCTCGAAAGTTGGGCGGAAGGACGCCTCTGTCTCCCAGCAGTTCTTCATGAGATGATAGACCTAGAAGGAAAAACCAGGGCTGGTGGGGGCTGCCCTCTCCACAGCAGGATGGTGGGGTCAGGGAAAGACAAAGGAAGTCTCACCTCACAGGGACATTTGTCGGGTCGTGGCAGCCTCTCCCCTCGTTCCAGCAACTCGGTGAGTCTCAGAACTGTCATCTGACCCTGGGTGATGCCTATGAGCTCAAGGAATTTCTACAGGAGAAACAAGGCAAGCTCTTTTCAAGAGGCAATGAAAGCCGGGCGCAGTGGCTTATGCCTGTAATCCCAGCACTTTGGGAGGCTGAGGCGGGTGGATCACCTGAAGTCAGGAGTTCGAGACCAGCCTGGCCAACATGGTGAAACCCCATCTCTACTAAAAATACAAAAATTAGCTGGGCGTGGTGGCGGGCACCTATAATCCCAGCTACTTGGGAGGCTGAGGCAGGAGGATCACTTGAACCTGGGAGGTGGACGTTGCAGTGAGCTGATATTGTGCCATTGCACTCCAGCCTGGGCTACAAGTGCGAAACTCCGTCACAGAAAAAAGAAAAAAGAAATCACTCTGCAACTTCGTGAAATCGACTGCATGGGTTCCAATCCCACCTCTTACATTTCTCAGCTGTGTGACTTTGAATTTGAGATCACTTCTCTGGGCCTCGGTTTTCTCATCCATAAAATAGAGTAGTAACATCTGCCACCAGGGATTACTGTGAACGTTAAACTAATATTCATAGAGTAAGCCTGAGTCAGGTGTTTGCTGTTATTATTATTATTATTATTATTATTATTATTTTTTGAGACGGTGTCTCGCTCTGTCGCCAAGGCTGGAGTGTAGTGGCTGGATCTCAGCTCACTGCAAGCTCCGCCTCCCGGGTTTACGCCATTCTCCTGCCTCAGCCTCCCAAGTAACTGGGATTACAGGCGCCCGCCACCTCGCCCGGCTAGTTTTTTTTTTTTTTTTTTTGTATTTTTTAGTAGAGACGGGGTTTCACCGTGTTAGCCAGGATTGTCTCGATCTCCTGACCTCGTGATCCACCCGTCTCGGCCTCCCAAAGTGCTAGGATTACAGGCTTGAGCCACCGCGCCCGGCCTGCTGTTATTATTAAGCCTCACAGCAGGTTGTTCTTATCATCCAGAAATTCTTTTTGAGACAGTCTCTCACTCTTTCACCCAGGCTGGAGTGCAATGGCATGATCTTGACTCACTGCAACCTCCGCCTCCTGGGTTCAAGCAATTCTCCCTGCCTCAGCCTCCTTAGTGGGGATTACAGGCACCTGCCACCACACCCGGCTAATTTTTGTACTTTTAGTAGAGACGGGGTTTCGCCATGTTGGCCAGGCTGGTCTTGAACTCCTGATCTCAGGTGATCCACCCACCTCAGCCTCCCAAAGTGCTGGGATTACAGGTATGAGCCACTGCTCCCGGCTATTTTTTTTTTTTTTTTTTTTTTTTCAGATACACGGTCTTGGGAGGCTGAGGCACGAGAATCGCTTGGGCAACAAATATGAAACTCCATTAAAGTTTCACATTTAATGGAGGTGGAGGGAGGTGGAGGTTGCAGTAAGCAGAGATCCGCCCCTGCTCTCCAGCTTGGGCGACAGAGCGAGACTATCTTTAAAAAAAAAAAAAAAAAAAAAAAAAAAAGGCCGGGCGCGGTGGCTCACACCTGTAATCACAGCACTTTGGGAGGCCAAGGCGGGCGGATCAAAAGGTCAGGAAATCGAGACCATTCTGACTAACACGGTGAAGCCCCGTCTCTACTTAAAATACAAAAAAAAAATTAGCCGGCCGTGGTGGCAGGCGCCTGTAGTCCCAGCTACTCAGGAGGCTGAGGCAGGAGAATGACGTGAACCCGGGAGGCGGAGCTTGCAGTGAGCCGAGATCGCGCCACTGCACTCGAGCCTGGGCGACAGAGCAACTCCGTCTAAAAAAAAAAGAAAAAAAAGAAGACGCGAGGTCTCACTACATTGCCCAGGCTGGTCTCAAACTCCTGGGTTCAAGCGGTGCTCTCGCCCCCGAGCTCCCAGTGTTGGGATTACAGGAGTGAGCCACCGCGCTAGCCTTTTTATTCTCACAAAAGCACTTTGGAATAAGCCCCTAACACACCCTTGGCTCCTCCCCCAAAGTCAGGGCTGGCCAATCCCTGTGGCCCATGACTACGCATTGATAGACCTGGGAGTACACACATGAACCAAGCTGGACCAATCAGACCAAGTCCTGAGAATTAAGCAGAAAAAAGGACCACTAGGACCCTGAGCCAGAGGTATGGGTTCCCTGAGGGCTAGGGGGCACTATTACCACCACACAGAGAGAAACCTTGCCTGACAGATGATACCACAAAAAACAGTAGATCCGAGAGATGGAGAACAGGATTCCTGATGAGATCCGAGGGTCCAGGATGAAGTCCCTGGCTCCCCCATCCATGAAGTTTGCAAATAGCAGAATAAATTGTTCCTATTTTGCCTGCCTCCGTTTGAGGGTTTCTGTCACAATTTGTGGCTCCCTGCACTGTAGGTGGGCCATTTTACAGATCAATACTGTGAGCTCTTGTGGGTGAGTACTGGCGAGAGTGAGGAGCCGGGATGTGAACGCATGCTTTTCAATTTTTTTTTTTTTTAATGGAGTTTCACATTTGTTGCCCAGGCTGGAGTGCCGTGGTGCGGTCTCAGCTCACTGCAACCTCTGCCTCCCGGGTTCAAGTTATTCTCCTGCCTCAGCCTTCCCAGTAGCTGGGATTACAGGCGCCCGCCACCACGCCCAGCTAATTTTTTTTTTTTTTTTTTTTTTTGAGACGGAGTCTCGCTCTGTCGCCCAGGCTGGAGTGCAGTGGCGCGATCTCGGCTCACTGCAAGCTCCGCCTCCCGGGTTCACGCCATTCTCCTGCCTCAGCCTCCCGAGTAGCTGGGACTACAGGCGCCCACAACCGCGCCCGGCTAATTTTCTGTATTTTTAGTAGAGACGGGGTTTCACCGTGGTCTCGATCTCCTGACCTTGTGATCCGCCCGCCTCGGCCTCCCAAAGTGCTGGGATTACAGGCGTGAGCCACCGCGCCCGGCCCCAGCTAATTTTTGTATTTTTAGTAAAGCCGGGCTTTCACCATATTGGCCAGGCTGGTCTCGAACTACTTACCTCAAGTGATCCGCCCTCCTCGGCCTCCCAACGGGCTGTGATTACAGGCGTGAGCAACCACGCTTGGCAGGGTTTTTTTGTTTTTTGTTTTTTTTTTTAACACGTGCCATGGACTTGCATGTCTTTTTTTTTTTTTTTTTGAGATGCAGTCTACCTCTTGTCACCCAGGCTGGAGTGCGGTGGCACGATCTCGGGCTCACTGTAACCTCCGTCTCCGGGTTCAAGCGATTCTCCTGCCTCAGCCTCTCAAGTAGCAGGGATTACAGGCACACACCACCATGCCTAGCTAATTTTTTTTTTTTTTTTTTTTTTTTTTTTTTTAGTAGAGACGGGGTTTCACCATGATGGCCAAGCGGGTTTTGAACTCCTGACCTCAAGTGATCCGCCCGTCTCGGCCTCCCAAAGTGCTAGATTACAGATGTGAGCCACCGCACCCGGCCTAACTACATGGTTTTCTAATTGCTCTAGCAAACTCCCGGTGGGGCTGCGGGCCTGGCTCTCACCGTGGGGGGGCTCTGGCTGGAGTCACAGTGCGTCAGCAGCTCATACAGGGTCACCCCGAAGGACCAGACATCGGACGCATAGTAGAACTTATACTCTTTCAGGCACTCTGGGGCATACCTAGGGGAAGGGGGTCACTCAGGCCTCGGGGGGCTGCACTGAGGGTTTGGGGATCAGACCAGGCTGAAGCCCTCACCTGAGACTGAAGGACCCTCTGGGCTCAGTTGGGACCCACCCTAAAGAGCGCAGCCTGAGCGGGGTGAGGCGTTCATTGGCTAGGCCGGGTTAACCCTGCTCACCAGGCCAAGCCACACTCTATACACAGCCCCTTGCCTCCATAGGCCCCACCCCCGCACGCACTTCACCGAGACCATGCCGTCATGAGACTCAGCATCCGTCTACTCCACCCTGCCTGTTCCAAGTGACCCCAGCACCCCCTCAGACTGCACCCCGCCTGGTCACCAGAACACGGGGCTGTCCCCATCCTCGCGCACGCGGTAGTACTCGTGGCCTTCGGGCACGGCCTTGGCTAGGCCAAAGTCCCCGATCTTGACCAGCTTGTCGTTGTCCAGCAGCACGTTGCGCGCGGCTAGGTCTCGGTGGATGTAGTGCTGCGCGTGCAGATAGGCCATGCCCTGGGGGCGGGGCAGGGCTCGTCAGTTTCAACAGGGCGGGGTTCGGCCGGGGGCGACCGCAGGACCTGAGCAGCCAGCAAGGCTGGGGGACAGTCAGGTCAGGCCTGTGGCTACCCGGCCGCTGGAGAGGGCCGGATGGCACGTGGCACCAAGCAAAAGGAGGTTAAGCCAGAGAGCAGGGACGGGGCTAGACTAGCAACGCTGGGCAGGAGGGCGAGTTGGGAGGGGCCAAGCCTGCAGTGCGTGGTCGCTTGGAGGAGGGGGTGTCGCCAAGCGAGCCGACCAATTCGGAGGTCAGCGCAAGGACAAGAGGGCCTGGGCAAATAAGCAGGGGCGGAGCGTGAGAGCAGACTGCATCGGACAGCTGAGGCCAGCCCAAGCTGAAGAGGAAGGGGCAAGCTCCGGAAGCAGGGGCGGGGCCGACCCACCTCGCAGATCTGCTGGGCGAAGAGCAGCAGCTGGGCCAGCCCGACGCTGTGCCGGGGCAGGTAGTCTCGGAGGCTGCCCAGGGGCACGTACTCCATGACCAGCTGCAGCGACTTCTCGCCTGCCGCGGAGAGGGGCGGCCCCCGTGGGGGGCGATAAAGGGCGGGCCGGGGATCACCTACCCTGAGCCCAGCAGAGCCCCTCCAATGTCGGGAGGGAAGGCCAAGACCCGCGCACAGAACCCCATTCTCACTTGAGGGAGCTGCTGGTGGCTCCCGTCCATCCTGGCCCCAGCAGGTAGCACCCCCCAGATAGGAAGGAGGCAGCCTGACCACGCTCACCCAGCTGCCAAGAATCGCGTCCTGCAGCCTGGGGTTGAGAGTCTCTAATTGGCTAGGCCAGACTGGCCCCGCCCACAAGGCCATACCCACGCTCTAATCACGCCCCCTCGAGTATCGAGGGATTGCCGGGTCCCGCCCACCTTGGTCCTCGCAGCAGCCCTTGTACTTGACGATGTGCTCGTGATAGAGCGTGCGCAGAATCTCAATCTCCTGCTTCCAGCCCGAGCGGTGCTGGGGGCCGCAGTCTGCCTTAAGGGCTTTCACCGCCACCATCTCGCCAGTGCCGTCGTTGGTCGGATCGTAGCAGTACAAACTGACCTTGCCGAAGTGACCCTGGTCGGGAGCGCACCAGGGTCAGCTCCATCTCCCCAATCCCTGCACCACTCCTCAACCCCCGATTTCCCAGGCCACTCCTCCAGGCAGATGCTTTCGGAATACCCCAGGCCCAGCCCACTCCGCGCTATTAAGACTCCCTGGCACCTAGACCTCCCTCAAAGCGGAGGGTCTCACCCACATCTCCTGAGAATCACCTTAGGCAGGTATTTATCCTCAACCCCCAAACTCCTCCCCGACCAGGTAGGCCTTTTAGCAGCCCGGGCCCCACCCTCACCTCGCCCAGATCTCGGATCTTTTTCAAATAGCGCTTGTGGAAAACCGTAGGGTCTGACGCCGATGAGTCCGGGTTCACAATCAAGACATCAGCAAGATCTGGAAGAGCTGCGGTGGGTAAAGGCCTGACCCCGATCCTTTCCCCAGCAGACACACACTTGGGAGTCACAAAGCCAGCCACAGCTACCCCAGGATCTGATCCCAGAGGCAAGAAAACTTTTTCCTGCAACAGCTGAATCCACTTACTGTCCAAAATGATGCAGAGTTGGCTGCATCAACACTGACACCTGTTTGGGAGGCCGAGGCGGGAGGATCACTTGAGCCCAGGAGTTCAAGACCAGCCGGGACAACATGGTGAAACCCCATCTCCACAAAAAAGTTAAAAAAAAAAAAAAAAAAAAATTAGCCAGGTGTGGCGGCGCGTGCCTGTGGTCCCAGCTACTCAGGAGGCTGAGGTAACAGGATTGTTTGAGCCCAGGAGTTTTGAGGCTGCAGTGAATCTGGGCCACAGAGAGAGACTATCTCTTAAAAAAAAAAAAAGAAAGAAAAAGAAAAAACAGAAAAACCTGACATCTGGAAGTTCTGAGATTGGATAGAAGGCACAGATATTTCATAGAGAAAAAAGAAAAACTGGTCAGGTGTGGTGGCTCACACCTGTAATTCCAGCACTTTGGGAGGCTGAGGCAGGAGGATCCCTAGAGCTCAGGAGTTCCAGGCTGCAGTGAGCCATGATCGTGTCTGTGAATAGCCACCACACTCCTGCCTGGACAACACAGCAAGACCTAGTCTTTAAAACAAAAAAAGAGAAAGAAAAATGTGATATGACCAGTTGAAAATGGCATATTAGGCCGGGCATGGTGGCTCATGCCTGTAATCCCAGCACTTTGGGAGGCTGAGGAGGGTGGATCACCTGAGGTCAGGAGTTTGAGACCAGCCTAGCCAACATAGTGAAACCCCGTCTCTACTAAAAATACAAAAATTAGCTGGACATGGTGGCGGACGCCTGTAATCCCAGCTACTCGGGAGGCTGAGGCAAAAGAATTGCTCAACCCAGGAGGCGGAAGTTGCAGTGGACCAAGATCACGCCATTGCACTCCAGCCTCGGCAACAAGAGCAAAACTCCATCTAAAAAAAAAAAAAAAAAAAAAAGAAAGAAAGAAAGAAAAAGAAAATAGGCCAGGCACAGTGGCTCACACCTGTAATCCCAGCACTTTGGGAGGCCGAGGTGGGTGGATCATGAGGTCAAGAGATCGAGACCATCCTGGCCAATATGGTGAATTCTCATCTCTACTAAAAATACAAAAACTAGCCAGGCGTGGTGGCGGGCGCCTGTAGTCCCAGCTACTCGAGAGGCTGAGGCAGGAGAATTACTTAAACCCAGGAGGCGGAGGTTGCAGTGACCCAAGATTGCACCACTGCACTCCACCCTGGCAACAGAGTGAGACTCTGTTTCAAAACACAAAAAAAAAGAAATAAAATAACATATTAATTTTTTTAAGAAAACAATACAAACATTTTTTAAAAAGAAAAAAAAAACTGCAATGGTCTAAATCTCTAATCCAAAGAAGTTGTGTCTCTGCCCAGACAAAACATTTAAGGAGGCCAGGCACAGTGGCTCATGCCTGTAATCCCAGCAATTTGGGAGGCTGAGGCGGATAGATCGTTTGAGGTCTAGAGTTTGAGACCAGCCTGGCCAACATGGCAAAACCCCACCTGTACTAAAAATACAAAAATTAGCCGGGCAAAGTGGCACGTGCTTGTAATCCTAGCTACTTGGGAGGCTGAGGTGGGAGGATTGCTTGAACCCAGGAGGTGGAGGTTGCAGTGAGCCAAGATCGCGTCACTGTGCTCCAGGCTGGGTGACAGAGCAAGATTCCATCGCAAAATAAATAAATAAATAAATTAATTAATTAATAATAAATAAAGGAGAGCTCAGGGCAGCCAGGCAGGGCATGCTTATGAACGCCACTGCAAGAAATTGGCACACACCCTGAACCACTGTGCAGACACCTCTCGTGCGCTGTAGGCATACAGCAGGGATCCCAGCCCCGTCCCACTTCCCCAGGGTCCCAGCACTGGGATGGAGCTCACTGTGGGGCTGCAGCCGGGTGAGGTCACGCAGGATGGTGCGGAATGAAGGCCTCTGGGTTGGCTCATAGGTCAGACACTGGCTGGTGAGTGTGGCCAGCTCTGGGCAGGAGGGCTCGGGCAGCCGGTGCTGCCTCTGGTAGAAATGCTCCTTCTGTTGGGGAAGGGACTCAGAGGAGTCAACATCCTCCCCTCGCCCCCACCCCTTCCCCAAGAGGCAGAGTCAAGCCCCCACAGTGGACCGCCAGGTGCCCACTCTTATCAGTCCCATTATACAGATGAGGCAACTGAGGCTCCACAAAGTGGGAGGACGTGCTCACAGCCGCAGAGCCAAGCCTGGGACCCAGGTCCAGTGATTATGCAGAGCTGGAGTGTCACAGTCAGCCTCCAGCCCGGAGGTCCCCTCCCGCCCCTCCTGTAGACCACAGCTCCTCAATACACTGAAGCCTCAGCCTTTGCACAGGCCATGCACTCTGCCTAGGCTGCCCTTCTTAGCCGGACTTGTTGGCATCATTCTACACTTAGATAAAACCTTTTCTGGGACCAGGCACTATGGCTCATGCCTGTAATCCCAGCACTTTGGGAGGCCAAGGCGGGCAGATCACCTGAGGTCAGGAGTTCAAGACCAGCCTGGGCCAGGCGCGGTGGCTCAAGCCTGTAATCCCAGCACTTTGGGAGGCCGAGACGGGCGGATCATGAGGTCAGGAGATCGAGACCATCCTGGCTAATACGGTGAAACCCCGTCTCTACTAAAAAATACAAAAAACTAGCCGGGCGAAGTGGCGGGCGCCTGTAGTCCCAGCTACTCGGGAGGCTGAGGCAGGAGAATGGCGTGAACCCGAGAGGAGGAGCTTGCAGTGAGCTGAGATCCGGCCACTGCACTCCAGCCTGGGTGACAGAGCAAGACTCCGTCTCAAAAAAAAAAAAAAAAAAAAAAAGACCAGCCTGACCAATATGCTGAAACCCTGTCTCTACAAAAAACACAAAAATTAGCCAGGCGTGGTGGCATGTGCCTATAATCCCCTCTACTTGGGAGGCTGAGACAGAATCACTTGAACCTGGAAGGCGAAGGTTGCAGTGAGCCGAAATCATGCCATTGCATTCCAGCCTGGGCAACAAGGCGAAACTTCGTCTTAAAAAAAAAAAAAACCGTCACTCACAAACCTCCTCTGGGAAGCCTTGTCTGACCCCGCTGCTGAGTGAGGCACATCCTCCACCCCTCTTCCCCACTCCGCAGCCTGGGCCTCTCCCATCACTGCCCTGGTCACTCTGCCTAAAACTGAAATCAAGTCTCTTACTTGCCTTGTGTGTACCAGGCACAAGTGACTTCCACAAGGACCTAAAAGGCTAGGACTACATTGAGCCCCAACGAGTGGACCACCTGCTGGTGGCCCAGACAGACTTGAAGTCATGAGACCAGAGGGGAGGCAGCTTTGAGCTCTGATTCTGTCCTCTGGATTCCTTGGCGAGGTCCCCATCGTGGGGAGGGCCCAAGGGTCTCCTAGACATACCTCTGAGGAGCTGCGGCTCTGCAGCGGGGCCTCTCCATCAAAGCAGATCTCCAGAAGGGTGGCACCAAACCCCCACTTGTCCATGGCAATGCTTAGGCTGTTGGGCCCACCTGGGAGGCATTCGGGGGCCATCCAGGGGATCCGCTCCACCCGCTCTGGGAGGCCAAGGTCAGAGGTCACCAAGGGTGAAAGGAGCAGGGGAAGCCCCCGACTGTGCCCAGGTCCCCTCGGGTACTCACCCTCCCTGGAGAGGGCGCCGAGGCCCACGCCGGGATCACTCAGCTTGATGAAGGGGCTCGTGCCCTCTGCCAGCCCCAGCCGAGCCAGCAGGATGTTCCGGCCACACACATTACCATGTACCAGGTTCTTGTTCTCCTGAGGTGGGCAGGAGAGGGGGTGTGGCCACTCAGGAGGGGCACAGATGCCAACCCCAAACCTGGACCCCATAGGGACAGTCAATGTGAAAAGGACAACTGTGACCATCACTGGGTTTGTTTTTGTTTTGTTTTTTGAGGGGTTTTTTTTTTCGTTTTTTTGCGACAGGGGCTCATTCTGTCTCTCAGGCTGGAGTATAGTGGCACGAACATAGCTGACTGCAGCCTCAAACTCCACGGCTCAAGTATTCCAAGTAGCTAGAATTACAGGTGCACACCACGACGGCTGGCTCATTCTTAAATTTTTGGTAGAGATGGGGTCTAGCTATGCTGCTGTCCAGGCTGGGGTACAGTGGCGTGATCATAGCTTACTATGGCCTCAAATTCCTGGGCCCAGGTGATCCTCCCACCTCAGCTTCCTGAGTCCCTGGGCCTACAGGTGCAAGTTACCACATTGGCTAATTTTTTTTTTTTTTTTTTTTTGAGACAGAGTCTCACTCTGTCACCCAGGCTGAAGTGCAGTGGCACGATCTCGGCTCACTGCAACCTCTGCCTCCCAGGTTCAAGCGATTCTACTTCCTCGGCCTCCCAAGTAGCTGAGATTATAGGCGTGCACCACCACGCCCGGCTAATTTTTGTATTTTTAGTAGAGATGGGGTTTCACCATATTGATCAGGCTGGTCCTGAACTCCTGACCTCGTGATTTGCCTGCCTCGGCCTCCCAAAGTGCTGGGATTACAGGCATGAGCCACCGCACCCGGCCTCACATTGGCTAATTTTTTTTTGTATTTTTAGCAGAGGCAAGGTTTCACCATATTGGCCAGGCTGGTCTCAAACTCCTGACCCCAGGTGATCCACCTGCCTTGGCCTCCCAAACTGCTGGGATTACAGGTGTGAGCTACCATGCCTGGCTATTTGTTTATTTTTTAAAGACGGGGCCAGCTGGGCATGGTGGCTCACGCCTAGAATCCCAGCACTTTGGGAGGCTGAGGCAGGTGGATCACGAGGTCAGAAGTTCGAGACCAGCCTGACCAACATGGTGAAACCCCATCTCTAGTAAAAATATAAAAATTAGCTGGGCATGGTGGCAGGCACCTGTAATCCCAGCTACTCCGGAGGCTGAGGTGGGAGAATCATTTGAACTCGGGAGGCAAAGGTTGCAGTAAGCCGAGATCATGCCATTGTACTCTAGCCTGGGCGACAGGGTGAAACTCCATCTAAAAAAAAAAAAAGAAGACGGGGTCTCGCCCTGTTGCCCAGGCGGGTCTCAATCTCCTGGGCTCCTGGCCCTCCCTGACTGACACAGGCCACACACCAGGTAGCTGAGGGCACTGGCTAGCTGCTGGGCCACCACCATCTTCCAAGCCATGGGCACATGGCCCCGCTCCCTCCGCAGCCACACGTCCAGGGGTCCATGCTCCACGTACTCTGTCACCATGATATCTGCAAAGACACAGCTGCTCTGGGGTGACCTGCCTGCTTCTGCCCTCTGGATGGCAGGGAATTGGGGGAGAGGCCAGGGAGGGACCTGGAATGTGGCTGGGTACATGTGGCTGGGGAGGTGTCAGGGCAGAGGTGTGGGTGGAGTTCAGTCAGGGTTGAAAGTGAGTTTGGGGAGAGAAGAAATGCAGAATGTAGCAAAGGCAGTGCTGGATGAGGGCATTGGGGTCCAGGTGGTGTGGGGCATGGAGGAAGCTGAAGTTCAAGACAGAAAGGTGAGCCGGGCATAGTGGTTCACGCCTGTGATCCCAGCACTTTGAGAGGCTGAAGCAGGTGGATCACCTGAGGTCAGGAGTTTGAGGGCAGCCTGCCCAACATGATGAAACCCCATCGCTACTAAAAAAAAAAAAAAAATACAGCCAATGCGGTGGCTCACGCCTGTAATCCCAGCATTTTGGGAGGCCGAAGCAGGCAGATCAGAAGTTCAGGAGTTCGAGACCAGCCTGGCCAATATGTTGAAATCCCATCTTTACTAAAGATACAGAAAATTATGGTGAAACCCTGTCTCTACTAAAAATACAAAAAAATTAGCTGGGCGTGGTGGTGGGCGCCTGTAGTTTCAGCTACTCAGGAGGCTGAGGCAGGAGAATGGCATGAATCTGGGAGGCGGAGCTTGCAGTAAGCCGAGATCGCGCCACTGCACTCCAGCCTGGGTGACAGAGTGAGACTCCGTCTCAAAAAAACAAAACAAAACAAAACAAAAAAAACTTGGGAAGCTGAGGCGGGAAGATCCCTTGAGCCCAGGAGTTTGAGACTAGCCTAGGCAATATAGTGAGACCCCCATCTCTACAAAAAATTTTTAAAAATCAGCCAGGTGTCCCACCTCCTCCACAGCACACGCCTGTGATCCCAGGTGCTCAAGAATCTGAGGCAGGAGGATCGCTTGAGTCCAGGAGGTTGAAGCTTCAGTGAGCCATGATGGCACCACTGCATTGCAGCCTGGGCAACAGAGGGAGACCCTGTCTCACAAAAAAGGAGATAAAGGTGAGCCTACAAAGTAAGCAACTAGGGATGGGCATGGATAAGCAGACGCTGGGGGCTTGAGGTTGGGGTACCAGAGTAGTCAGGGGGCTGTGGGTCAGGGCGTCAGCCAGGGTCCAGGGGAAAGTGGGGAAGATGCACACACACACAGGGAGTTGAGGGATGGGCGGGTCTAGGGTTGCTCTGTACAAGGGCTTTACTTTTTATTTATTTATTATTTTTTTTGAGACAGAGTCTCACCCTGTCACCCAGGCTGGTATGTAGTGGTACAATCATGGCTCACTGCAGCCTTGAACTCCTGGGCTCAAGTGATCCTCCCATTTCAGCCTCCCAAGTAGCTAGGACTACAGGTACATGTCACCATGCCTGGTCCTAATTTTTAAATTTTTTTTTTTTTTGAGACAGAGTCTCTCTCTGTGGCCCAGGCTGGAGTGCAGTGGCGCGATCTCATCTCACTGCAAGCTCCGCCTCCTAGGTTCCCCCCATTCTCCTGCCTCAGCCTCCTGAGTAGCTGGGACTACAGGTGCCCGCCACCATGCCTGGCTAATTTTTTGTATTTTTAGTAGAGACAGGGTTTCACCGTGTTAGCCAGGATGGTCTCGATCTCCTGACCTCGTGATCCGCCCACCTCGGCCTCCCAGAGTGCTGGGATTACAGGCGTGAGCCACCGCACCCGACCAATTTTTAAATTTTTTGTAAAGATAGGGTCTGGCCATGTTACCCAGGCTGGTCTTGAACCCCTGGGTTTAAGCAATCCTCCCACCTCAGCCTCCTAAAGTGCTGGGATAGGTGTGAGCCACCACACGTAGCCTATACAAGGAGTTTTGAGCTACCTGCAGAGGAAAGGAAGAGGTGGGGTTAGACAGGGTTGGATGTGCAGGGGCTGAGGTCTAGGAGGTCAGGACACATCAGTGCTGGAGTCTGCCTGAGGCCATAGTGCTGATGGGGCCAGGGGCAGATGGGTGCTGGATTGTAGAGGTTGTTTGGGAGGTAGATGGAAATGGGGATGTAGTTGGGAATCAGGGTGGGGGCTGAGACTGAGCGCAGGTGAGGGTCGAGGTGTTGGGATGTAAGTTATAGGCTGGAATATCGTCAGGAGTTGGGGTCTAGGTTGAAGGTCAAGGTATAGCCCAGGATCAGAGTACAGGTGAGAGTCGAGAAATAGGGATAGGTTGGGGGTGTAGGTCGAGGGTTGGGGTACAGATCAGGGAGTGGGTATAAGACAGGGGTGGCCTGCCAAAGGGGGATGGGTATGGCGGGACCCACTCACTTTCAGGGCCGCGCACACAGACGCCGTGCACGAAGGCCAGGTGCACGTGGGAGACCTGGCTCATGAGGCTGGCTGTCTCATAGAAGGCCTGTGGGGGCTGGGCAGGTCAGGTGGTTGCAAAGCCGACCCCTCCTATCCCACCTCCTCCACAGCCACACCCCTCCCATCCCACCTCCTCCACAGACACACCCCTCCCATCCCACCTCCTCGACACACCCCTCCCATCCCACCTCCTCCACAGACACACCCCTCCCATCCCATCCCACCTCCTCCAGACACACCCCTCCCATCCCACCTCCTCCACAGACACACTCCTCCCATCCCACCTCCTCCACAGACACACCCCTCCTATCCTAACTCCTCCAGACACACCCCTCCCATCCCACCTCCTCCAGACACAGCCCTCCCATCCCACCACCTCCACAGACACACCCCTCCCATCCCACCTCCTCCAGACACACCCCTCCCATCCCGCCTCCTCCAGACCCCCCAGGCCTGGCCCTGCCGCTCACCAGGGCGATGTCATGGTGACTCGGGTCCAGCACTTTGAGCACCACTCGTAGCTCCTGCCCACGGTCCCTTCCAGGCACGAGGGGGTCCTCGTCGTCCACCTTGCCCTCCTCAGGGTCCCCACTGCCCTCCACTCGCAGGCGGCCCTCGTACACGTTGGTCCTTGTGCCCTGGCCCAAGTGGGACAGCTGCGGAACCATGTGGCACAGAACACTGCCGTGGTGAGAGTTCGCAGCTGATCTCCCAAGGCCCCCAGCACCCATATCCCCAGGGGCCCTGCCCTTGCCCCGGGCCCCTTCCCTGCACCCACCTGGGTGATCTCCTTCTGGTCAACCCGGTGGAAGCTGAGCTGGCTGAGGTTGAGTGTCCTGGTGCTGGCCCGAGCCCCCCGCATGATGATGAGGTTGGAGGTTTCTGGAGGCAGGTGTGAAGTCATGGAGGGTGGGCCTAGGGGAGAGATGCCACATCCCACCCAGATGTCCCCCCATCGTCGTACCTCCTGGTTGGGGCAGGCAACAGCGACGCAGAGAGAAGCAGTCGTCCCCGGCCCTAAGCAAGCAGCCCTGCAAGGCGGCCCCAAGTTCCCGAACGCTGGGGAAGGACCGGCCCCAGCCCTCCAGCACAAAGGCCCTGGCCTGCTGCTCAATGGGGAACTTCCGGAGCCGCAAGCTCTGTGTGCCGTCTGGTGCCTGGCGGGAGGTGGCAGAGATGGGAGCAGTGAGCAAGGGACCAGGCAGGGAGCGTGTCCAGCCCCAGCCCCAGCCCCCAGCCCTGGGCCCACCTGGCTACGCTGGGCCACTGTGAGGATCAGGCGGTAGGGGTGGCTGGTGCTCCACTGAATGAGGTACAGGCCGTCCTCGGGCCGCAGCTTGGCCTGCACAAACGGCTCCCTGGAAAAGGGTCCAGGGGGACTATCAGGCCACCTGGGCCACTGCTGGACCCGTACCCGGGAACAATGACACTCATTACCTGCTTAGAGGTCACACACACAGCTAGGACAAGTGTGAGACACAGCCACTCTTGTGAGGACACTAACTGTGGACACACACAGCCCCTTACATGGAGACACAGCGCAGCAGGAGGCACACACCTGCTTTTCTGTTTGTTTTTTTGAGACAGAGTTTTGTTCGTCACCCAGGCTGGAGTGCAATGGCATGATCTCAGTTCACTGCAACCTCCACCCACCTGGGTTCAAGCAATTCTCTTGCCTCAGCCTCCCCAGTAGCTGGGATTACAGGTGCCTGCCACCATGCCCAGCTAATTTTTATGTTTTTAGTAGAGGGGGGGGCCGGGCACAGTGGCTTACGCTTGTAATCCCAGCACTTTGGGAGGCCGAGGTGGGTGGATCACGAGGTCAGGAGATCGAAACCATCCTGGCTAACACGGTGAAACCGTCTCTACTAAAAATACAAAAAATTAGCCAGGCGTGGTGGCAGGCGCCTGTAGTCCCAGCTACTCGGGAGGCTGAGGCAGGAGAATGGCATGAACCCGGGAGGCGGAGCTTGCAGTGAGCCAAGATTGCGCCACTGCACTCCAGCCTGGGGGACAGAGCGAGACTCCACCCCAAAAAAAAAAAAAAAAAACAGAGAGGGGGTTTCACCATGTTAGCCAGCCTGGTCTCAAACTCCTGACCTCAGGTGATCTGCCAGCCTCAGCCTCCCAAAGTGCTGGGATTACAGGCATGAGCCACCGTGCCTGGCTACCTGCTCTCTCTTTTTTTTTTTTTTTGAGACAGAATCTTGCTCTGTTGCCCAGGCTGGAGTGCAGCGGCATGATCTCAGCTCACTTCAGCCTGAACCTCCCAGGCTCAAGCGATTCTCCCACTTCAGCCTCCTGAAGAGCCAGGATTACAGGTGCGCCCGGCTAATTTTTGTATTTTCAGCAGTTACAAGACCTTGCTACGTTGCCCAGGCTGCTCTTGAACTCCTGGGCTCAAGTGATTCTCCCACCTCGGCCTCCTAAAGCGCTGGGATTACAGGCGTGAGCCACCACAGCCAGCCCACTCCTGCTCTTGCACTTGACGCCAGACGGGCCCTGACGAGGTGACACACACTCCAAGACAGGAAACAGCCATCAGGAGCCGGATGGGCGCACACCCAGCCACGGCCACCACCACTCACAAGGGTGACACACGATAGATGGCTAATCACACAAGCAAAGGACAACAATCCCAGACACACCTAATCACCCAGTGTGACAAGGCAACACAGGTGCCGGGGCAACCCAGACACAGAGGTGACACAAACATGCACTATAAAGTGTCATGGCTACATAGGCCCAGACACCTACATGTGCAGTGGCTGACACACGTGGTCCCTAACACCTGTCTGTACAGGGGGCAGCACACATATAGCCTTTTTTTTTTTTTTTTTTTTTTTTGAGACGGAGTCTCCTTCTGTCACCCAGGCTGGAGTGCAGTGGCCAGATCTCAGCTCACTGCAAGCTCCGCCTCCCGGGTTTACGCCATTTTCCTGCCTCAGCCTCCCGAGTAACTGGGACTACAGGTGCCCGCCACCTCGCCCGGCTAGTTTTTTGTACTTTTTAGTAGAGACGGGGTTTCACCGTGTTAGCCAGGATGGTCTCGATCTCCTGACCTCGTGATCCGCCCGTCTCAGCCTCCCAAAGTGCTGGGATTACAGGCTTGAGCCACCGCGCCCGGCCTACATATAGCCTTGACAGCTGTCACAGCCACAGGCCTCACAAGGTGAAATGCCCACTTCCCCCTCCCCTGGTATCACAAGTAGGACAAGGGTCAGAGTCACAGGAGCAGTGATCCGACAAGGAGACAGCCACAAATCACGACTTGGCAGCACAAAGGACAGCCACACACGCCCCTGCACCTGATGATGACATAAGTACTGGCAACTTCACACCCTCAGGCCCACAAGTCACACACAGGACCGCTGAGACAGTGACTCACAAGTTGCCAGCATGGGCAGCCGCCTGCAGAGGCAGAAGCATCCAACATACCGCTGAATGATCACCAGCACCAGGGTAACGACAGTCCCGTGAAAATCACCAGTTCTGTGCAATGACAACCTCAACACACCATGACAGTCACGGCAGGGCGTGGTGGCTCACGCCTGTAATCCCAGCACTTTGGGAGGTGGAGGCAGGTGGATCACCTGAGGTCAGGAGTTCGAGACTAGCCTGGCCAATATGATGAAACCCCACCTTTACAAAAATACAAAAATTAGCCTGGCGTGGTGGCGAGTGCCTGTAGTCCCAGGTAGTCAGTTGGGAGGCTGAGGCAGGAGAATCACTTGAACCCGGGAGGCGGAGGCTGCAGTGAGCTGAGATCACGCCACCACACTCCAGCTTGAGTGACAAAGACGTGCACCCACACGCACACCCTGCACAGCCCCTAGGGCTCACAGTCTAGTTGGCAGCCTTGGCAGTGGCCCCCAGTGCCTCCCCACCCAGCACTCACAGCAGGGGTCCGTGGATCCCATCCTGGATGCTCATCACCAGCCGTGGGGGAGCCACCTCGTGGCACAGGTAGTGGCTGGAGTCGGCCGTCAGGCGGAAATAGCCGTCCACCAGCGACACAAAGGACAGCGCCGCAGCCCGGGAAGGCAGGCTCAGCTCCTGCCAGCCAGGGGAGCATCAGGAGAGTGTCCTCCCAAGCCATGGCGGTCCCTAGCCCGGCTCCCACCCCGGGCCTCACCAGGCACTTGTTGTCCTGCCGGTGGATGCTGACACAGCACTCTTTCAGCACCACGTGGGTGATGTCCCGGAAGTCGCAGAAGTAGGCCCACAGTGGCTCCCGCAGCCTGTCCGCCGGCTGGCCGATTGCCTTGTGAGCCTTGGCCTTCTTCCCAGACAGGCTGGCTTGGGGGTTCCTGCCGCTGCCGCCACTAGAACCCTGAACACCCCACAAGTGGGGCAGAGGATGGAGAGGGCAATGCCCGTTTATACTTCTGAACTTTCCCCTGGGGGGAGACTGGAGCCAGAAGGGCCAGGCACTAACCTAGGTTGACCTCCCAAGTCCCAGTGTCACAGGCGGGATGGGGACCCACCCCATAACATACACATGCTGGAAGCCGGACCCTTAGGGACGGCAGAGAGCGGAATCCTGACCCCCTCACACTCAGGTGCCAGTCCCCAGATGAAGGGGTTCCCTGGAGGTGCAGACTCCAGAAATAAGGTCCCCAAGGGGTAGGCAGATGGAGGACCTTCTCCAAGAAACTGGCCCCAGCAGACAGGTGCCCCAGAGCCATGTGGGGAGAGGGCTCAGGTCAGCCACCCTCAGAGGCCAAGGCCAAGGATGAACAGAGACCCCCCCACCCCAGCCCAACCTGAACCTCCAGGGCGGAAGAGGCACCTTGCTCACCTCCTCCTTGTTCACCTCCTCCTGTACTGGCCACCACTGGATGCCACCAGTGCCTGTCACCAGCACCTCATGGGTTGGGGGTCCAGCAGCAGACTCGGGGCCAGGGTCTGTAGGGGCCTCCCCACTGTCCCGGATGTAGCAGGGCTCCCCCTCTGCCTGGGCCAGCAGCCTCAGGTGGCACACGGGCACACGCTCTGTGCCAAAGCGGGGTGCCAGCCGTTCGAGTGTGGCCAGGTATTTGACCATGACCATCTGCTGGGAGAGTCTGTCCGGCTGGAAGTCCTGCAGGAACCTGCGGAAGACGTTCCGAAGGCGCAGCCGGGTCAGGGCGCTGTGCTGCCGGATCTGCCGACGGAAGGAGAGCGGGATACAGTCCTTGAAGCTGGGGGGAACACAGGGAGGGGCTGGTCAGGGACCAGGGTTGCAGACCCAGCTGGGTGACACAGGGCAAGTGGCTTAACCTCTTTGAGCCTCAGCTGCCTCATCTAGATAACAGGTACACTAGCCAGGGTGGTGAATTGAGCCTGTAGTCTCAGCTACTTGGGAGGCCAAGGCGGAAGGATCGCTTGAGGTCAGCAGTTCGAGACCAGCCTGGCCAACATGAAGAAACTCAGTCTGTCTCTACTAAAAATACAAAAATTAGCTGGGCATGATGGCAGGCACCTGTAATCCCAGCTACTCAGGAGGCTGACGAAGGAGAATCTCTTGAACCTGGGACGCAGAGGTTGCAGTGAGCCGAGATCGTGCCACTGCACTCCAGCCTGAGTGACAGAGTGAGACTCTGGCTCAAAAAAAAAAAGTAGAGGCACGGCAATATGCGAAGTCTACCCCGGCTCCCAGATGCTCAGGACACTTCCCCCTGCCTACACAGCATCCCCACCCCATTCCCAGACACCTGGTCTTCTTGGCCACCTCCTCCAGGGGGACGCCACGGCGGAGAGCGAGGTGACAGAGGTGCAGAAAGGCCATGCCCAGGCTCTCATTCTTAAAGTGGTGGATCTCCTCCTCGCTCGACAGCTCCCACAGTGATGCCACGTCATTCACAAACTCATGCTTGCCCTGGGAACAGGAAATTGAGCAGAAAGGGAGGTGTGAGAATGCGTTTACTCTCTAACCCAGAGGTATCCAATCTTTTGGCTACCCTGGACCACACTGGAAGAAGAACTGTCTTGGGCCACACATAAAATACAGTAACACTAATGATAGCTGATGAACTAAAAAAAAAAGAAAAGAAAAGTAAAAGAAAAAAAAAATCACAAGCCGGGCGCAGTGGCTCACGCCTATAATCCCAGCACTTTGGGAGGCCGAGGCGGGCGCATCACCTGAAGTCAGGAGTTTGAGACCAGCCTGACCAACATGGAGAAACCCCACTTCTACTAAAAATACAAAATTAGCCAGGCGTGGTGGCACCCGCCTGTAATCCCAGCTACTTGGGAAGCTGAGGCAGGAGAATCACCTGAACCCGGGAGGTTGCAGTGAGCCGAGATTGTGACATTGCACTCCAGCGTGGGCAACAAGAATGAAACTCCATCTCAAAAAAAAAAAAAAAAAAAAAATTGCAGCAAAATCTCAGAATATTTTAAGATACTTTAGGAATTTATGTCAGGCTTCATTCAAAGCTGTCCTGGACAGCATGTAGTCCGCAGGTCAGGGGTTGGACAAGCTTGCTCTAGCCAGAGAACTCTAATTTCCTGCATCTCACCACCTTGAGGAGGGGAGAGACCACCATTTACTGGAAAGGCCAAATATACAGCATACACCCCTCCTCTTGTCAATCTTGTGCCTGTGACAGACATTACTAATCAATCACAGCACTCTTTCCCCTTCAACCTGAACTCTTAGCTGGGCATGGTGGCTCACACCTGTAATCCCATACTTTGGGGGGCTGAGGCAGGTGAATCACTTGAGGTTAGGAGTTTGAGACCAGCATGGCCAACATGGTGAAACCCCGGCTTTACTACAAATAGAAAAATTAGCTGGGGGTGGTGGCGGGCACCTGTAATCTCAGCTACTTGGGAGGCTGAGATGGGAGAATCGCTTCAACCTGGGAGGTGGAGGTTGCAGTGAGCTGAGATTACGCCACTGCACTCCAATCTGCGTGACAGAGCGAGACTCCATTTCAAAAAAAAAAAAAAAGATCCCCAGATGGCATGAGTTGAAACCCATTAGCTATAATGAATCAGGGAGGGAAATGGGGGCTCCTTAACTGCCCCTAAATCTCCCACAAATAGTCTTGCCCCCCGCAGCCCTGCTCATACCTGCTCAAAGAGGTACTCAAATGAGGCTGGGTCCAGAAGTTGCATCCCCTGTGCTGTCTGATCTGAGGATGCCTCAGTTCCTGGGGGCCCACAACGGTACACAGCCGGCTCCTGAGAATTCATGCCATGCCAGTTCCGGAAATAAAACCTGCAGGACGGGAGGGACGCAGCTGGGGCTTAGCACAGAGTCAGACCAGCTTCAGCACAGGAGGGGACGAGCTTTGCAAAGGGGTCTTCACCCACCTCATGCGGAAATACAGCATCAGGCTTGCGTCTCTGGGGATCTCTAGGATGTGGTTTGGGGGCAACCAGACTTGGGCCTGAGCATCGAAGAGGGCGAAGAGATTGAAACAAGGAGGAGTGATACCTGGACCAGGGGAGAAATGAGGTCAGGAGTCATGTCATGTGCTACCGTCAGACCGGAAGACCCTGCAAACCCAATGTCTGCCTTCACACTCCCTCTGAGGCCCCCTCCCCCACCTGCAGCTTCAGTCACGTTGCCCCTGGGCAGAGGACAGTGCATATGTTGACCATGCTGTGGCCTCACAGGAGGACTACATTTCCCAGCCTCCCTTGCAGCTAGGATGGGGCCAATTGCACTGGTTTCTGGCCAAAGGGATGGGCACATTTCCAAGCCTGGAAATAAATCCTCTTGTCACCTTCACCACCTGAGGTATGCTGAAGGCTTCTTTTTTTTTTTTTTTTTTTTTTGTTGAGACGGAGTCTCGCTCTGTCGCCCAGGCTAGAGTGCAGTGGCCGGATCTCAGCTCACTGCAAGCTCCGCCTCCCGGGTTTACGCCATTCTCCTGCCTCAGCCTCCCGAGTAGCTGGGATTACAGGCGCCTGCCACCTCACCCGGCTAGTTTTTTGTATTTTTTAGTAGAGACGGGGTTTCACCGGGTTAGCCAGGATGGTCTCGATCTCCTGACCTTGTGATCCACCCGCCTCGGCCTCCCAAAGTGCTGGGATTACAGGCTTGAGCCACCGCGCCCGGCCTTATTGAAGGCTTCTTTTGCCAGATGGTGAAGCTATAAGATAGAGGTGAACCATCCAACCTGTACTTGATTTTAGGTGAACCTTTTTTTTTTTTTTGAGATGGAGTCTTGCTGTCGCCCAGCCTGAAGAGCAGTGGTGTGATCTCAGCTCGCTGCAACCTCCACCTCCTGGGTTCAAGTGATTCCCCTGTCTCAGCCTCCCGAGTGGCTGGGAATACAGGTACGTGCCACCACATCCGGCTAGGGCTACTTTTCGTATTTTTGGAAGAGACAAGGTTTCACCATGTTGGCCAGACTGTTCTCAAACTCCTGACCTCAGGTGATCCACACACCTTGGCCTCCCAAAGTGCTGGGATTACGGGCCTGAGCCACCGTGCTCGGCTGATTTTAGGTAAACCTTGATTGTCTTAAGATTTAGGGGGACTGCTTATTCCTGCAGCAAAACTAATCCTAGCCTGACCCACATAACTCTACAAACTGCTGCAATTGTCTGGCATCTCCCTGAACTCCAGCCCCTTCCTGGCTGGAGAAACATCCAGTCACATCCTGGCTGTCTCCCCCTGGACATCACAGGCCCCCACTTACATATGCTTTGTTCCAAACAACACATCTTACCTGTGGTCGGCAAACTCCAACCCTCCCCTCCTCTGCCCGATTATTTTATTTTATTTTATTTTTTAAGGGTTGGGGTCTCTTTGCCACCCAGGCTGCAGTGCAGTGGTGCAATCCTAGCTCACTGCAGCCTCAACCTCCAGTGCTCCAGCGATCCTCCCACCTCGGTCTCTGGAGTTGACGGGATTATGGGTATGAGCCAGTGTGTGTGGCTTCTACCCAGTTCTTCAAACCAGGAACTTGGTCCTTATCTTCAGCCTCTCCCACCAACTCCACAACATATTGGTTACCAAGACCTGCTCTTTCTGCACTTTCCATGTCCTGGGGATCCATCTGCCACCTTCAAATGCAAACCTCAACCCCAATCCAGTCTCCAGACTTGCTGCAATTTCCCACACCAGCTACCCAGGGCATCTTTCTTTCTACTGATGTCATTTAAAAATTGTATCTGTTGGCCGGGTGCAGCGGCTCACGCCTGTAATCTCAGCACTTTCACAGGCTGAGGTGGGCGGATCACAAGGTCAGGATATCGAGACCATCCTGGCTAACACAGTGAAACTCCATCTCTACGAAAAAACACAAAAAATTAGCCGGGCGTGGTGGCAGGCGCCTGTAGTCTCAGCTACTCGGGAGGATGAAGCAGGAGAATGGTGTGAACCCAGGAGGTAGAGCTTGCAGTGAGCCAAGATTGCACCACTGCACTCCAGCCTGGGCGACAGAGCGAGACTCCGTCTCGAAAAAAAAAAAAAAAATTGTATCTGTCAGCTGGGTGTGGTGGCTCATGCCTGTAATCCCAGCACTTTGGGAGGCTGAGGCGGGCGGATCACAAGGTCAGGACTTCAAGACCAGTCTGGCCAATATGGTGAAACAACATCTCTACTAAAAAATACAAAAATTAGCCGAGCGTGGTGGTGCATGCCTGTAATCCCAGCTACTCAGGAGGCGAGGCAGGAGAATTGCTTGAACATGGGAGGCAGAGGTTGCAGTGAGCCGAGATTGCACCACTGCACTCCAGCCTGGGTGACAGAGTAAGACTCCATCTCAAAAAAAAAAAAAAGAAAAAACAAAATTGTATCTGTGGTGTGGGCATGGTGGCTTATGCCTGTAATCCCAGCACTTTGGGAAACTGAGGTGGACACATCACCTGAGGTCAGGAGTTCCAGACCAGCCTGGCCAACATGGTGAAACCCCCGTCTCTACTAAAAACACAAAAATTAGGCCAAGTGCAGTGGCTCATGCCTGTAATCCCAGGACTCTGGGAGGCCGAGGCAGGCGGGTCACGAAGTCAGGAGTTCTAGACCAGCCTGGCCAGCATGGTGAAACCCCGTCTCTACTAAAAAAAAAAAAAAAAAAATTTGCTGAGCCTGGTGGCACGCACCTGTAATCCCAACTCCTCGGGAGTCTGAGGCAGAAGAATTGCCTGAACCCGGGAGGCAGAGGTTGCAGTGAGCCAAGATCATGCCACTGAGCTCCAGCCGAGCTGGACAGAGTGAGATCTAAAAAAAAAAAAAAAAAAATTGGCCGGCCATGGTGGCATGCACCTGTAGTCCCAGCTACTTGGGAGGTTGAGGCAGGACAATCACTTGAACCCAGGAGGCAGAGGTTGCAGTGAGCCGAGATTGTGACACTGCACTCCAGCCTGGTGACAGAGCAAGACTCTGTCTCAAAAAAAAAAAAAAAAAAAATTATATCTGGCTGGGTGCGGTGGCCCACACCTATAATCCCAGCACTTTGGGAAGTTGAGGCAGGTGAAGCACTTGAGGTCAGGAGTTCGAGACCAGCCTGGCCAACATGGCAAAACCTCGTCTCTACTAAAAATACAAAAATTAGCTGGGTGTGGGGGGTGCGCACCTGTAATTGCAGCTACTCAGGAGGCTGAGGCAAGAGAATTGCTTGAACCTGGAGGTGGAGGTTGCAGTGAGCCGAGATCACACCACTGCACTCCAGCCTGGGTGAAAGAGTGAGGCTCTGTATAAAACAAAATAAAATAAAATAAATAAGTAATTTTATCTAAGGCTGGGTATGGTGGCTCACATCTGTAATCCAGCACTCTGGGAGGCTAAGGCGGGAGAATCACTTGAACCTAGGAGTTCAAGACTAGCCTAGGCAACATAGTGGAGACCCCCCATATCTAAAAAAACTAAAAATAAAATAAATTAGCTGGGTGTGGCTGGAGTGCAGTGGTGCGATCATAGCTCACTGTACCCTTGGCTTCCTGGACTAAAGCAATCCTCCTGCCTCGCCTCCCAAGAAGCTGGAACTACAGGCGCATGCCACCATGCCCAGCTGATTTTTGTAGTTTTTGTAGAGAACGGGTCTCACCATGTTGTCCTAGCTGGTCTCAAACTCCGGGGCTCAAGCGATCCTCCCACCTCAGCCTCCTGAGTAGCTGGGAGGGTGAGTAGCTCAGCCTCCAAAGTGCTGGGATTATGGGCATAAGCCACTGTGCCCGACCCTGAAGTAGTGTTTATCATTTTCATATCCTCTACAATCTAGTCTTAAATGTTATGAACTGTGGCTGGGCAAGGTGGCTCATGTCTGTAATCTCAGCACTTTGGGAGGCCGAGATGGGCAGATCACCTGAGGTCGGGAGTTCGAGACCAGCCTGACCAACATGGAGAAACCCCGTCTCTACTAAAAATACAAAATTAGCCGGGCATGGTGGCGCATGCCTGTAATCCCAGCTACTCGGGAGGCTGAGGCAGGAGAACTGAACCTGGGAGGCGGAGGTTGCGGTGAGCCGAGATTGTGCCATTGCACTCCAGCCTGGGCAACAGGAGAGAAACTCTGTCTCAAAAAAAAAAAAAAAAAAATCTAATGAATGGTAAATGTGTAGTATTATACTGCAGATATCCCTCTGCAATGTGCTTTTTCACGCTATAAGAGTTTATAAAGCTTCATACAGAATGATATTAGTCATTCTGGTTAAATTCGTTTTCCTGGCTGTACCATATTTCAGTATTCAACCAGATTGCAATTTGCTTAGGCAGTCTCTTGTTGAGGGACTTTGCAATGGTCTCCCCTTTTCCATATGATAAACAAGGCAGCTCTAAACATTCTCCTAAGTGTCCCTGGGAGCACAAGAGCTGACTGTTTATAGAGTGACTGTCACTGTCCAGGAGTGGAACTATATGACCTCAGGGAAGATGTTTCTGGGCTTTTTTTGTTTTGAAACAGGATCTCACTCTGACATATAGGCTGGAATGCAGTGGTACAATCATGGCTCAGTGCAGCCATGACCTCCCTGGCTCAAGCAGTCCTCCTGCCTTAGTCTCCTGTGTAGCTGGGAGCTACAGGAATATGCCACCACACCCAGCTTTTTTTTTTTTTTTTTTTGGAGACAGCATCTTTTTTTTTTTTTTTTTTTTTTTTTTTAGACGGAGTCTCGCTCTGCCGCCCAGGCTGGAGTGCAGTGGCCGGATCTCTGCTCACTGCAAGCTCCGCCTCCCGGGTTCACGCCATTCTCCTGCCTCAGCCTTCCGAGTAGCTGGGACTACAGGCGCCCGCCACCGCGCCCGGCTAGTTTTTTGTATTTTTTAGTAGAGACGGGGTTTCACCATGTTAGCCAGGATGGTCTCGATCTCCTGACCTCGTGATCCGCCCGTCTCGGCCTCCCAAAGTGCTGGGATTACAGGCTTGAGCCACCGCGCCCGGCCTGGAGACAGCATCTTACTCTGTCACCTCAGCTGAAGTGCAGTGGTATGATCGCTGCAACTTCAACCTCCTGGGCTCAAGCAATCCTTCCACCTCAGCCTCCCGAGTAGCTGGGACTTACAGGTGCACACCACCACACCTGGCTAATTTTCTGTATTTTTAGTAGAGACGGGGTTTCACTATGTTGCCCAGGCTGATCTTGAACTCCTGGGCTCAAGTGATCCTCCACGCTTAGCCTCCAAAACTGCTGGGATTACAGGCATGAGCCACTGCACCCAGCTTTGACTGTGTTATCAAACCACTCTCCAAAGTCACACCATGGAATTATACTGCCCCTCTGCGAAGGAAGGATACCTCCCTGTGAAACAGTTTTTTTTTTCTTTTAGATGGAGTCACCCAGGCTGGAGTGCAATGGTGCAATCTTGGTTCACTGCAACTTCCGCCTTTCAGGTTCAAGTGATTCTCCTGTCTCAGCCTCCTGAGTAGCTGGGACTACAGGCACAGGCATGTGCCACCATGCCCGGCTAAATTTTTGTATTATTATTATTATTTTTGGATGGAGATTTTGCTCTTGTTGCCCAGGCTGGAGTGCAGTGGCGCAACCTCGGCTCACTGTAACCTCCACCCCCTGGGTTAAAGCAATTCTCCTGCCTCAGCCTCCTGAGTAACTGGGATTACAGGCGCCTGCCACCACGCCCGGCTAATTTTTTGTATTTTCAGTAGAAAAGGGGTTTCATCATGTTGACCAGGCTGGTCTTGAACTCCTGACCTCAGATGATCCACCCACCTCAGCCTCCCTAAGTGCAAGGATTACAGGTGTGAGCTATGGTACCTGGCCAATGTTTCGTATTTTTGTTTTTTGAGACCCAGTCTCACTCTGTCACCCAGGCTGGAGTGCAGTGGTGCAATCTCAGCTCACTGCAACATCCGCCTCCCGGGTTCAAGCGATTCTCCTGCCTCAGCCTCCCAAGTAGCTGGGATGACAGATGTGCGTCACCATGCCCAGCTAATTTTCGTATTTTTAGTAGAGACGGGGTTTCACCATGTTGGCCAGGCTGGTCTCAAACTCCTAACCTCAAGTGATCTGTCCGCCTCAGCCTCCCAAAGTGCTGGGATTACAGGCGTGACCCACTGTGCCTGGCCTGAGACAACTTCTTAAAGACCCAGTCAAAAATACAAATAAAATAAAAAAATAAAAGAACTAGTTAGACTGCTTCACTCTCTGGCTTAAATCTTCCATGGCGGCCGGGTGCGGTGGCTCACGCCTGTAATCCCAGCACTTTGGGAGGCCGAGACGGGCGGATCACGAGGTCAGGAGATCGAGACCATCCTGGCTAACACGGTGAAACCCCGTCTCTACTAAAAAATACAAAAAACTAGCCGGGCGAAGTGGCGGGCGCCTGTGGTCCCAGCTACTCGGGAGGCTGAGGCAGGAGAATGGCGTGAACCTGGGAGGCGGAGCTTGCAGTGAGCTGAGATCCGGCCACTGCACTCCAGCCTGGGCGACAGAGCCAGACTCAGTCTCAAAAAAAAAAAAAAATCTTCCATGGCTCCCCATTGCTCCCGGAGAATGCCCAACCCCTTGATTCTGAGTACCCCCACCCTGGCTTTTGCCTGCTATGCCCCAGTTTCAATTGTTACTTCCCCTTCCAAACTCTTAAAATTGATACCCCAGTCACCCTGAAGGTCTTTCACTTCCTCAAACAGATCAAACTCTCCAGGCCTCCATGCATGCTGTTCCCTCTGCTGAGCGTGTTTCACTTCACCCCGCACACCTGTCTGAGTCCTTTAAGACTCATGGGGCCAGGCGGCGCGGTGGCTCACGCCTGTAATCCCAGCACTTTGGGAGGCCGAGGCGGGCAGATCACGAGGTCAGGAGATCGAGACCATCCTGGCTAGCACAGTGAAACCCCGTCTCTACTAAAAATACAAAAAAATTAGCTGGGCGTGGTGGCGGGCGCCTGTAGTCCCAGCTACTCGGGAGGCTGAGGCAGGAGAATGGCGTGAACCTGGGAGGCGGAGCTTGCAGTGAGCCGAGATTGAGCCACTGCACTCCAGTCTGGGCAACAGAGCGAGACTCTGTCTCAAAAAGAACAAAACAAAGACTCTGCCATGACTGGGCTCGAGGGCACACACCTGTAATCCCAACACTTTCGGAGTCTGAGGTGGGTGGATCACTTGAGGTCAGTAGTTCGAGACCAGCCTGGCCAACACGGTGAAACCTCTGTCTCTACTGAAAATACAAAAATTAGCTGGGTGTGGTGGTGGGCGCCTGTTAATCCCAGCTATTCAGGAGGCTGAGGCAGGAGAATCAGTTGAGCCTGGCAGGTAGAGGCTGCAATGCATCATGACTGCACCACTGCATTTCAGCCTGGGCAACAGAGAGAGACTTTGTCTCTACAAAAGAGAAAAAAAATAAAAGACTCAGCCATCAGTGGGGAAGTAGGAAGTGTTATAGAAATTGATTACAATGCTCCCATCCAGTCATGGAAGCTGGGAATAGGGGAGGTAAGAGGAGTTTCTGGAGGAAGGTATATGTAACCAAAGCCACCTTAGAAGGGCCTTCCCTTGGCTGGGCATGATGGCTCGTGCCTGTAATCCCAGCACTTTGGGAGGCTGAGGCAGGTGGATCACTTGAGGTCAGGAGTTCGAGACCAGCCTGGCCAACATGGTGAAACCCCGTCTCTACTAAAAATACAAAAACTAGCTGGGCGTGGTGGTGCACGCCTGTAATCCCCAGCTACTCAGGCAGCTGAGGCAGGAGAATGGCTTGAACCTGGGACGTGGAGGTTGCAGTGAGCCAAGATCACACCACTGCACTCCAGGCTGGGTGACAGAGCGAGACTCCATTTCAAAAAAAAAAAAAAAAAGTCCAGGTGTAGTGGCTCACGCCTGTAATCCCAACACTTTCAGAGGCTGAGGCAGGCAGATCACCTGAGGTCAGGAGTTCAAGACAAGCCTGGCCAATGTAGTGAAACCATGTCTCTACTAAAAATACAAAATTTAGCCAGGCATGGTGGCACATGCCTGCAATCTCAGCTACTCGGGAGGCTGAGGCAGGAGAATTGCTTGAATCTGGGAGGTGGAGGTTGCAGTGAGCTGAGATCACGCCATTACACTCCAGCCTGGGCAACAAGAGCAAAACTCCATCTCAAAAAAAAAAAAAGAAAGTCCTTCCCTCCTCCAGAGGAAATTGCGTTTCCAAATATATCTACTACAGACTTTTTTTTTTCTTTTTCTTTTGAGACGGAGTCTCACTCTGTCCCAGGCTGAAGTGTAGTGGCGCAATCTCAGCTCACTGCAACCTCCACCTCCCGGGTTCAAGTGATTCTCTGGCCTCAGCCTCCCGAGGAGCTGGGACTACAGGCGTGTGCCACCATGCCCGGCTAGTTGTTTTTTTTTTTGTTTTGTATTTTTAGTAGAGGCGGGGTTTCACGGTGTTGGCCAGGATGGTCTCGATCTCCTGACCTCATGATCCGCCCACCTCGGCCTTCCAAAGTGCTGGGATTACAGGTGTGAGCCACCATGCCCGGCTTGACTTTCTTTTTTTAATGACACAGGGTCTCACTCTGTCACCCAGGCTGGAGTGCAGTGGTGTGATCTCAGCTCACTGCAACCTCTATGTCCCAGGTTCAAGTCACTCTCCTGCCTCAGTCGCCTGAGTAGCTGGGATTACAGGCGCGCACCACCACACCCGGCTAGTTTTTGTGTTTTCAGTAGAGCTGGAGTTTTGCCATGTTGGCCAGGCTGGTCTCAAACTTCTGACCTCAAGTGATCCACTAGCCTCAGTCTCCCAAAGTGCTGGGATTGCAGGCGTGAGCCACCGCGCCCAGCCCGACTTTCTTTTTTTAATGACACAGGGTCTCACTCTGTCACCCAGGCTGAAGTGCAGTGATGCCACCATACCTCATTGCAGGCTTGAACTCCTGGGCTCAAGCAATCCTGTTGCCTCAGCCTCTCAAGTCGCTGGGACTACAAGCATGCACCACCATGTCTAAAAATTGTTTTGTTGAGACAAGGTCTCCCTATGTTGCCCAGGCTGGTCTCCAACTACTGGCCTCAAGCAATCCTCCTGCCTGGGCCTCCTCAAGTACTGGGATTACATGTGTCAGTTACTGCACCTGGCCAAGTTTTCTGATTTATTCTATTTCTTCCTGTCTTCCCTACTAAAATTTCAGCTCTACAAAGGCAGTGATTTGCAGCTGCCACACAGTAGATGCTTACAAAATGTTCACCGAATGAACGGGTGGATGGATGGATGGATGGATGAATGGATGGATGAATGGATGGATGGATAGATGGATGAATGGGTGGCTGGATGAATGGGTGGCTGGATGGATGGGTGGGTGGATGGATGGGTGGGTGGATAGGTGGGTGGATGGATGGGTGGATAGGTGGGTGGATGGATAGGTGGATAGGTGGGTGGATGGGTGGATAGGTGGGTGGGTGGGTGGATGGATGGATAGGTGGAGGGTGGATGGATGGGTGGGTGGGTGGATGGGTGGATGGGTGAGTGGGTGGATGGGTGGGTGGATGGATGGATGAATGGGTGGGTGAATGGGTGGATGGGTGGGTGGGTGGGTGGAGATGGGTAGATGAGTGGATGGATAAATGGATGGATGGATGGATGAATGGATGGATGGATAGATGGATGAATGGGTGGCTGGATGGATGGGTGGGTGGATAGGTGGGTGGATGGATAGGTGGATAGGTGGATAGGTGGATGGGTGGGTGGGTGGGTGGGTGGATGGATGGGT
>NC_037687.1:10173457-10204305 GCF_003255815.1 Theropithecus gelada
AAAAAAAAAAAAAAAAGCTACCCCTCATGAGATAAACTGCAGCTGCAGACTGGCACAGTGGCCCATGCCTATAATCCTAGCACTTTGGGAGGCTGAGGTGGGAGGATCACTTGAGCTTAGGAATTTGAGGCCAGCCTGGGTAACACAGTGAGATTCCATCTCTTAAAAAAAAAAAGTTGCTGGGCAGGGTGGCTCATGCCTGTAATCCCAACACTTTGGGAAGCCAAGCGGGCAGATCATGAGGTCAGGAGTTTGGGACCAGCCTGGCCAACATGGGGAAACCCGGTCTCTACTAAAAAAAAATAGAAAAAGTAGCCAGGCATGGTGGCACGCACCTGTAGTTCCAGTTACTCAGGAGGCTGAGGCAGGAGAATTGCTTGAACCCAGGAGGTGGAGGTTGCAGTGAGCCGAGAGGGCACCACTGCACTCCAGTCTGGGCAATAGAGTGAGACTCTGTCTTAAAAAAAAGAAAAAAAGGCCGGGCGTGGTGGCTCAAGCCTGTAATCCCAGCACTTTGGGAGGCTGAGACGGGCGGATCACGAGGTCAGGAGATCGAGACCATCCTGGCTAACACGGTGAAACCCCGTCTCTACTTAAAATACCAAAAAATTGGCCGGGCGTGGTGGCTCAAGCCTGTAATCCCAGCACTTTGGGAGGCCGAGACGGGCGGATCACAAGGTCAGGAGATCGAGACCATCCTGGCGAACCCGGTGAAACCCCGTCTCTACTAAAAAATACAAAAAACTAGCCGGGCGAGGTGGCGGGCGCCTGCAGTCCCAGCTACTCGGGAGGCTGAGGCAGGAGAATGGCGTGAACCCGGGAGGCGGAGCTTGCAGTGAGCCGAGATCCGGTCACTGCACTCCAGCCTGGGTGACAGAGCGAGACCCCGTCTCAAAAAAAAAAAAAAAAAAAAAAAAAAAAAAAAAACCAAAAAACAAAACTAAGATGCTGGCCAGGCACGGTGGCTCACGCCTGTACTCCCAGCATTTTGGGAAGCCAGGGTGGGTGGGTCATCTGAGGTCAGGAGTTCGAGNTAGCCGGGCGAGGTGGCGGCGCCTGTAGTCCCAGCTACTCGGGAGGCTGAGGCAGGAGAATGGCGCGAACCCGGGAGGCGGAGCTTGCAGTGAGCGGAGATCCCGCCACTGTACTCCAGCCTGGGTGACAGAGCAAGACTCCGTCTCAAAAAAAAAAAAAAAAAAAGAAAAAAAAAGCAACTGTGGCCTCTGCAACTCCCTTCCTCCACGATGAGCCTGAGTCACCCTGGAGCCTGCCTGCCACCCTGCAAGCCACTGCTGGGCAGCCATCAGTCTCCCCTGTGTCCTCTGAATAGCCGCCAGGGAGGCCACAGCCAAAAAAGGCCTCTTGGAGTTGGTGGGGGCGGCAGCCTGCCCAGCCTGGGCTTTACACCTCCCACTGGGGAGGGGCTGTAGCAGGCTGAGCAGGGGAGAAGGCACCCCAGCAAGCAGGGCCCACAGGTGTCACTACCCTCCTGCCTTAGAGTTAGGGAAACTGAGGCTCACGAAATCTTAATGTCATACAACTCATTAGAAAAAACCATTAACAGCAGCTGTCTCTGGGCAGGAGAGTCGGCGAGCTGGGGCTAGGAAAAGGGATTCATTTGTCCCCTTTTGGAACCTTTGGAATTTGTTTTTTTTTTTTTTGAAAAGACAAGGTCTTAGGCCAGGCTTGGTGGCTCACACCTACAATCCCGGCACTTTGTGAGGCTGAGGTGGGTGGATCGCCTGAACTCAGGAGTGTGAGACCAGCCTGGGCAACATGGTGAAACCCTGTCTCTACCAAAAATACAAAAATCAACCAGGAATGGTGGTGTGCACCTATGGTCCCAGCTACTCAGGAGGCAGAAATAGGAAGATCACTTGAGCCCGGAAGGTGGAAGTTGCAGTGAGCCGAGATGGCACCACTGCACTCCAGCCTGGGTGACAAAGCAAGACCCTGTCTCGAAAAAAAACCCAAAAAAACAAACAAATCAAAATTAAAAAAAAGAAAAAAGAAAGACAGACAAGGTCTTGCTATGTTGCTCAGGCTGGACTTGGACTTCTGGGCTCAAATGATCCTTCTGCCTCAGCCTCCTGAGTAGCTAGGACTATAGGCATGTGCCACCACATGTGGCTATGGAATTTTTTTTTAACCATTCACAAAAATTATTTAAATGATGATGACGGTAATAGCTACTGCCCCAAAAGGATTACAAATATTAAACGAATAAGGTAACCCTTGCAACAACCCTATGGGGTGGACATCATTCAGATTCTCAGGTGCTCAGGCACAGAGCAATCAAACAATTCCCTGGCAGTCACGCAGCATGTGAGTGATACAGACAGAGCTGAGATTTGAACCTAGTCAGGCCTGTGCTCAGAACCACAGCGATCTCTCCTTCCCCTCCACAATGCTTCCTTCCAAACCTGCCCCAAGTTTTCTTGACCCAGTCTTAATTTATTCTTACAAAGGTCTCAGGGAGGTGGGGTCATAGTATCCCAGGTTTCATACGGGCTCAGGGAGGCCTGAGTCTTGCCACATCAAAGAAAGAAAGAAGCAGCAAGAGGCAGGACTAGGATTGGAACGCAAGCTTGCCTGTCCTTGAACCTGTGCTGGAGACGCTGAAGCCCCCTGCCTCCCTTACGTGCCACTACAACCACCGGGTTCTCAGCGGTAGGACAGGAACAGCTCCGTGCCAGAGGGAGGAGGGTGTGGCAGGTACACTATGCTGCAGGAGGGGGGCCCTCCCACTCGGCAGGACCAAACCATTCTCCACAGTAGTAAAGATTAACCTCTTTATGTGACAGAAATAGGTCTTCCCAAGAATAGTCTTTGGAGCTTTGTGGAAGTCTTAAATATTTCATAATAAAATGTTACACACGGCAAGAAATAGAAGCGCTAGAACTTTCTTCCCACACTCCAGTGGCTCGCTTGGCAGGTACACTACCCAGGAGACTCAGGATTTAAGGAATAGGTCTGGAGGTGGGACTGGGAGCTAGATAAAGAGACTAATGCCGTATTCTGGAGTATTCCAAAATGACGGGGAAGGGACCTTCTAGTTGTTTTTGGATAAATGATGGGGAGTTGTCCTATGGGAGGGTGGGGTAAGAGATCCTCACTAGAAGGTTCTGAAAGGTATATGCCCTTAGTTTAAGAGTACAACACGGCTGGGTGCAGTGGCTCACGCCTGTAATCCCAGCACTCTGGGAGGCCGAGGTGGGTGGATCACCTGAGGTCGGGAGTTCGAGACCAGCCTGACTAACATGGAGAAACCCTGTCTCTACTAAAGATACAAAATTAGCCAGGCGTGGTGGTGCATGCCTGTAATCCCAGCTATTCAGGAGGCTGAGGCAGGAGAATTGCTTGAACCCGGGAGGCAGAGGTTGCAGTGAGCCAAGATTGTGCTACTGCACTCCAGCCTGGGCGACAAGAAGGAAATTCCATCTCAAAAACAAAACAAAACAAAAAAAAGGAGTACAACAGACACTGATATGTGATGCAGGCACACTGATTTGGGGTAGCAGGAGGTTAAACCTTTAAGTCTTAGTCACCCCATTGGCTTGTGAGCACTGAGGGGGTGGTAGGACATGGATCACTCAGACTTGGGATTCTGGGGTCTGGATTTGGGGGTTCTGTTGTGGTCCGATAGAAGAAGGGGTAGTGAATTTAGAATCGGACCAGGAGTCCCTGGAAAAGAGCAGGGACAATTTGGGTCACAGAGTAGCAATCAGGTTGGGGACACAAGGTGGGGTGGGTTTGGGGTCCTGGGCTTGAGTTAGGGGAGTTTCCAATGCTGGCCAAGGCTCATACAGGAAGCCAGTCTGGGAGGTGGGTGGTGACAGGGTCTGCAATACCAAGTAGGGGCAGGGGCTCTGGCTGGGCCGGAAGCCACGTGGGCAGGATTTCCTGGTCTAATGGGAAATGGGTCTACCCGAGGCCAAAGGAGAGGCTGGAATGTGAGGCTCTGTCGGGGTGGAGCTGGTAGTTAGATCCAGAGGGGAACCAGGTTCCACAACCGAAGTCCTCGGTGAGACTAAGGATCCTGAAGGGGGACGGGTCTACATTCTAGGAAGGGGGTCCTGGGTGTGGGCAGGGACAGGAACATCAGAGTAGCACAGAGTTCCTTGTACCGTTTAGAAAAGGAGTGGCGACTCCGGATCTGAATGGGAACCCCGGATCAAGATCCCGGAAAGTAGATCCCAGGACAGACCAAAGTATTGGGGGTCCAGACTACGGAGGTGGGGGTGGGCGACGTGAGATCCCAGATAGGGAGTGGATACCCGAATAAGATGAGGGATCTAGAAGAATTTGGGGTCTAAACTTTGAGGCAGAGTTCTGGGTGTAAATGTTAACTCCGAACAGAATTAGGGAGACTCGTCTAAGGGAGTCCAGACTGAAGAAGTTCTAGGGGGTGAATAGGGAATCCCACGCAAAAATCGGAGCAGGGGGTGAGGGGGGAGATCCCGAGCAGGGACTCAGAGTCTCAGTGGTACTGGGGTCCTGGAGTTGAATCGAGGCTCCTGAAAGTCCAGACTGAGGGGGTGAGAATCCTAGGTGTGAACAGCGGCGTCCCTGGGCAGTATCGGGGACCACAACTCTGGAGTGGGGTCCGGGAGTGGGGAAAGGGATGGGCGCGCGCGCCTTACCTGATGCCGCCAGCGGAAGAGGCTGGCCGTGTCGATGTTGGGGTGCGTCTCGTCTTCATCATCAGACACCTCAATGTGGTCCCACACGCTGTAGTCCACCATCTTGCCTTGGCGGCCCAGCCCGCTACGGCTCGGTTGGCGGCGACGGCGGCGGCGCTGGAGACTTGGTGCGCGGAGCCCCGCCCCTTCCGCTTCCGCCCGAGTGCGGGAACCCCGCCCTGCGTGACGTCACATCCCTAGTAACCTCGGCAGCGGCACTGGCTACC
Source organism: Theropithecus gelada (assembly GCF_003255815.1). NCBI lineage: Eukaryota > Metazoa > Chordata > Mammalia > Primates > Cercopithecidae > Theropithecus > Theropithecus gelada. The sequence continues at coordinate 10,178,367 of NC_037687.1, forward strand.
CATTCTGCCTTAAAGGGCCCTGCGCAAGTGTTCCAGCCCCCTGGAGTTCCCGCAGAGACTCCACCTCATCGGGCGCAGGGGCTCCGCTAGGTCTCCTGGGGGCATGAGTGGGCGCTTCAACTCCTAGCCCCCCTCATCTCCCGCCTCTCCACGGTGGGCGTTTGGGGTGGCAGGGAGAGGACGGTTGATGAGACTGAGAGGACTGTCCCCTCAGCTACGCCGCAGTGACGTCTGCAAGGGGTAGGGACACGGCGGGAAGGCCCTCCCCCTGCCCTTCGTAAACGGGGACTTAAGCCTGCGCTGGAGAGGGGCGCCTGACGACTCCTGGGACTTTCTCAGCCCGAGGAGGACTGGACCTGCCCTGGGGGTGTCTAAATCGAGGGTGGAATGGCCCTCCCCTTGAGGGATTAAACATGGAGGGGAGATTGTGGCTCTGCCTTGGGAGCTGGGGTTTCCCCGCCTCGGCAACAGACTTCTCGTCCTCCAGCTCCGGCCATTAGCAGCAAGGACTCGCGCGCGCGCACATACACACACACACACTTTGGAATCACCCGGACCCCCATAACGGGTCTCGGCGCCCCACCCCGCGTGACCGCTGGGTGTCGCTAGAGTCTAGCCTACGGCGCGTATTCCTGGCCCCGCGCTTGGTGGGGGAATCTTGGAGAGGTGGAAGGGGGCTTTCCTTGTCGTCACAGTCTGGGGTCACGCATAGTCCCTCCCCGTTTGTCTGAGGGTACCCTTCCTCCGCCGGGGCTCTAAGGACTCCATTACTCTAAGCATGCAGGGCCCTGGCCTCACACTTCCATGCATCCCAATCCACGCTTTTATACCAGGATAATAGGCCGTGTTGCAGTCTCGGGCCAGGATTATTTTAGATTAAAGGGTGCTCCATCGGGGGTCAGGCTGGATAGGAGGAGCTCCAGCCACTCGGGTGAGGGGCGCCTCTTCCCAGTCTCCCCTGGAGCCGACGTCGCAGGCGGTGCCCGGAGAGAGCGAGCGAACGTCTCCAGATGGGGGGGATTCCCCCGTGCATGGGGGGAGGGGCCATCGGACAAAAACGCCCTCCCGCTGCCGCCCCTCCCCCTCGCGCTTCATTCAAACCCGCGAGTGGGCGGGCAGGGGCGGAGGAGTCCCCATCTCCTCCCCCTCCCTCTTCACCTCTACCCTGGCAGTCCAGCACATCAGTGGCCGTCACGGCCCGGGCACGCGCGCGCACGGACCCACACCCCGGCGGCTCTCACAATCGCACACACACATACACACACACCAGCAAACAAAGGGTCTGGATACCCCCGTCCCCTCCCGCCCCCCAGGCCAGAGAGGGCGGGGCATCCCCTCCCCAGCCCCCCCGCAAGGTAAGCTTGGGGCTGCGAGCTGCGGTGGGGAGGGGGACCCGGTGCCATGGTGGGAGGGGGCCAGGACTGTAGGGAGTTCCCCGGCTCCCCAAGAAAGCCGTACCCCCACCCCCACCGTATGCCCTATAGGGCTTCGGCCCGGTCAGCAGCATGGGGGTATTGGGAGAGAATCCGAGATGTCAGGGATTCCCGGATCGGCGCGGGGGTCTCTTCCTGGCTCTGGAGACTGGAGCTGCCCAGCTTCAGCAAAACAGCGTTCCCGGAGCCTCAGCTTCCAGAACCTGGGATAGGGCGCCGGAAGCTTCCCCATCAACGCCGAGCATTTCCTAATCTGCCAGCACAGCACCTCCAGCCCTGGGGACTGAGAAGGAGAGAGACCCCTAAGTTGCTTTGCACTGTCGCTCTGTCCCCGGTCCCTACCCCACCCCCCATCGGTGCAAACCCTGCTATGTCTCTCCTGCCTGTGGTGTGGATGGGGGGGGGGGTTGCCGGAATTGGGAACGTTTTTTGGGGCTACCCTTGCTTCTTCTGCTACATCCCATAACCACATAGCACTGAGCTGCGATGGGGCCCGGCAGGCGGCTTTGCCTTCCTGAGTCTCAATTTCCTCCTCTGCAAAGTGGGTAATGACACACACCTAGGATTCCGCGAAATCGTGCTCGCAGAGCCTGCTTTTGCGCCATCGTTTTGTTTATTAGCTCATTTTACATCTCTTTACCAAGTGTCTACTTACTATGTGCTGGGCACTGTGACCAGGCTTTGGGGCAGCAGCAACCAACCAACCCAGCAGGGGTCCCTGCTCCGGCTAGTGAGGGAGCAGGATCCCTGTATAAACATACAGATCCCCACGGGTGATTTCCTACTGTGAAGACTAAAATTCTGTCCTTGGACAGAGAGAGCCTAGGGGGAAATGCACTCAAGATTAATGAGGGAGCTGGGCGCAGTGGCTCACGCCTATAATCTCAGCACTTTGGGAGGCCGAGGCAGGCGGATCACTTGAAGTCAGGAGTTCGAGACCAGCCTGGCCAATATGGTGAAACCCCATCTCCACTAAAAATACAAAAATTAGCTGGGCATGGTGGCAGGCGCCTGTAATCCCAGCTACCCCGGAGGCTGAGGCAGGAGAATCGCTTAAACCCGGGAGGCGGAGGTTGCAGTGAGCAAAGATCACACCACTGCACTCCAGCTTGGCGACAGAGTGAGACTCCATCTCAAAAAACAAAACAAAACAAAACAGATTAAATAAGACTTCTGGATCCTGCCTGGCTTCCTCCTTGGGTCTGCGCTCCATGAGGGCAGGATTAGGTCTAGAACAGTGGCTGGCACACAGTAGGTGCTCAATAAATGTTGAATAAGCCTGGCACCCTGGTGTGAGCCTATAGTCCCAGCTACTTGGGAGGCTGGCTGGAGGATCCCAGGAACACCCGTCTCTAAAAAATAAATAAATAAATAAATAAATCCTTAGCTGGGCATAGTGGCATGCGCCTATAGTCCCAGCTACTCAGGATGCTGAGGCAGGAGAATGGCTTGAACCCAGGAGGCGGGGGTTGCAGTGAGCTGAGATAGTGCCATTGAACTCCAGCCTGGGTGACGAGAACGAAACTGTCTCAAAAACAAACAAACTTACTTAAATGAATTAAAGAGGGGATTAGATTAAGACTAGATGCTAGAACTGTAGATTAGGAAGAAGGCTTAGCATAAACCAATCCACCCCCACTCCCTTGGATTTGATACAGGAGACAGTGAGTCCGAGAATGTCAACATTTCTATAACATTGAAGATGGGCCCAGCACAATGGCTCACATCTGTAATCCAAGATACTTGGGAGGCTGAGGTGGGAGGATCGCTTGAGCCCAGGAGGTTGAGGCTGCAGTGAGCCATGATCACATCACTGCACTTCAGCCTGGGAGACAGAGTGAGACTCTGTCTCACCAAAAAAAAAAAAAAAAAAAAGAAGAAGAAGAACATGGTTAAAACAAGTGTTGTGAACAACTGGGGACAGAGACCAGAACTGAGCACTGGGCACTCCAGGAACTCCTGGTGTCCAGCCAGTGCCCACTCTTCCCCACAGAGCATATAGACACAGCACTGCTTTCATCTATTCTATATTTATTCAGCACCTACTATGTACCAGGTGCCAGGGACACAGCGATTAACAGAACAAAACTGCCTGCCCCAGTGGAGCTGACATTTAGTGGAGGAAACTGAAATGAAATAACATGACCAAAAAGATGTAATGACACATTGTGATGAAGACACTGATGGAAATAGAGGGCGTGTTTGGGTATTTAGAAGGACTTCCTGGAGGGAGTTGAATTCAGCGCACACACACTCAAACCCAGACAAACAGAATCCCACTACTACACAACACAGGCAAGTGGCCATGGGTACTGAGTGGCTGAGTACAGATTTAAACCTGGAACCTGCATTTCTTTTTTCCTTCTTCCTCTTTTTAACTAATTAATGTATTTATTATACTTTAAGTTCTGGGAAAAATGTAGAGAACGTGCAGGTTTGTTACATAGGTATACACGTGCTATGGTGGTTTGCGGCACCCATCAACCTGTCATCTACATTAGGTATTTCTCCTAATGTTATACCTCCCCTAACCCCCAACCCCCAACAAAGGGCCTGGGTGTGTGATGTTCCCCTCCCTGCGTCCATGTGTTCTCATTGTTCAACTCCCACCTATGAGTGAGAACATGTGGTGTTTGGTTTTCTGTTCCTTGTGTTAGTTTGCTGAGAATGATGGTGTCCAGCTTCACCCATGTCCCTGCAAAGCACATGAACTCTTTTTTCTTTCTTCCTTTCTTTTTTTTTTCTTTTCTTTTTCTTTTTTTTTTTTCTTTAATTGAGACAGAGTCTCACTCTGTCACGCCCAGGCTGGAGTGCAGTGGCTCGATCTTGCCTAACTGCAACCTCTGCCTCCCAGATTCAAGTGCTTCTCCTGCCTCAGTCTCCCGAGTAGCTGGGATTACAGGCACGTGCCATCACACCCAGCGAATTTTTGGTGTTCTTAGTAGAGATGCAGTTTCACCATATTGGCCAGGCTGGTCGAGAACTCCCAACTTCAGGTGATCGGACCACCTTGGCCTCCCAAAGTGCTGAGATTACAGGCGTGAGCCACTGTACCCAGCCTTCCTTTCTTTTTACAGACAGGATCTTGTTCTGTCACCCAGGCTGGAGTGCAGTGGCAATCGTAGCTCACTTGCAGCCTCAAACTCCTGGGCTCAAGCAATCCTCCTGCCTCAGCCTCCGGAGTAGCTGGTATTACAGGCACCTACCACCACGCCTGGTTAATTTCTTTTTTTTTTTTTTTCATTTTATTTTAAAGATGGAGTCTCCAAGAGTTGGAGGCTGCAGTGAGCTATGATCGCACCACTGCATACCTACCTGGGCAACAGCAGGAGACCCTACCTCAAAAAAGAAAAGAGATGGGGTGTCGCTATGTTGCCCACGCTGGTCTCAAACTGCTGGCCTCAAGTGATTCCCCTGCCTTGGCCTCCCAAAGTGCTGGGAATATGGGCGTGAGCCACTGTGCCCAGCCCCCGGAACCTGCATTTCTAGGCACTGTGAAATATTGTTTTCCTCTGCATCTTCACACAGTGACACCCCCACACCCCTACACATTCATATTACAGTCACACAGGCACAGCCAAACTCTTATTCACATAGACTCATGTGGTATTGCCCTGACACATAGATTCCTGCGGGTACAATTTAGTTTCAACTACGCAACACTTAGACTCACAGAAAGTTCCACTAGCCCAGTTGCACAGGCACAGACAGGTATGAAGTTCATGCACATATATGCATGTATTTGCACACACGTGCACACATGCCTGGAGCCCTTCACAATCCTTCTAAGACCTGCGTCAGCTTTTTTTTTTTTTTTTTTTTTTTTTTGAGACGGGGTCTTGCTCTGTCACCCAGGCTGGAGTGCAGTGGCCGGATCTCAGCTCACTGCAAGCTCCGCCTCCCGGGTTCACGCCATTCTCCTGCCTCAGCCTCCCGAGTAGCTGGGACTACAGGCGCCCGCCACTTCGCCCGGCTAGTTTTTTGTATTTTTTAGTAGAGACGGGGTTTCACCGGGTTAGCCAGGATGGTCTCGATCTCCTGACCTTGTGATCCGCCCGTCTCGGCCTCCCAAAGTGCTGGGATTACAGGCTTGAGCCACCGCGCCCGGCCAACCTGCGTCAGCTTTGAGCATAGAGCTTGGGCAGCCGTGAATATTCAGTGCCACAGCGTAGGCAGGGGCTTTTATTCTCACTTCCCTGTTATTTGCTGCACATCGCCACATCCTTCTGTTGAAGGAAGTGGGGAGTGGGCAGGATGTCAGGCTGGGTGACATCAGCTCTCCTCTGCCAGGCCAGGCCAGTGGCTCCCAGGCTGGGCTGGTAGCTGATGGTGCTGACAACATGGTTGGGGGAAAAGGACTCTGGCGGCCTGAGCCTGATGCCAGCTGTCCAGAGCAGCCTGTGCTGCCATCTGGAACCCCCTCCCCAGCAGCCTGCTGTCCAGGGGAGGAGAAGGCAGGCTTAGAAGCATCCTCCACCCTGAGCGCTCCTGGGCCCTGCCTCCCTCGCCTGGGCTGCGGCCAGGGCCAATTGCTGCAAATGTGCACTAGTGTCCTGACAGCAGTAAGGGGCATGACTCTGCCTCTCTCGCCTGGCCGGCTGGACTCCTCCGACATCGCCTTCTTCGTTGCTTTTTTCATTTCACAAATCCTCGAGGCTGGCAACAGAATTTGCAGAGCCCAGGGAAAATGCACACACAGGGTTCCTCTTCAAAATTACAAACAATAGGCCGGGAGCAGTGGCTCACGCCTGTAATCCCAACACTTTGAGAAGCTAAGGGAGGGGAATTGCTTGAGGCCAGGAGTTTGAGACCAGCCTGGCCAACACAGCGAAACCCTGTCTCTACTGAAAATGCAAAAATTAGCTGGGCATAGTGGCAGGCGCCTGTAATTCCAGCTACTTAGGAGGCTGAGGCAGGAGAATCATTTGAACCCTGGAGGCAGAGGTTGCAGTGAGTCAAGATCATGCCATTGCACTCTAGCCTGGGTGACAAGAGCTAACTCCGTCTCCAAAAAAAAAAAGTATAAGTCTAAGGCAAAGAAAACGCAAGCAGAGTCGGGGGGATAGGAAGAGCATTAGGATATTTGAGGTCTGAATATGTTCTAGGTGTTTGAAGAACAGCAAAGGGCCTGGTGGGTTGGCCAGACATTGTAGCTCATGCCTGTAATCCCAGTACTTTGGGAGACTGAAGCGGGAGGATCACCTGAGCCAGGGAGTTCCAGACCTGCCTGGGCAACATGGCAAGACCCCCCTCTCTACAAAAAATTTAAAAATTAGCTGGGCGTGGTGGTGCTCGCCTGTAGTCCCAGCTACTTGGGAGACCGAGGCCAGAGGATCACTTGAGCCCAGGCATTCAAGGCTGCAGTGAGGAGTGATAGCGTCACTGCACTCCAGCCTGGGCAACAGAGTAAGACCCTTATCTCTTAACAAAATGAAGACAGGCCGGGTGCTGTGACTCACGCCTGTAATCCCAGCATTTTGGGAGGCCGAGGTGGGCGGATCACGAGGTCAAGAGATCGAGACTATCCTGGCCAACATGGTGAAACCCCGTCTCTACTAAAAGTACAAAAATTAGCTGGGTGTGGTGGTGCGTGCCTGTAGTCCCAGCTACTTGGGAGGCTGAGGCAGGAGAATCATTTGAACTCAGGAGGCGGAGGTTGCAGTGAGCCGAGATTGTGCCCCTGTAGTCCAGCCTGTCAACAGAGAGAGACTATCTCAATAAACAAAATTTGTTTTAAAAAAGGGAACAGAAATAAATTCACATGCATTACTTCACTTCATCCTCACAACAACCCCATCAGATGGGTGTGAATATTATTCCTATTTTACAGATGATGAAACTGAGGGCCAGAGAGGCTGAGTAATTTGCTCAAAATCATACAGGCAGAGCTGAGAGATACTGTGAGTTAAGTTCTAGACTACCACAATAAAGCGAGTATCACGATAAAGTGATCCACAAAATTTTTGGCTTCCTAGTGCATGTAAAAGTTATGTTGACACTATACCATATGTGCATATGCAATATATACATTATAGACAATATAGACTATATACAATATAGACATAATGCAATAGCATTATGTCTAAAACAGCATCATACACCTTAATTTTAAAATACTTTATTAGCTTGGGCAACACAGTGAGACCTCGTTTCTACAAAAAAAATTTTTTTAATTAGCCGGGCATGTTGGTGCTCACCTGTGGTCCCAGCTACTTGGAAGGCTGAGGTGAGAGGATCGCTTGAGCCCAGGAGGACGAGGCTGCAGTGTGTTATGATCACAGCACTGCACTCCAGCCTGTGCAACAGAGTGAGACCCTGTCTCAAAAGCAAAACAAAAAAACCTTAAAAACTTTATTGCTAGGCCAGGCACAGTGGCTCAAAAAATTAGCCAGGCGTGGTGGCAGGTGCCTGTAGTCCCAGCTACTTGGGAGGCTGAGGCAGGAGAATGGTGTGAACCCAGGAGGCGGAGGTTGCGGTGAGCCAAGATCCCATCACTACACTCCAGCCTGGGCGACAGAGTGAGACTCCGTCTCAAAAAAAAAAAAAAAAAAACCCACAAATAAACAGTAAACTTTATTGCTGCCCGGGTGTGGTGGCTCACGCTTATAATCCTAGCACTTTGGCTGAGGCGGGCAGATCACTTGAGCCCAAAGGTTTGAGACCAGTCTGGCCAACATGGTGAAACCCCGTCTCTACCAAAAAAATACAAAAATTAGCCGGGCATGGTGGTGCACACCTGTAGTCCCAGCTACTCCAGAGGCTGAGGCAGGAGAATTGCTTAAACCCAGGAGGTGGAGGTTGCAGTGAGCCGAGATCGCGCCTCTGTACTCCAGTCTGGGCAATAGAGTGAGACCCCGTTTCAAAAAAAACCAAAACCAAAACCAAAACCAAAAAAAATCTTTATTTCTAAAAAAAACTAACCATCATCTGAGCCTTTGGCAAGTCATAATCTTTTTCCTGGTGAAGGGGCCTGCCTCAGTGTTGATGGCTTCTGACTGATTAGCGTGGTGGTTGCTGAAAGTTGGGGTGGTTGTGGCAATTTTTAAAAATAGGAGAACAGTCGGGCACGGTGACTCATGCCTGTAATTCCAACATTTTGGGAGGCTGAGGCAGGTGGATCACTTGAGGTCAGGAGTTCGCGATCAGCCTGGCCAACATGGTAAAACCCCGTCTCTACTAAAAATACAAAAATTAGCCTGGCATGGTGGTGGGCACCTGTAATCCCAGCTACTTGAGAGGCTGAGGCAGGAGAATCTCTCAAACCCGGGAGGCAGAGGTTGCAGTAAGCCGAGATGGCACCATTGCACTCTAGCCTGAGTGACAAAGAGAGACTCAGTCTAAAAATAAATAAATAAATAAATAAGATAATAATAATAATACTTGAAAGTCAAATGTACTCCTTGATCAATGGGCTGCAGAATGGATGTTGTGTTAGCAGGCATGAATATATCTCCTGTACATCTCCATCAGAGCTCAGTTGCATTGACAATGAGCAGCCATATTTTGAAATGAACCTTTCTTCTGCACAGGAAGTCTCAACTGTCGGCTTAAAATATTCAGTAAACAGATGTGCTGTCACCCAGGCTTTGTTGTTCTATAGAGGTGAAACCCCGTCTCTATAAAAATACAAAAAATTACTTGGACATGGTGGCACACATCTGTAATCCAGCTACTCCGGAGGCTGAGGCATGAGACTCGTTTGACCCGGGAGGCGGAGGTTGCAGTGAGCCACGATCTCACCATTGCACTCCGGCCTTAACAACAGGCTCTTCCCATCCCCCTGACTCTGTCTCAGAAAAAAAAAAAAACAAACCGGGCGTGGTGGCTCACACCTGTAATCTCAGCACTTTGAGGGGCTGAGGCAGGCGGATCATGAGGTCAGGAGATCGACACCACCCTGGCTAACACGGTGAAACCCCGTTTCTTCTAAAAATACAAAAAATTAGCTGGATGTGGTGGCAGGTGCCTGTAGTCCCAGCTACTTGGGTGGCTGAGGCAGGAGAACAGGAGGCGGAGCTTGCAGTGAGCCAAGATCACGACACTGCACTCCAGCCTGGGCGATAAAGTGAGACTCCGTCTCAAAAAAAAAAAAAAAAGAAAAGAAGAAAGAAAAAAAGACTATTTTGTCTACACTGAACGATTTGTTGTTGATCGTAGCCACCTTCATCAATAATTTTAGCTACATCTCTTCTGGGTAACTTGCTGCAGCTTCTATTTCTTTTTATTTTTCATATTAAAACACATTTACTTTTTAGGCCGGACATGGTGGCCCATGCTTGTAATCCCAGCACTTTGGGAGGTTGAGGTGGGAGGTTGCTTGAGCCCAGGAGTTCCAGACCAGCCTAGGCAACATGGCGAAACTCCATCTCTACAAAAAATACAAAAATTAAGGCCAGGAGTGGTGGCTCACACCTGTAATTCCAGCACTTTGGGAGGCCGAGGCAGGTGGATCATGAGGTCAGGAATTTGAGACCAGCCTGACCAACATAGTGAAACCCTGTCTCTACTAATAATACAAAAAATTAGCCAGGCGTGGTGGTGGGTGCCTGTAATCCCAGCTACTCAGGAGGCTGAGGCAGGAGAATCACTTGAACCTGGGAGGCGGAGGTTGCAGTGAGCTGAGATTGTGCCATTGCACTTCAGCCCAGGCAACAGTGCAAGACTCTGTCTCAAACAAACAAACAAACAACAACAACAACAAAAAATTAGCTGGGAATGGTGGTGTGTGCCTGTAATCCCAGCTACTCAGGAGGCTGAGGTGGGAGGATAGCTTTAGCCTAGGAGGTCAAGGCTGGGGGCCACAATGAATGGGTACCATTTCTTGCTCTGTTTGCTGGAGAATACAGGTTATAATCAGAGTGGTGAGTGCTTCAATGGGGGTAGAAAAACCTGCAGTGGGGGCACAGAACATGGACTGGAGCAGTCTGGCTGAAAAATGGAGGTGACCTTTAAGCTATCTTTATACATTTATCCATTTGTTCAACAAATGTCTGTTGAGGGCCCACCAGGTGCTAAAGGCTAGGTTGAAGAAATGACGTTTACATTCATTTCCATTAATTTACATTGAACTGAAGTGCTAGCTAAGGCAATAAGGCAAGAAAAAGAAATAAAAACCAGACTGGGTGTAGTGGCTCATGCCTGTAATCCCAGCACTTTGGGAGGCTGAGGCACAAGGAGCGCTTCAGTCCAGGAGTTTGATACCAGCCTGAACAATATGGCAAGACCCCATCTCTACCAGCCTGAACAATATGGCAAGACCCCATCTCTACAAAACAACAAAATAAAAATTAGCCAGGCATGATGGCAAGTGCCTGTAGTACCAGCTGCTACTCTGGAGGCTGAGGTGGGAGGATAGCTTGAGCCTGGGAGGTCAAGGCTGCACTGAGCTGTGCAATGATGCCACTGCATTCCAGCCTGGGCAACAGAGTGAGACCCTGTCTCAAATAAATAAATAAATATTTAAAAATAAAGAAATAAGAACTAGGCTGGATGTGGTGGCTCACACCTGTAATCACAGCACTTTGAGTCTGAGCTTTAGTTTGAGCTCAGGAGTTTGAGACCAGCCTGGGTAACATAGTGAGACCCCAGTCTCTATTTAAAAAACAAAAACAAAAGAACCAGCTAGTACATAGTAGAACTGTTAGAACATTACACTATCAGGTTCTCAACAATAACCTGACATTGAACAGGTTATTAAAAGCCTATTATGTTCCAGATTCTGTTCGGGACACTTGGGAGATAGTAATGAATAATACTATATTATTATTAATATCATAATTAAAGTTTTCGTGCCCTCCTGCAATTAATATTCCAGTGTGGGGAGACACAGACAATAAATGTAATAAATAAATTACATAGTGTGGTATGGGGGGAAGAGCAGGAAAAGGGGGACCAGAAGTCCTAGGAGGTTGTATTATAATTTTTTTTTTTTTTTTTTTTTTTTTTTTTTGAGACGGAGTCTCAATCTGTCGCCCAGGCTGGAGTGCGGTGGCCAGATCTCAGCTCACTGCAAGCTCCGCCTCCTGGGTTTATGCCATTCTCCTGCCTCAGCCTCCCAAGTAGCTGGGACTACAGGCGCCCGCCACCTCGCCCGGCTAGTTTTTTGTATTTTTTTAGTAGAGACGGGGTTTCACCGTGTTAGCCAGGATGGTCTTGATCTCCTGACCTCGTGATCCGCCCGTCTCGGCCTCCCAAAGTGCTGGGATTACAGGCTTGAGCCACCGCGCCTGGCCTGTATTATAATTTTAAGTGGGGGTGGAGTAAGAAAGAAAGAAATGCCTGAAAGGATGAGATGTAAACAAAGACCTAAAAGAGGTAAGGAACCTGCGGATTTTTTTTTTTTTTTTTTTTTTTTTTTTTTTTTTTTTGAGATGTAGTCTCAATCTGTTGCCCAAGCTGGAGTGCAGTGGCCTGATCTCAGCTCACTGCAACCTCCGCCTCCCAGGCTCAAGCGAGTCTCCTGCCTCACCCTCCCGAGTAGGTGGAATTACACTCCCGCCACCACGCGCGGCTGAATTTTATATTTTTAGTAGAGATGGGGTTTCACTATGTTGGCCGGGCTGGTCTCGAACTCCTGACCTCAAGTGATCCACCTGCTTTGGCCTTCCATAATGCTGGGATTACAGGCCTGAGCCACCACACCTGGCCAACCTGCGGATATTTGGGGGAAGAGTTCCAGGTGGAGAGAATTGGAAGTACAAAGGGCCAGAGGCACCAGCATGCTTGCTGTGTCCAGAGACAGCTAGACCAGTGCGGCTGGAGCTGAGGGCAGGGAGGTGACTGGGCATATCTAGCAGGACTGTGTGGGCCACGTGAGGACTTTGACTTTTCCTCTGAGTGAGGTAAGAGCCATTGAGGGCTCTGGGTAGAGGAAGATCATGATGTGAATCCAGTTCTAACAGGCTCCCACGGGGTCAGATGTTACCATTTATTAAACATTTACTGAGTGCCAGACACTATTCTGTTCAATATGATTTGATCTCATTTCATTTTCACATGGACCCTATAGAGAATATCATCCCATTTCACAGAACAGAAACTGAGGCTCACAGAGTTTAAGACACTGACCCATGGCCAAACAGCAATAATCTTCAGCGCCTGGGTGCCAAGGTAAAATAAGCCGGCCTTTCCCTCCCCCAAGCATTTCAGACAAGGATCGGTGGCTGCAGAGCGCACCCGTCTTCGGGAACGGCGTCTGTGTCCCTGTCTGTCTGTTTCTATTTCCACACGTCCCTGTCTGTCTCCACGCGCCTCTGCCTGTGCGTCCCCCATCTGTGCCCAAGCCGTCGTCTCTCTGCGCCCGGCCCCCGCACATCGGAGCTATTTCGGGTTTAAGGCTTAAAAGCCCAACAGCTCGGAGGAGACGCTTCCTCCGGCCCCCGGCTCGGACCACGCGCCGCACGCGGCCAGCTCTGGGAGCTCCCAGTTTTTTCTGCGGGATCCCCGAGCCGGGGAAGCCCCCGCGGGAGGAAGGGTGGGGGCTGGGGCGACCCGGGCCCGGAGGCTCTCGGCCCCCCAGTGGCCAACCCGGGCATTGACGCCGTCAGGAGCCCAGTCGTGCGTCAGCTGTCGCCCTGGCAACGGGCGGGCGACGTCACCCATTGGTGGTCCGTCAGTCACCCGCTGACGTCACGTCCCAGGAGGGGCAAAAGGCAAGGCGCGGGGGCGGGTTCTAGGCCCGGCCGGCAGGGGGAGCCCCGGGGCACTGATGGCAGATGCGTTTGGCTTGGTCTTGCAGGAGGCCCTGGCCCTGCCAACATGGCCACCGCAGCCCCAACGGCGCGCTAGGTTGGCAAGATGAAGAGGAGTCCCAGTGCCCTGTCCGTGGCAGGGACCGGGGACGAGGTGCGAGAGGAGGCGCTTGGGATGGGGCGGGGCTTCGCCCTGGGGAGACTAGCGCCCTCTAGTGACCATGGCTATTTCTTGAACGCGGCTTCACTACCTCCAAGCTGTGAGGAGTTTGGTCCCCTTGTGCCTCAGTTTACTCCTTGATTCCATTTTTCTCCTGCTGCCCAGATTAAGAGGCTCTCAGCCGGCCCAGGGACAGAAGGCAGAGGCTTCTCAAATGAGGAGAGGATTTTGGCTAGGAGGTGGGAGGGGGCGCTAGGGGTGGTGAGGTCTTGAGAGTCTCAGATGTGAGGGAGGGGAGGGGGGCATTGACATTAAGACCAAGAGGGGCCCTCTTAGATGTGGAGTTTGGGAAGAGACCCTAAAAAGGTGATGTGTTAGGGAGATCTCACACTTAAGACAGAATGTCTAGATGTGACAGACCCCCAAGGCTAGGGCATCGAGAGGGGACCCCACAAAAATTGTGGCTGAGAAGGGGCACTCTCAGACCTAAGAGATGGTAGGGCACCCTTTGTGGGAGGGGTCAGCGAGTGGTTCACACGTGAAGGGGAGCCTATACCCCCCATTAACTACTCCCTTAGACAGCTAGGTAGGGGTGTTCTTGCGGAGCGGGGCTCAGAGCTTCCCAGCCAGGCCACGCCCCCATTCCACTTTATCCCTCCCCAGAGGCCGAGGGAGAACCCCGAATCCGGCCATGCCAACATGCTGGGGGCCGACCTGCGTCGCCCTCGCCGCCGCCTCTCGTCCGGTCCTGGCCTGGGCTGGGCCCAGCCTGAGACCTCGGACCCTAGGGTCCCTCTGCCGCCACGGCCCACCACGCTGCCGCTGCGGATCCCACCGCGGATTTCCATCACCAGGGCGGAGAACGACAGGTAGGTAGGAGAGGGAGCAGAGTGGGAGCTGGGTTGGGGAGGCACAGTGCCAACTGGGCTAGGTCCAGCCACCAGCCCTTCCCGATCTCCACGCTCCCTGTCGTTTGCAAAACTAGTTGCAACTTGTACTGTGGCGGGCTGTGACACCCCTCCTCCAAGGCAACCTTCGCAAGCTCTAGGAAACCCTTCTTTCATTTTCCAGCTGCCTGAGTCAGCAAGGGGCAGGACTGAGGAAAGGGGTGTCATGTCTCCAGCCCCCAAGATGCTCCCATATTCACAGAGCTGGGGCAGGTTGATCAGGCGGCTGTGCACCGGCTTTCGTGTCCCCGCTGGGAGGATCAGGTTTCTTCTCCGCCTTGAAGGGGATGGTGGAGTCTTGGAAGGGGTCTGGACTGGCATTTTTCTTTCTCCTGGGGAGATGTGAGAAATATCTGCGAGCTCTGGGTTCACACAGCACCTCTTGCTGGTTCTCATCTGGGGACCTTCCCGGTACCCAACCAGTTTCCCAGAGTACTCAACCCCCTTCTTGGCTCAAGAATGAGCTGGAAAGTCAGACAGCTGAGCTAGTCCTGGCTTCTGGCCGGCCCCTGCCCCCGTGCCCTCCTCTGGTCACCGCTCTCGGCAGTTCCAGTCTACCCCCACCCCCATCTACTCAATTGGAGAGTTCCAGGGTCTCTGTTTCCCTCATGGTCCAAGGTTCATTTCCAGACAGGGAGAGCAAGTGACTGTCACTCGCCCATGGAGCTGCTTAATTATACCTCCCCATGTCCATCCCACTAGCCTCAGGTCCAGATCAGTTTATCCCCCCACTCAGATCACCGTTCCTCGTTTCCTCCTTCTTCTGCAACCCCAGCTGTGGCCTGACATCCCCACCCGCCTCGCATTACGCACCCCCACCCCCCTTCACATCTCTAACCAACGTTACAGCTTTCCCCCGCCAAGAATTTGGCCCAGCCCAGGACTCTCAAATATGATCTGGGGAGAACTCGCAGCCCCTGCAAATTCCCTAGAAGCCGTTTTGAGTGTGTAATGGCGGGGGGTGTTCCTGAGAGAAGTGGGGGACACAGTTCTGGCCCTTGGGATACCCCGCGGCTGCTGATGGGGGGGCCGGTTTTTGCTCGGCGTTCGCCCACCCCGGGAGCCCCCTCTGGCGGGGAGAATAGTGGCTGTGGGGGTTGAAGATGGGCAGTCTTTTTTTTTTTTTTTTTTTCAAATAAGGAGAAGAGCGCGGGGGGAGGGCGGTAGCAGACGGCATCGCCTGCCCTGGGGAGCCCGTGAGAGGGGGCGCACGGGGGCTGGGGTCTGGTCCCCGGGTCGCGCAGCAGAGCAGTTTCGCGTTCAAGCTCTTATCGGCGTTGGGGGTGGGGGTGGGACACGCGGGCGCGTGCACTCCCCCCGCCCAGCAGCCAGCCTTGGGGGGGGTTGAGGGGGATGGGGGCGCGCTCGGATCCCGCTCGCTCTCTGCTCGCTCGCTCGGCGCGGCGCTGGGGGAGGCGGGAGCGTGAGTCACGGCGACTCCCGATTTAGGTGCCGGAAGGGGGGCTCTGCTGGCGGGGGCCGCAGGGAGGAGGCTCGCCTGTTTACTCGCCTGAAAAGGGCACGGGGGTGCGCTCCGCGGCTACCTGGGACCTTCCTCAGTTTACCTCCCGCAGAAGCGCTTTAGAAGAGGCAGCGATGTATAGAGCGGTGGGCGGGCAGCTGGGGTATCCGCCATAGGGTGTCCTCCTGGAGCCGCAAGGGAACCAATGGGACACACCCCAGAAACACCCCAAAGAGTCCCCAGGCCGACCACACACACACGCACGCACACGTACACGCACACACTAACATACATAGACGCCCTCCGACACTACAGACGACAGAGGCCGAATCTCGTGCACAACTCCGCAAGCACACACCGACCACAGACGCATCCAAGCGCTTGAGAACATATTCACAGTCCCCAGGCCACCTGAAAAAAGACCACGTAGGGATGCACATCCTCCAAATAGGTAGCACATGTGCGCACACATCCTTCATCCACAGACACACACAATTATACACACAGCCAAATTCAGAGAAACGGGCAGACAACAGCAGCCAACCACGTGCGCACACACACTTCCAGCCGACACTGAAAACACAGACAACCCTTGGAAGAGGCCACGTGCGCGCACATCCCGCCCCGGGCCCGCACCATCACTATCCTCCGACGCACAGACAGGAGATCCCACACACTCTGCCGCCGCCCGCTGCAGGCACCGCGCCGGTGGCACCAGGACCACTCCTCAAAAACTACCCCCGGCCAGGGGTAGCGGCGAGGACACGCCAGCACCGACTCCGCCCTCGCCATGATGGACCGACTGACTGACACTCTGGCAACCAGTCCGGTGTCTTCTTCCAGATCGGATTAACCGTTTAACTCCTTCGTGCCCGTGCGCGCCGCGGCCAAGCAGGGTGCTTTGAAGAGAGCCGAGTTTCAGCGCCCCCTCCCACCCCGGAGCGGGGATCTGCGTGGGCGGGAAGGGCCCCCCCCCCTTAGGTAGCTGCCCCCCACTGGCCCGGACGGAGGAGGAGTGGGGCGGCGCTGACAGCCGCGGCGGGCGGGGGGCGGGGAGGGGCGGGACGGGGCGGAGGAGCCGGGGCTGGCGCCGAGCGGGGCGCGGAGCGCGGAGAGCGCCGCCTGGCACTAAGCAGAGCTCCAGGCGCCGAGAGGAAGCCGCAGAGCCCGGCCCGGGGGCGATTGGCCCGCAGCGCCCCCGGGTCTGTCCCCGGGCGCCATGGCCCTACCGCGGCCGGGCGCACCCGCGGGGCCCTGGGCTCGCTGGCTTGAGCGCAGCTGAGGGGGGTGTAGGTTGGAAGGGCCAGGGCCCTCCGGGGCGCAAGTGGGGGCCGGCGCCATGGAGCCCCCGACCGTCCCCTCGGAAAGGAGCCTGTCTCTGTCACTGCCCGGGCCCCGGGAGGGCCAAGCCACCCTGAAGCCTCCCCCTCAGCACCTGTGGCGGCAGCCTCGGACCCCCATCCGTATCCAGCAGCGCGGCTACTCCGACAGCGCGGAGCGCGCAGAGCCGGAGCGGCCGCCTCACCGGCCCATAGAGCGCGCCGATGCCATGGACACCAGCGACCGGCCCGGCCTGCGCACGACCCGCATGTCCTGGCCCTCGTCCTTCCATGGCACTGGCACCGGCAGCGGCGGCGCGGGCGGAGGCAGCAGCAGGCGGTAAGACTCCCCTTGGCGGATGCGCGCGGAACCGATGGGCGCGCAGGGAGGAGGCAACTCGAGCCGCCGGCCGCAGGGGGCGCTAGGATGCGGGTGGGGTCGGTTTGGCTGGCGGGGGCGGAGGGAGTTCGGCTGCGGGGGCGTCTAGGACCTGGCCGCTGGTTGCCCGCGCTACGGCTTCCTGCTGAAGCCCATCCTGGGGTCCATTTAGGGGGCACCATGCTGCGCGTGGTGTTAACGAGGTCTGGGTTGGGGAAGAGGGCTGCACCTTTAGGGGTCTGTATTCTTAGTGACAGTGCAGGACAGCGGCTAGGCTGGGAACCACTTGGAGGGACCTTCCTGGGGGCACTATTCTGAGGGCTAGATTCGCAGTGTTTGGGGTACCGTTGGGGCACTCTGTAAGCGGGTGCCTGCTAGGACCAGGATCTTTAGTTCAGGGTCGGGTGCTCTCAGGGTTCTATGGGGTGGAGGACTCTATTGCGGGGATGTTAGTGGACTCTTCCTGCAGCAGCTGGGGTCGGAAATCCAGAGGGTGCCTCTTGGGGGAGCACTGTTTTGGGAGCCTTGTGTTAGGTTGGAGTTTCCCTCTCAGGGCAAGAGTGTTAGGGTTCAGTAGCTGTTCAGAGGCAGGAAACAGTGGAGAGGGGGCACAGTCCCAGCACAGAGGGAAGGAGTCCCCGACTGCAGAGGTGACAGCATAGTGAGGGTGTGTGTGTTGAGCTTGGTCTTCTCCGACGGTATCCTCCGACTGACCTGCGTTTGCTCCAGCTGTCCGGGTATGACCAGCTGTGGCTGCCTCAGTTGTGGGCTCTGCGTGAGCTTCTGGGGTCTTGTGATGGTGACACGATGACTATGTGTTCTCCAGGGATAGTGTAATTGAGACAGTATGACTGTGTATTTCCCGGGTAGTGTGACTGTGTGTTTCTGGGACACGGTTTGTGACAGTGACTGTGTATGCTTCAGGAATGCTGTGAGTGTCACAGGGTGACTGTGTGGCCTCATGGGATGCAGTGATTGGGACAGAGTGACTGTTTCTGCTCCTAGGACAGTGATTGTGCAGTGGTGTCGGTGGTCTAGGGACAATGATTGTGACAGTGTCGTTTCTGGCATGCAGTGATTGTGGCACTGGGGTGTTTACACTTGGAAAACAATGTGATTGAGTTCGTGGAACAGTCTGTGCTGCTTGGACACTGTGATTGAAACACCGTGGCTGTGTGTTAGTCTTCGCCAGGTGCTCACGTCTGAGCGTCGGTGCTCTGACATGTGGCCTGTGTTCCCTCTGCCTGGTGTATCCTAAGAATTGGTGTCCTCTAACCACCTGGTGTTCTTAGTTATTGTTCCTGCTCTGATGGTGCTCCAGGGTCTGATTGCATGTGCTCCAGCGATGTGTGCAACCGACAGCTTTGCTCGTGTGCTCTACCTGGATGCCCCACTGCTGGGGATATCACCAAGACGGTCAGATTCAGGCTTCTTATCCCTGAAGTTCCTGAGTGAGGCCCCTCTAAGATGTAGCCCTATTCTTCCTAAGTCTCTTTGGGGGTCTTCAGCAGTCATTGCAGCCCTCCAGGCCACCCCCACCTCTGTTCTGGTCACCCCCAAGCCCCAGTCTCCCTGCACCCCTGTACCCACCAGGAAGCAAGTGTCATGGGTCCAGTACATATGGGCTAATATTTCCCAAAGGGAACTGGAGAGAGGCTGAAGGAAGAGAAAGCTGGAATCAACAGAAAATGCTAAAACCGGGGGCAAGGGGCCAAACTGTCACACGTCACTGTCCTAAGACACCAAGGGGTGGGTGAAATGCAGTAGGATCCGGGCCCCATTTATTTACAAGGCTCTAGAGACTCCTCCTAGCCTGGTCTCTGGGGTGCTGAGTCTTAGGGGACAGTGGCTGAGCGGTAATAATCATCATTTTGGTGGGTATCCATCTCGCAGTGGGTCACCCTCGGGCTCCATGCCAGGGACTTTTCCATGCATCCTCATCCCCAGTGCCAGGGTATTCCTGCTGGCATATGGGGAAACTAGGGCCTAGAAACAAAACGCTTTCTCTCTCTCTCTCTTTTTTTTTTTTTTTTTTTGATGGAGTCTTGCTCTGTCACCCAGGCTGGAGTGCAGTGGCGTGATCTCGGCTCACTGCAACCTCTGCCTCCCGGATTCAAGCGATTCTCCTGCCTCAGCCTCCTGAGTAGCTGGGATTACAGGAACCCACCACCACACCCGACTAATTTTTGTATTTTTAGTAGAGATGAGGTTTCACCATGTTGGCTAGGCTGGTCTCAAACTCCTGACCTCAGGTGATCTGCCCACCTTTGCCTCCCAAAGTGCTGGGATTACAGGCATGAGCCACTGCACCCAGCTAAACCCTTTCTCTTTCTCACCCAAGCTCACACAACCGGGAGATGGGGGAGCTGGAATTGCAATGCACGTCTGCCCAATTCCTGTGCATCTTTGTATAAGTGTCTTGCCCTCTCTGAGCCTCAATTTTCCAGTCTGTAAAGTGGGGCTGTTGTTGGCATTGCCGTGTGGGGGTCAGTTTGAGGGTTCTGTGAACTTGGGGATGTGTGTAAAGGACTTAACATAATGAGTAGATCTCCATTCAGGGACCTGGACTAAGGAGGGGGGACCTGAGTGGATCCCATTTCTCCAGGGTGAGTAGAAAAAACAGGAACCTTAACCACATCCCCACGTAGACTCCGGTTTCTGTTTCACTGTGGGCCTGTGCACCCTTCAGTGTCTGTGCTGAGGTCCAAAGCTGGGACTGATGGGTGGGCTGTAGCTGGCATCGGTGCCAGCGTCCTTCCCCCTCCCCAGGGAGAAGGAGAAATATCTCTGATGGCAACCTCAATGCTTAGAACGGACATTTCTTCAAAAAGGGGATTTTAGCAGGGCACACACAGGATTCGGTGCTCCCCATATTGGAGTTCATCCAGCTACCACAAGAAGAGTCCAGTGAGCTCCCCCATTTGGGTCAAAGGAATCCCCAGAGAGAGGGCACTGCCCCCCGCAACCCGAGATGTCATCCAAACCTCCCCTGAGGATGTATGAGACGGCTGAGTCACGGCACAGCCACAATCTGTCAAGAGGCAGATGGAGAGGGAGGAAGAGGAGGACTTTGGTGGGGGGGAGGTGGGAAGCTGTCTGAACTGGGGATGGGGCCAACATACAGACCCCGCGTCCCCCCTCCCTGGGCCCTAAAATGCTCCCCATCAAGGTGGGGGCACAGCGCGGCCCCAGGAGCAAGTGGAGGCAGCCGAGCTGGGGTCTCCGTCTGGTCGCTGGTCTCTGTCTCCACTTGGGTCCTCGCCTCCCCCTGTCCCTGGCGCTCCCAAGTCCCTGGATGTGGGTTGAGAGCGGGTCTCCCCGCGCGCCCTCTGCCGGACGACGAGGAAGGCACAGCCTCGGTGTGCGCTCCGAGCGTGGACCTGCCCCAGGGACGCCGCCAGTCCCGGAGCAAAGCAAAGTCGCCATCACCGTCGCGGCGCCCAGTATTATTATTTCATGCTTATTGAGCGTCCTGGAGAGCGGGCGCCAGGCCGGCTGACCGCAGGCTGCGTGTGGGGTCCTCGCCCTCCCGGGCTTGGGACCAGGCCGCTTTCCCCATGCGCCAGCCCCTGCCACACGCTGCGGGGACTGCCGCCTGGAGGACAGGGAGGAACCTGGCCGAAAAGTTGCAGCGGTGGAGTTCCCGTCCCGCCTCCGCTCGCTTGCCCGGCAGGCTGATGAACTCCAGCATCCTTGGCTCTGCACTTCTGCCCGGGAAAAAGAGACCATGGGACTTACCCAAGGTCACACAGCGAGGAAGGTGAGAATGGGAGTTAAAAACCAGATCTCGGCCGGGCGCGGTGGCTCACGCCTGTAATCTCAGCACTTTGGGAGACCGAGGCGGGCGGATCACGAACGAGGTCAGGAGTTCAAGATCATCCTGGCCAACATGGTGAAACCCCGTTTCTACTACAAATACAAAAATTAGCCGGGTGTGGTAGCACGCGTCTGTAATCCTAGCTACTTGGGAGGCTGAGGCAGGAGAATCGCTTGAACCCGGGAGGCGGAGGTTGCAGTGAGCCGAGATGGCACCACTGCACTCCAGCCTGGCAACAGAGCGGGACTCCGTCTCAAAAAAAAAAAAAAAAAAAAAAAGCAAAACAAAAAAAAACAAAACAAAAAAAACAGCTCTCATCCACTCCAGACCTCTGAGTAACATTCACATGGCAGCCCTGCCTGCTGACTCGCTGTGTGACTTGGGGCCAGTGATTGTGCCTCTCTGAGCCTCAGTTTCCTCATCAGTCAAACGGGGCTGAAAAATAAGAACTGTCCACCCCCAGGGCTGTGGTGAGGCTGATATGTTTGACGTAGGCGCTGGGCAGCCAGGAGCTGGTGTTCTGAGAAAGTACTTCCTCAAATGACATCAGCAGAGAGAAAGGGGGCGTCCCCCAAACCGCAAGCCCGGCTGGCGGGGAGGGTGCCCCATATTTCAGTGGTAACAGATTGACTGCAGGCTCTTATGACTTTAGGAAAACTGGGGCTTTGGACCTGGGAGAGCCACAGTCTGGCAGGGTGAGAACAGAATTGTGGGGACATCTGAGCCCATTCTTTTCATTGTGGAGTATGAAACAGTTCAAATCTGACTGGATGCGGTGGCTCACACCTGTAATCCCAGCACTTTGGGAGACTGAGGCGGGTGGATTATTTGAGGTCAGGAGATTGAGACCAGCCTGACCAACATGGTGAAACCCTGTCTCTACTAAAAATACAAAAATTAGTCAGGTGGTAGTGGCGCACACCGAATAGCTGTAATCCTAGCTACTCAGGAGGCTGAGGCAGGAGAATCCAATCGGTTGAGCCTGGAAGGCAGAGGTTGCGGTGAGCTGAGATCGGGCCACTGCACTCCAGTCTGGGCGAGAGAGTGAGACCCTGTCAAAAAAAAAAAAAAAAAAAAAGGAAGGAAGGAAGAAAGGAAGAGAAGGAAAGAAAAGAGTTCACATCTGCTTTTGGCCAGGCGAGGTGGCTCACACCCAGCACTTTGGGAGGCTGAAGCGGGAGGATTGCCTGAGGCTGGGAGTTTGAGACCAGCCTGGGCAACATAGTGAGACCCTGCTGTCTCTACAAAAAGAACAAAATAAAATAAGTAAATCCAGCTTTTGTCCTGTACTCTCTGTGTGACCTTCACCTGTCAGTGCCTCAGTCTCCTCATTTCTAGCAGATTCGTTCATTCCACAAACGCTGAGCGCCTTCAGAACTGTGGCTGAGAATGCTGTAGACCAAGTTTGTCCAGCCTGTGGCCCAGGATGGCTTTGAATTCGGCCCAACACAAATTCGTAAACTTTCTTAAAACAATGAGATTATTTTGTTCGTTTTTTTTTGTTTTTTTTTTTTTGTTTTTTTTGTTTTTGTTTTGCTCATTAGCTATTGTTAGTGTTAGTGTATTTATGCGTGGCCCAAGACAATTCTTCTTCTTTCAGTATGGCCCAGGGATGCCAAAAGATTGGACACCTTTGCCATAGACACAATCCCTGCTGTCCTGAAATTGTCAGACTACAGGGTGAAGCAAAAATAGTAAGTAAAGGGCCGGGCACAGTGACTCAGGCCTGTAATCCCAGCACTTTGGGAGGCCGAGGCAGTTGGATCACTTGAGGCCAGGAGTTCGAGACCAGCCTGGCCAAAACATGGCAAAAACCTGTCTCTACTAAAAATACAAAAATTAGCTGGGTGCATGCCTGCAATCCCAGCTACTTGGGAGGCTGAGGTGGGAGGATTGCATGAACCCAGGAGGCAGAGATTGCAGTGAGCCGAGATTGTGCCACTTCACTCTAGCCTGGGCAACAGAGCCAGACTCCGTCTCAAAAAGGAAAAAGAAGAAATAGCAAGTAAAGCTGTATGATAATTCAAGATGGTCACACACAAGATATGGAAAAAAGAGGGATCCTTAGGTCAGGGAAGGCCTCTCTGAGGAGGTGACATTTGAACAGAGACCCAAATAAAATGAGGGAGGTAAGGGCCGGGCGCAGTGGTTCACGCCTGTAATCCCAGCACTTTGGGAAGCCGAGGTGTGTGGATCATGAGGTCATGAGTTCAACACCAGTCTGGCCAGGATGGTGAAACCCCATCTCTACTACAAATACAAAAATTAGCCAGGCGCAGTGGCGGGCGCCTATAATCCCAGCTACTCGGAGGGTGAGGGAGGAGAACTGCTTGAACCCAGGAAGTGGAGGTTGCAGTGAGCCAAGACCATGCCATTGCACTCCAGCCTGGGTGACAGAGCAAGATTCCATCTCAAGAAAAAAAAAAAAAAAAAAAAGGGGGTTGCTACCTGGGTATCTGATGGAAGAGAGTGCCAACCAGAGGGAAGAGCCAGTGCGGAGGTCCTGTGGTGGGAGTGTGTCTGATACGTTGGAGGCAAGTGTGTCTGAGGCAGAGTGAGCGAGGAGGGAGTGGAAGAAAAGGAGGGAGTGAGGTGACAGGAAGCTCATGTAAGGACTCATAGACCATGAGGCCATGATCAAGGTTGGCTTTAGGCCTCAGTTTACATCTGGCTTCCTAGGACGGGACAAGCAACATTGAGCTGGAAGGAAACTCATCCATAAAGGGCTTGTGTAGCCTCATGGCTAAAATTCCTGTCTCTGAGGCCAGACATCTGGGTCCATAAGCCAGCTCTGATCTTTCTAGATTGGGAGACCCTGGCCAAGTCACTCCTCTCTGGGCCTCGGCTTCCCCGTCTCTGAAATGGGCCTAGTAAGAACTGTATTCCCAAAGGCTGATCTGATGAATTGGCAAAACAATTCAGGGAAGCTAAGTGCACTGAAACCTTAACTAGTCAGTGAACAAAAATGCATTTCTGGGACCGGCATAGTGGCTCATGCCCAACACAGTTTGGGAGGCTGAGAGGGGGTGGATCGTTTGAGCCTGGGAGGTGGAGGTTGCAGTGAGCCAATATCATATCACTGAAAAAAAAAGAAACAAAAAAGAATATCACCTGTTACGTATCTGGTGGGTATTTTGTGAGGATTAAATGAGATCATAAGACCAGGTGTGGTGGCTCATGTCTGTAATCCCAGCACTTTGGGAGGCCAAGGCAGGCAGATCACCTGAGTCCAGGAGCTCAAGACCAGCCTGGGCAACATGGGAAAACCCCATCTCTAGAAAAAATACAAAAAATTAACCAGGCATGGCCGGGCGCGGTGGCTCACACCTGTAATCCCAGCAATTTTGTGAGGTCGAGGCAGGCGGATCACCTGAGGTCGGGAGTTCAAAACCAGCCTGACCAACACGGAGAAACCCTGTCTCTACTAAAAAATACAAAATTAGCCAGGCATGGTGGCGCATGCCTGTAATCCCAGCTACTTGGGAGGCTGAGGCAGGAGAATTGCTTGAACCTGGGAGGCGGAGGTGGTGAGCCGAGATCGCGCCATTGCACTCCAGCCTGGGCAAAAAGAGCGAAACTCCATCTCAAAAAAAAAAAAAAAAAAAAAAAAAATTAGCTGGATGTGGTGGCACACATGCTACTCAGCTACTGAGCTACTTGGGAAGCTGAGGTTGAAAGATCACTTGACCCCAGGAAGTTGAGACTGCAGTGAGCTATGATCACGCCACTGCACTCCAGTCTGGATGACAGAGTGAGATCCTATCTCAAAAGAGAGAGAGGAGAGACAGAGAGATCATAGCAGGATATAGAGAGATGCGCAGGAAGCTTTCTAAAGGATTAGTTGCTATTATCACCATCATGGTCATTATCATCATCGTCTATATCCTCTGGCTAGTATAGTGACTTGCATATTATAAACCCTCAGTAAATATTTGTCAAATAATGATAATAACTGTAGCTCATATTAAGTGAGTGCTTACTATGTTCAGACACTTTTCTGAGCCTTTTATGTGTCCATTCATGGGGTGAGTGTAGTATTATACCCATTTTACAACTGGGGAAACTGAGGCTCAATGAAATGAAGTGACTAGCCCAAGATCAAATGGCTAAGAAGTGCCAGAGGCCACACGCAAGCCCAGGCCTCCTCACTCTGGCCCCCATGGCATCAGAGCCAACACTAGAGAAGAAAAGATATTTCACAGAGGTGGACTCGAAAATAGAGATGCACTGCTGGGGCACGGTGGCTCACACGGGTAGATCACTTGAGGCCAGGAATTCGAGACCAACCTTGCCAACATGGTGAAACCCCATTTCTACTAAAAATACAAAAAAATAAAAAATTTAAAAAAAATTAGCCAGGCATTGTGGCACACACCTGTAATCCCAGCTACTTGGGAGGCTGAGGCATGAGAATCCTTTGAACCTGGGAAGCAGAGGTTGCAGTGAGCCAAGATCGTGCCACTGCACTCCAGTCTGGGTGACATTGTCTCAAAAAAAAAAAAAAAGAAAGAAAGCAAGAAAATAGAAATGCGGCCGGGCGCGGTGGCTCAAGCCTGTAATCCCAGCACTTTGGGAGGCCGAGACAGGCGGATCACAAGGGCAGGAGATCGAGACCATCCTGGCTGACACGGTGAAACCCCGTCTCTACTAAAAAAATACAAAAAACTAGCCGGGCGAGGTGGCGGGCGCCTGTAGTCCCAGCTACTCGGGAGGCTGAGGCAGGAGAATGGCG
>NC_037687.1:10204440-10217905 GCF_003255815.1 Theropithecus gelada
AAAAAAAAAAAAAAAAAAAAAAAAAAGAAAATAGAAATGCACCCCCTTTTCTTTTTTTTTTTGAGACAGGGTCTCACTATCTCAAGATGGTGCAGTGGCACCATCGTAACTCACTGCAACCTCAACCTCTTGGCTCAGGTGATCTTCCCACCTCAGCCTCCAAAGTAGCTGGGACCACAGGCTCATCCCACTATGCGTGGCTAATTTTTGTAATTTTTTTTGTAGAGATGAGGTCTTGCCATGTCACCCGGGCTGGTCTCGAATTCCTGGGCTCAAGTGATCCTCCTGCCTTCAACTCGCAAAGTGCTGGGATTACAGGCATGAGCCACCAGGCCCGGCTTCTAGGGGTGTCTTAAGAGTTGTAAGACACCAGGAGAGGTGGCTCACGCCTGTAATCCCAGCACTTTGGGAAGCTGAGGCGGGTGGATCACAAGATCAGGAGTTCAAGACCAGCCTGGCCAAGATAGTGAAACCCTGTCTGTACTAAAAATACCAAAAAAAAAAAAAAAAAAAAAATTAGCCGGGCACAGTGGCAGGCTCCTGTAATCCCAGCTACTCGAGAGGCTGAGGCAGGAGAATCACTTGTTGCAGTAAGCCAAGATCGTGCCACTGCACTCCAGCCTGGGCAACAGAGTGAGACTCCGTCTCAAAAAAAAAAAAAAAAAAAAGGAAAAAAACGTTGTAAGACACATCTCAGGACCTGTGGGTGGCATTCTAGGTTGTCCCCAAGGACTGTGGGGTGCATCTTGGGATTCTGTTCTAGGGTGTGAGACTGTCTTAGGAGCTGGAGAGGAATCTAGTTGTGTCCCTGGGGTCTATTGGGGCACCCCAGATTTTGCTGGCATCTGCATGGTTACTAGGGCATTCCCTGAGTCTGACGGCATTCCCGAGGTTGTCTTGGGGTCTCAGCACTTGTGGGGGCATCTCAGGAATGCTGTAGAACCATTCAGGGATTAAGGGACATCTGAGGGACTGTGGAGGTGTTCCCGGGGTCTGTGGAGGACTCTAGGATTTGGGGGGAACCTATATTTGGTCTATGAAAATGGCTCTGTGGGTGTGGGGGATTCTGGGGGTACTCGGGGGAGGGTCTATGCATGATGGGATGATGAGAGTTGGGGATGATGGGGAGCTCTGGAGGAATTTTGGGACATCTGAGGAACTGTGGTGAGGGTTCTGGGATCTGAAGGGTTTTCCCTGGGATCTCAGAGTACCACTGTCAGGGAGTTTGTGGGAGCGCCCCCAGAGATTTGGGGGTATCCCTGGCATTTGTGGGTGCACGCTGGGATTCTTGGGGCACTCCTGGGGCTTGTGGCATGTCTCAGAAACAGTGAGGACACTGCTAGGATTATGGGGGCATCTGGGGAGCTATGAGAGTGCCCCAGGGTCTATGAGAGTGTCTCAGAACACCTCTACGTTGTGCTGAGAAGCCTTGGGATTTGGGGGGTACCCCTGGACTTCTTGTGTGGGGTTGTCTCAGGGACAGTGAGGGTGCTCTTTGGGATTCTGAGGGACTGTGGGGTGGCTCCTGGGGCTTATGGGTCCTGTCAACACCACGGGGAGTTTGCAGGAGTGTCCCCAGAGATTTGGGGGTGTCCCTGGTGTTTGTGGGGACGCGTCCGGCGATTGTGAGGACATCAGAGCCAATGCGGGCGGCTTTGGGGTCTGCGGAGGAGTCCCCGCCAAAGCCGTGCGGGCGCCCCAGACCTGCCCCGCCTTGGGGGCGGCTCCAGCGCGAAGCCGGAAGGGCCGAGGCAATAGGGCGGGGTAGGGCCCGCGGGCCCGGGGCTGGGCAGGCGGCCTGCGTGGGCCTTGCGGGGGTGGGCGGCGCAGCTCCCCAGCGCCCGCCGAGGCGGGGCCGCCCCGCGGCCATGGCACGGCCACGCGGCCTAGGTCGCATCCCGGAGCTGCAGCTGGTGGCCTTCCCGGTGGCGGTGGCGGCTGAGGACGAAGCGTTCCTGCCCGAGCCCCTGGCCCCGCGCGCGCCCCGCCGCCCGCGTTCGCCGCCCTCCTCGCCGGTCTTCTTCGCCAGCCCGTCCCCAACTTTCCGCAGGCGCCTTCGGCTTCTCCGCAGCTTCCAGGATTTGAGCCGCCAGGCGTGGGCTGGGGCTGGGTAAGTGCAGCCCTGGTGGCCGTGGGTTCAAGTCGCCCCTGGCCACCTGGCGCGCGCCGAGGTCTGGGGTTCGTGGCTCACTCTCTACAGCCTCACTTTCCTCTTCTGTCACATAGCAGCGATCAAAATCATCCCTGCCCGCGAGGGTTGCCGTGGAGACCTCTGATAGGGCATGCAGTAGAAGTTTAATAAATGTTGCATCCCTCCCACTTCCTGTGCAAACCTGAAGCTGCGGTCATGCTTTGGAGGAGTGAGGGCGACCTGCCATCCAGGTCATGTGTTCATCCTGGGGATATGTATTCAGTTCTGTCAGCCTCAGTCTACTGGCCTGTGAAATGGGGCCAGTCGTGCCCTCTGGGGGTGGCCGTTTGGTGAGGCTCGGTGTCACTCCTTGTACCGGGCCACGGAGGGCAAATGGAAGTTCCCTTTCTGGCCAGACGGGGTGGGCTGCGGGGGCGGGAAGTCTGGGGGTGACAGGCTCCGAGGCCACATCCGGTCTGGTTTTCTAATGTCCTTATATCCTGGAGGCAGAAGTTGGCAGCCCGGAGTTGGGCACTGGCTGGCCCTGGGGGCTTCTCCGGGTCCTCTGCCTCCCGCTCTTCCACCTACTTTACGTGTGCAACTGAGGCACAGACCGAAGGAGGGCACGGCGGGGCAGGACCAGGTCCAGCGACTGGCCCCAGGAACGAAATGGGGCGGGGACAGAAGAGGAGGAGGGGCCGGGGCCTTTGGGAGCCCCGCGTGGGGTCCGCAGGGTGTGTGGAGGGAAATCATTCCCTCTCTCCGGGTCTCTCTCTCTCTGCGTCCTGCATCTCTGTCTCCACTTCTGTCTCTTCTGCCTCTGTTTTGTCTCTCCTCCCCACCCCTGAGCTGCACCTTCCCCTCCCCTGGGTTTGTGTCACCCGACCCCACACTCGGAACGAGTCCCGTTTCCCGGGGGCGCATGGCGATCAGAGACCTCCAGCGGGCCCAGCTCGACGTCAGGGCGGGGAGGGGGGAAAGGCGGGGCCGGAGGCGGTGGCAGGAGGGCGGTCCTGGAGCCGGGAAACCGGAGCCCCGGGGCACCCCAGAGGCCTAGGAGGGAGGAGACGGGGGTGGGCGGGGGGGGGTATTGGGGGGGAAGTGTGCGTCCGATTCCACAGAACCCCTGCAGGGGGAGGCAGACAGAGCGCCCGTGCGCTCCCCTCCCCCGTGCAGACGCGGGAACGCCCGACCGCCCGGGGCTGTCCCTGGGGGGGTCACCAGAGGCATGGAGGCGGTGCCGGCAGTGGAGGCCGCAGACACCTTGGGCCTGGCCAGCAGCGCGCGCCACACCGCCCTGCCGCCGTCCCCATGCGCGCCCCGACGACAGCGCTTGGCTCCCATGCGCTCCGGTGCAGCGCCCCGGGCCCGGCCCCGGCCCCCTGCCCTGGCACTGCCCCCCACGGGCCCCGAGTCCCTGACCCACTTCCCCTTCAGCGATGAGGACACCCGTCGGCACCCTCAGGGCAGATCTGTCAGGTGGGTGACCCGTGGCCAGTCAGTCCTCTCTTTTAATACTGAAGGGCACTGACTGTGCTGGGGGGTGGGGGTGCTGAGTCTACTTGGGTGAGCCCCCTAAGTGGCTTCCAGGATCTGGCTGGGGCCCCACCCCCTTTCCTGGCCCTAAAGGCCTGGGGTGCTGCTGAGGGCTTCTTGAAGGTGGCGGCCCCCAAAATGGGTGCTGGGTCCATTCCTGCCTATCCAAGGTAGGACTTGTCACCCTCTTTGTGCCCCTAAACCTGGGCTTCTGGCATTCACTTTGACTGCAAATATGGGTGTCCAGCGTCACCTGGGCTCCACTCCAGGCCACTGGCCTAGAACCAGGTCCCTAAGTCCCTGCCTGGCTTAGTGTCTCCAGCCTTACCTTCCCCACCCCCTCTCATGCTGGAGCTGCCAGGCTGTAAACCAAGCTGGGCTGGGGGTGGGGCAGGGAGATTCTGGGATGCATGGAGGGTGTTTAGAATAGGCTGGACTGAGCTGGGGCTGTGGGTGGCCTTTAAGTTCTGAGAATTCTCAGGGGTTTCTAGCCTTGTTCTTGCTTTCCTGCTTCATGGTCTGTAACACAGACACGCACACAGGGCCACACATAGGGCAATCCCGGTCGCCTGGTGTTTACTGTACTAGGTGTGGGTCGTCTGGCTGCACCAAGAGGACCCTGCAGTTGACTCATAGCCGCACACAGGTGACACACAGACCACAGCAACCCTGGCCCACCCCTCACACATCCTCGTCTACACTGCGTTCCTCCACAGTGAGGAACTCTCTGTGAGAGTGAGACACACTCTCACTAAAATACACACCCAGGGCCCGCACGTGTTCCTGCAAGCTGGACTCCCCACCTGCACCAGATACACACAGGAACGCACCTCATGCCCACACAAGGGTCAGGGACTGTCACAGTATCAGTGCGACACAGTCTCATGAAGTCACCCAGACTCAGAAATACACAAAGACACAGAGATACACACAGGCACCCATGAGCACCCAGCTCCTGCTCACACAGGCAGATATGCGATGCCACAGAGATGTCTACTGTGCAATGCCCAGGGGCACACAGACCTCCCTCTCCCCCGGACTCTTAAATACTCAGCCCCCCAAACAGCTGTGTCACCTGGCACCACGCGCCTGCCTGGGAGACACACACCAGTACCCGCCTTCAACCTCTGTGTAACCTTCACAAAGCAAATGCCAGGCCTTTCCATAAAGGCTGCCTGGCACCACCTACAAGTGAGTCAGGTGGAACAGCATGGGGAGCCAGGGGAGACACCAGGCCTGCCTGCTCTGTGAGCCCTGGGGGAAGACACTCGACGCAGATTTGTAGCTAAGCTGCCTGGGTTCAAATCCATGTTCTAGGCTGGGTGTGGTGGCTCATGCCTGTAATCCCAGCACTTTGGGAGGCTGAGGTGGGAGGATAGCTTGAGCCCAGGAGTTCGAGACCAGCCTGGGTAACATAGCAAAACCCTCATCTCTATAAAATAAATAAATATTAAAAGAAATCCATGCTCTGCTACTAATACCCATGGCATTCAGCCTTTCTGTGCCTCAGTTTCCTTTCCTTTCCTTTCTTTCTTTCCTTCCTTCCTTCTTCCTTTCTTTTCTTTCTTTCCTTTCTTTCCTTTTCTTTCCTTTTCTTTTGACAGGGTCTCGCTCTGTCACCCAGACTGGAGTGCAGTGGAGCGGTCTTGGCCCACTGCAACCTCTGCCTCCCGGGTTCAAGCAATTCTTGAGCCTCAGCCTCCTGAGTAGCTGGGATTACAGGTGTACACCACCAGAGCCCAGCTAATTTTTTTGTATATTTAGTTGAGACAGGGTTTCTCTTTGGTGGACAGGCTGATCTC
Source organism: Theropithecus gelada (assembly GCF_003255815.1). Taxonomy (NCBI): domain Eukaryota; kingdom Metazoa; phylum Chordata; class Mammalia; order Primates; family Cercopithecidae; genus Theropithecus; species Theropithecus gelada. The sequence continues at coordinate 10,209,910 of NC_037687.1, forward strand.
AAACTCCTGGCCCCAAGTGATCCATCCGCCTTGGCCTCCCAAAGTGCTGGGATTACAGGCATGAACCACCGTACCCGGCCTCAGTTTCTTTGTCTGGAAAATGGAGCATTCATGCATGTTACAGTATGCACAATGCCTAGAATGTGGCCTTCACATAGTTTGGGTTTTTTGCAGTGGTGCGATCTCGGCTCACTGCAATCTCCACCTCCTGTGTTCAAGCAATTCTTCTGCCTCAGACTCCCAAGTAGCTGGGATTACAAGCGCCCCGCCACCACGCCTGGCTAATTTTTGTATTTTTAGTAGAGATGGGGTTTCCCCATGTTGGCCAGGCTGGTCTCGAACTCCTGACCTCAAGCGATCTGCCTGCCTCGGCTTCCCAAAGTGCTGGGATTACAGGCATGAGCCACTGTGCCTGGCTTTTTTTTTTTGAGACAGCATCTCTATCACCCAGCCTGGGGAGCAGTGGTACCATCTCTGCTCACTGCAACCTCTGCTTCCCAGGCTCAAGCGATGCTCCAACAGGCATGAGCCACTGCGCCTGGCCATAGTTCTTGTTATTATAATCTTTACCAATGTATTCCTTTCCCCCGCCCCCATTCCCTAGCTTGTTTGTGTCCCAACAGTCCCTGCAGTAGTCATCCCCAAGGCCTAGACTCTCCCTGGGCTGCACAGCCCTCAACAAGCCCAATTTCATGCTCCCAAAAGCCCTCGTGGGAAGGCCTAAGGGCCACATGGAGGGGGAAACAGGTAGCAACTTCATTTGAAAGTGTCACCAAATGGTCAGCCTGAGGCCAGATGTGGTGGTCATGCCTATAATTCCAGCACTTTGAGAGGACGAGGCTTTGGGAGGCAGATTGCTTGAGTCTAGGAGTTCGAGACCAGCCTGGGCAACATGGTGAAACTCTGTTTCTGCTTAAAAAAAAAAAAAAAAAAAGCAAAAATTAACTGGGTGCGGTGGTGTGCGTCTGTGGTCCCAGCTACTTGGGATGCTGAGGGGGGAGGATCGCTTGAGCCCGGGAGGCCAAGGCTGCAGTGAGCCATGATGGCGCTACTGCACTGCAGTCTGGGCGACAGAGCAAGACCCTGTATCAACACACACACACACACACACAATGATTAGCCTGCCTAAGAGGGAGTCTTGGGCAGGTCATTTCACCCCCAGTGGAGGGTCTGGGCACGTGGCTGTGATGTAAGGCTGGCAGCTGCCTCTGTATCTGGGTTGCAGCCTTGGGTTCCCTGGTGATGTTGCTGGAGTGGCCTCTGGCCTAACTTTGGGCCACCCTGAGCAGTCAGTGGCAAGCCCGGTAGGGGTGACTCTCCATGGCTCAGGGGTCTGATTCTGGGGCATAGCTGGCCCTGACTCTCCCCTATCCCCACCAACTCCCAGTCAGCAATTCTATAGCCCTGTCCCCTCCCCTCTGTCCTCCCTCAGCCCAGGGGACATTGTCTTTTGAAGCACAAACAGCAGGGCCCCAGGGAGCGTCCTTTTCCCATCCAGGCCTCTGGGCTCCTGCTGACGTGAGCTGAGTCCCTTGGGGCTAGTGGATGTGCCAGGATGCTAGCTGGGCACCCGCTTGGGAACACGGTCTCACCTTCCTAAACTGCAGCTTAAATTCCTAGGCCAGGGAGTTGGAGGTGGGTCATCGTCTGTGTGTAGAATTCTCTCCCCTTCTCTGGAGCTGAAAAAAAATCCATCCTGGGCCTTAGGAGACAGGACATGGTTCTTAGACAATGAAGCCACCAACCCCTTGTCTCCTTATGCCATGGGAATATTAACAGGACCTATATGTTGCTGGGTACAGTGGCTCACGCCTATAATCCCAGCACTTTGGGAGGCCAAGGCAGGTGGATCACCTGAGGTCGGGAGTTCGAGACCAACCTGACCAACATGGAGAAACCCTGTCTCTACTAAAAATACAAAAGTAGCTGGGCATGATGATGCATGCCTGTAATCCCAGCTACTCAGGAGGCTGAGGCAGGAGAGTTGCTTGAACCTGGGAGGCGGAGGTTGCGGTGAGCCGAGATCACGCTATTGCACTCCAGCCTGGGCAACAAGAGCGAAACTCTGTCTCAAACAACAACAACAACAAACTAGGACCTATATGTTAATTTATAGAGTGAGTTGGAGCCCTCTATGGGTTAATGTATATAAAGCCCTTTTTTTTTTTTTCTTTTTCTTTCTTGTGATGGAGTCTCGCTCTGTCGCCCAGGCTGGAGTGCAGTGGCACGATCTCAGCTCACTGCAAGCTCCGCCTCCCGGGTTCACGCCATTCTCCTGCCTCAGCCTCCCGAGTAGGTGGGACTACAGGCGCCCGCCACCACACCTGGCTAATTTTTTGTATTTTTAGTAGAGACGGGGTTTCACTGTGTCAGCCAGGATGGTCTCGATCTCCTGACCTTGTGATCTGCCCGTGTCGGCCTCCCAAAGTGCTGGGATTACAGGCGTGAGCCACTGCACCCGGCCATAAAGCACTCTCGTAGTGTCAGGCACACAACAAGCATTCAATAAATATCTTGTTATTATTACTCTATGCCTGAAAGGATCTAACCTGGCACCCAGGACACAGCAGATGCTCAATAAATGGACATTATCAGCCGGGCGTGGTGGCTCACACCTGTAATCCCAGCACTTTGGGAGGCTGGGGTGGGTGGATCACCTGAGTTCAGGAGTTCGAGACTAGCCTGGCCAGCATGGTGAAACCCATCTCTACTAAAAATACAAAAATTAGCCAGGTGTAGTGGCACGCGCCTGTAATCCCAGCTACTCGAGAGACTGAGTCAGGAGAATTGCTTGAGCCCGGGCGGCAGAGGTTGCGGTGAGCTGAGATTGCATCACTGCACTCCAGCCTGGACGACAGAGCAAGAATCCATCTCAAAAATAAATAAATAAATAAATAGGCCGGGCACGGTGGCTCAATCCTGTAATCCCAGCACTTTGGCAGGCCGAGACGGGCGGATCACGAGATCAGGAGATTGAGACCATCCTGGCTAATACGGTGAAACCCCGTCTCTACTAAAAAATACAAAAAACTAGCCAGGCGAGGTGGCGGGCGCCTGTAGTCCCAGCTACTCGGGAGGCTGAGGCAGGAGAATGGCGTGAACCCGGGAGTCAGAGCTTGCAGTGAGCTGAGATCCGGCCACTGCACTCCAGCCTGGGCGACAGAGCCAGACTCTGTCTCAAAAAAAAAAAATAAAAATAAAATAAAATAAAATAAAATAAATAACTAACTAAATAAATAAATAGACATTATCATCAAAGGCCCAAACTGATGATCTATGATTATCTCACCTTAAGAGTAGGGTTTTTTTTTTTTTGTTATTGTTTTTGTTTTTTTGAGACAGTCTCTCGCTCTGTCGCCCAGGCTGGAGTGCAGTGGCTCGATCTTGGCTCACTGCAATCTCCGCCTCCTGGGTTCAAGCGATTCTCCTGCCTCAGCCTCCCAAGTAGCTGGAACCACAGGCTCCCGCCACCACGCCCGGCTAATTTTTGTATTTTTAGTAGAGACGGGGTTTCACCATGTTGGTCAGGCTGGTCTTAAACTCCTGACCTCATGATCTGCCCACCTTGACCTCCCAAAGTGCTGGGATTACAGACATGAGCCACTGTGCCCGGCCTCTTTTTTTTTTTTTTTTTTTTTTTTGAGATAGGGTCTCACTGTATCGCCTAGGCTGGAGTGCAGTGGTACGATCACAGTTCACTGCAGCCTCAAAATCCTGGTCTCAAGCAATCATCTCGCATCAGCTTCTTGAGTAGCTGGGACTATAAGCATGCACCACCATGCTCAGCTAACTTCTTAATTTTTTGTAGAGATAGGGTCTTGCTATGTTGCCCAGGCTGGTCTCAAACTCCTGGCCTTAAGTGATCCTCCCACCTCAGCTTCTCAAAGTGCTGGGATTTTAGGCATGAACCATCCTGCTTGGCCCATTTTATCCATTTTTGAGTGTATAGTTCAGTGGCATTAATTACATTCACATTGTTGTGCAACCATCACCACTATCCATCTCCAGGATTTTTTTTTTTTTTTTTTTTTTTGAGACAGGGTTTCACTCTGTCACCCAGACTGGAATACAGTGGCACCATCACTGCTCACTGCAGTCTCAAACTCCAGTTGCTCAGGTGATCGTCCCACCTCAGCCTCCTGAGTAGCTGGGACCGGAGGCACACACCATCATGCCTTGCTAATTTTTTTCTTTTCTTTTTTTTTTTTTTTTGAGACGGAGTCTGGCTCTGTCGTCCAGGCTGGAGTGCAGTGGCTGGATCTCAGCTCACTGCAAGCTCCGCCTCCCGGGTTTACGCCATTCGCCTGCCTCAGCCTCCCGAGTAGCTGGGACTACAGGCGCCCGCCACCTCGCCCGGCTAGTTTTTTTTGTATTTTTTTAGTAGAGACGGGGTTTCACCGTGTTAGCCAGGATGGTCTCGATCTCCTGACCTCGTGATTTGCCCGTCTCGGCCTCCCAAAGTGCTGGGATTACAGGCTTGAGCCACCGCGCCCGGCCGTTTTTTCATTTTTTGTAGAGATGGGTCCTTGCCACATTTCCCAGGCTGGTGTCGAACTCCTGGGCTCAAGCAATCCTCCCATGTGGGCCTCCCAAAGTGCTGGATTATAGGTGCAAGCCACCTCACCCAGCCTCAAGACTTTTTTTTTTTCTTTCTTTCTTTCTTTGCGACTGAGTCTCGCTCCGTCACCCAGGCTGGAGTGCAGTGGCGCGATCTCGGTTCACTGCAACCTCTGTCTCCCGGGTTCAAGCAATTCTCCTGCTTCAGCCTCCTGAGTAGCTGGGACTACAGGTGCCTGCCACCATGCCCAGCTGATTTTTGTATTTTTAGTAGAGATGGGGTTTCACCATGTTGGCCCGGCTGGTCTTGAACTCCAGACCTCAGGTAACCTGCCCGCCTCAGCCTCCCAAAGTGCTGGGATTACACCTGTTTTTGATTGGGGTTACAGTGGTTCTCTCAACAGCAGGTAGGAATGGATTGTTTGTGAGTGGGGAGGAATCAGAGCAGCAGAGAGACCTGATCAGAAGGGATAGTGCAGCAGGTGAGAGAGGAGGCGATGTGACCTCAGGGATGCGAAGAGTCCAGGCCTTCAACAGGGTCTCTCTCTGGAACTCAAATCTGAGGCCCAGGAGGCAGGTCAGAGGCTGAGAGACGGGGTGGATGGAGGTAGGAGTGCCCCCTGGCTCCACAGCCCCTTCTCTTGGAGTGAAGAGACCAGCTGTCTGGAGGGGAGAGCAATTGGGAAACAGGACACGGGTAAAGGCCAGTTACAAGTGGCATCCTGGAGAGAAGGTGGCTCAGGACACAGCTGTCCCCAAAATACCCTCCTTGGCATTGCATGCAGGGGATGGAGGAACCCCAAGACCTTCAAAAGTAAAAGTCCCTTCAGGAACCATCCTAATAGGCGTGACATGGTATCTCCTTTTTTTCTTTTTTGAGACGGAGTCTTGCTCTGTCACCCAGGCTGGAGTGCAGTGGCGCAATCTCGGTTCACTGCAGCCTCCGTCACCTGGGTTCAAGCAATTCTCCTTCCTCAGCCTCCCGAGTACCTGGGATTACAGGCACCCACCACCATACCCAGCTAATTTTTGTATTTCTAGTAGAGACAGGGTTTCGGCATGTTGGCCAGGCTGGTCTCGATCTCCTGACCTCGAGTGATCCACCCACCTTGCCTCCCAAAGCACTGGGATTACAGACATGAGCCACCTCGCCAGGCTCATATCTCTTTCTTTTGATTTGCATTTCCCTGATGAGTGATGTTAAGGATTTTTTTTTTTCATGTGCTTATTGACTGTTTGAATATCTTTTCTGCAGAAATGCCTATCAAGTCCTTTGTCTATTAAGCCCAATTATTTATTATTTATTCTTTTGAGACAGGGTCTCACTCTGTTGCCCAGTCTGGTGTGCAGTGGCACGATATCAGCTCACTGCAGTCTCTGCCTCCTGGGTTTAAGTGATTCTCCCACCTCAGCTTCCTAGTAGGTGGGATTACAGGTGAGAGCCGCCACGCCCGGCTAATTATTTTATTTTATTTATTTATTTATTTATTTATTTTTGAGACGGAGTTTTGCTCTGTCGCCCAGGCTGGAGTGCAGTGGCATTATGTCAGCTCACTGCAAGCTCTGCCTCCCGGGTTCACACCATTCTCCTGCCTCAGCCTCCTGAGTAGCTGGGACTACAGGCGCCTGCCACCATGCCTGGCTAATTTTTGAATGTTTTAGTAGAGACAGGGTTTCACCATGTTAGCCAGGTTGGTCTCGAACTCCTGACCTCAGGTGATCCGCCCACCTCGGCGTCCCAAAGTGCTGGGATTACAGGCATGAGCCACCGCGCCCGGCCTTGAGTTAATTTCTGTATGTGGTCCAACTCTTCAGTTTTCCCAGCACCATCGTTTTCAAAAGAGTTCTTTCCCCATTGCATAGTCTCTGGGGTTAGACTGGTAGGTAGATTTCAGGCTATGCTCTGACTGGGTGCAAGTGGAGAGGCAGAGAGGATAGGAGCCCCCTGCTTCCCCTTTTTAGGTCAGCCTATGGAGAGTCACCATAAGACTTTACTGGAATGGTCTCTCTACTAAGAAATAAGTTAGAAATCTTCTAGGCCTGCCGGGTGCCTAGAATCCCAGCACTTTGGGAGGCTGAGGTGGGCAGATCGCTTGAGGCCAGGAGTTTGAAACCAGCCTGGCCAACACGGTGAAATGCTGACTCTACTAAAAATACAAAAATTAGCCAGACGTGCTGGTGCATACCTGTAATCCCAGCTACCCGGGAGGCTGAGGCAGGAGAATCGCTTGAACCCAGAAGGCAGAGAGGTTGCAGTGAACCGAGATCGTGCCACTGCACTCCAGATTGGGCGACAGAGTGAAATCCTGTCTCAAAAACAACACAAAGCAAAACAAAAATGTATAAGAAGACACGCTTTGAGTTAGGCATAGTGTCTCATGTCTGTAATCCCAGCACTGTGGGAGGCCAAAGCGGGAGGATCTCTTGAGCCCAGGAGTTACAAACTATCCTGGGCAACATATTACTATTACTATTATTACATATTACCTTATTACTATAATTACTAATTACATATTACCTTATTACTGTTATTACATATTATCATATTACTATTATTACATATTAGAAGTTACTAATATACATAATAGTAATATTACATATTACTATTATTACATATTACTAATATATGTAGTATTAGTAATATTACATACTATTATTACATATTACCTATTACTACAAAAAATTCAAAAATTATCTGGGTGTGGGTGGCACATGCCTATAGTCCCAGCTACTCTGGAGGCTGAGGTCGGGGGATTGCTAGAGCCCAGGAGGTTGCAGTGAGCTATGATGGTGCCACTGCACTCCATCCTGGGCAACAGAGTGAGACGCCATCACTAAATGATAAGCTGCAAACTTGGAGAAAAATACATGATAAGGGATTTGTATCCAGAATATACAATGGGCCAGCTGCGGTGGCTCACGCCTGTAATCCCAGTGCTTTGGGAAGCCGAGGCAGGTGGATAATTTGAGGCCAGGAGCTCAGGACCAGCCTGGCCAACATGGTGAAAGCCTGTCTCTACTAAACATACAAAAATTAGTTGGGCCTGGTGGCGTGTACCTGTAATTGCAGCTACTTGGGGAGACTGAGGCAGGAGAGCCGCTTGAACCCAGGAACCAGAGGTTGCAGTGAGCCAAGATCGCGCCACTGCACTCCAGCCTGGGCGACAGAGGGAGACTCTCTGTTAAAACATAAATAAATAAGGCCGGGCGCGGTGGCTCAAGCCTGTAATCCCAGCACTTTGGGAGGCCGAGACGGGCGGATCACGAGGTCAGGAGATCGAGACCATCCTGGCTAACACGGTGAAACCCCGTCTCTACTAAAAAATACAAAAAACTAGCCGGGCGAGGTGGCGGGCGCCTGTAGTCCCAGCTACTCGGGAGGCTGAGGCAGGAGAATGGCGTAAACCCGGGAGGCGGAGCTTGCAGTGAGCCGAGATCC